>NC_087251.1:22660000-23265000 GCF_037042905.1 Lytechinus pictus
TAAGACACTCCAAAATTCCTTCATTTTTTTTAAAGAGGGGGGGGGGGGGTAGAAGTGCTCAAAATCATTGATACATTTGCCATTATTAATTTACATATCTGCTATAATATAATACAATAATCTACCTACCCATAACTCCAATGATTCTTTCTTTGGCAATGTTATTAATATTTTGAGCACTTCTATTTGCAAAGCTCTTAATTTCATTCTAAACTGTTTAATGATAAATTATGTTTACCACTGAAAAGGGAAAATGAATGAGGGTTTATAATTAGATACATTTTGATTTAATAGCAATATAATTTAATCACATAACTGTGTAGGATATCTGGAATAGATTTATATATGGAAATGATGAGTTCCCCAGCACCAAAAATAGTATACATATTTCAAAGCAATTATATATTCCACATCATTTCACTAACTACTTCTAACTTGTACTAAAAAGTGCAAAATAGAAATTATTTCAATGAATACAATAAAATAGACACAGATATGAAATTTGGGAACTCTCTGAGTGCACGCGATCTAGAAGTACTGAGTGGAAAATGATCCTCACTCTTTATTTCTAAGGCAAATATTGCTTTATAAACAATATTACAAAAATAATTCTGAGCGAAGCTTCATTCATCTCTAAAGAGGCATGAAAATACCTTTAATTCTCATTTTCAATTCATCTGTAGAAAAGTCACGATATATATTTACTCTAAAGCTGCTGAAATAATGTACTAATGAGTCAATAATACTGTACATATATTATACTAGAATATCAATTATCAATCTTTGCACTCGCCACTTAATGATGTACTAAGTTTAGAGCTGCATAAAGTACCATTATGATTGTGAATTCAATGAAATCAAGAAATTACCATCATCATGCAATTGCTGTTTAAGACATTTTTTTGTAGCAAAACTATTATTTGTCTGATATACATTTCTTGAAGTTAGTTTCTCTCTTGATAAATGTTTCACACAGATATACTATAGCTCTCTTAGGAAATGAAAATAAGTCTGAGTAAGGCATCTAGCATTAATTCACTATAAAATACTAGTATAGCATTTTGGCCACTTGAATTAACATTATTTTGTAAGATATTGAGTCAAAAATGCATACTTTTTAAACTCACTCCTCCACCTCTTTTCATAAAAGGTTTCAAAGGCACAAACAGCACAAGAAAGCCTTCATTAACCATTGTCATACAATTGTAATATGATCACGATGCATCATCTCAATATTCATCATGCATTGTCGGCTGATAAAAAGTAATATGCAAACAATACATAGTTCTAAATTTCCAATACCTATTTTATGTCCGAAACTGTTGGCTAAACTGAACAAAAGGCACTTTCAACCAATTGGCAAACAATAAAATACATTTTTCCTTGATCCTTCACAGCTAAACAAATAATGCTTTAATAACGCCGTATCAAGAACAAGAAATAACATACTGGAGATACACTATATATATTTTGTATACAAATAGACAGCAAAATCCATTAGAATGACATCATCTTGACATTCAATCATCCACTCTGGAAATTAAAGGTCTATTCATTAACACATATCGATGTCCCTTTTTTTTATTTCAAATATCTGGCACTATATTTAATTGGTATTTGTAATAGCAATATTCATTACTGCTTTTATTGATAGTCTTGCATGTTCTGTTGTACTGCTCGATGTGTAATACAACAGATTAGAAACAATATCATTCATAGATAAACCAAATAAACTTCATTCTGTATAGAATGACCTTTGACCTCTACCTCTGACCTTTCACCAGTGTTTCACTACAGGATGCAAAGGGATTTGTATGAGATGCACAGTGTTTAATACAAATTATATCCATCACAATCCTCATTCATTATATCTACAATGAAAAATGGTATATTCAAATTTAAAAGAAATAAGAAACATGTAACAGCACCATATACAAGAATATTCAGAAGCCGAAAGGCATACTAAAAATAAAAGACCATGTCACTTTATAATTGTGCTATGATATGCAAGCAATATGATTTAGGTAGTAATTTTTACATTGAAGTAGTATTTAGCGCTTCGTATCCTCTGGAAAAAGCGCTATATAAATCCAATTATTATTATTATATTATTTATTATATGAACTCATCTAGTCCAATCCTACTTAAAAAATTTCTACATATACATGTATCTTTGCCATTAAAGTTTAATTTTTGCAAGAATAATGTAATGTATGACAGTTTCAGACACAAGCATGCCGCTACCATTAATGCAATCAAGCAAAAATCCCTTGAAATGGAATGAAAGGCAATAACTTTAATATACTTTCTTTCAAATGATAAATTCAATTAATTTGACTTTCTTTTTTCTTCACCCTCACATAGCCCCTTCCCCCATGAATTTCCCCACCCCCTCCTTTCCCTTTGTCTCCTTCATCTCTTACCATCATCATAATTAGAGTTGTACTGTGTATAATGGCATTAACACCAATCGCTTCTACAAAATACTCGAGCAACCAGCTGCTTTTAAAAAAGAGAACAATTTCAATCAACCATTATCAAATATATCTTGACCATATAAAGATATATTACAAACCACAGTGCATTTCATGCAAACTATGAAACAAACTAACAAACAAATACATGTAAACGGCTATAACCACAATCATTAAAACAAACAAAGCATTAAAATTATACAATTGTAAACCTTCAAATATAGATTATTATTAGTACTTAAGATGTATAATTCGATGAGTCAGTAATTCAGCATAAATATCTTCATTATTAAAGATCAGGCTATACAAGGCAATGTCAGTAATAAGGATATCTGTACAGATAAAGAAATTAAATGTTAATCTACATGTATGTACAATTCATGTAAAACAAAATAATTATAACAGTTTCATAATTATATGTTCCAATTTCAATGTGTGTACAGTGTATGAGTATTTGGAAAGGTCACGTATACACATTTGAAAAAGATCAATAGGCCTAATGTAATACTTTTAAGTCCAGTAAGTCACATTCTACATGTATCTGGCCTTGCTTTATTGAGAAATTAATAAGATGCAATTTGCATATCACAATCCCAGTGATTGCCAAGAAGATATTTCATATCCTGTAGCTATGTAAATCCAATCTTTATATCATTTCATTTCTTCTTTTTTTCTTCAATCATTTGCAGAAGAGTGAATTTAGTTTTCCTCATATAGAGAACCATTCAAATTAATCTTAGAATCCTTTCAAAAATGAGTAGACAGCTCAGAATGAACTTGTGCCCTGTGTCATTACAAATTATTATCAATATTCAGGGTTTCATTTCATTAAGCTACTCATAATGCCATGGTCACATTTGTTCTACGGCGGCCGTACGGCGAGTCGAAAACAGCCGTTTTAACATTTTTTGTCCAACTACATATAGGTGGTTTGAATCAAAATTGATAAAACGGCTGTTTTCGACTCGCCGTACGGCCGCCGTAGAACAAATGTGACCACGGTATAAGTAACCTGTGTATACAATTTTATGCATGACTTGTGACCATTTTCCTATGCTAATTTTCCATTTTCCTGTGCTAATGCCGAGCGCTGGAAAGGCTGCTTGAGCCACAGCCGGGGTAATAATATCCAAGTCCTTTGGAAGCGCATAGAGACGTTATTCATAATGTGTGATGCGCTATACAAGAACTGATTATTATATTATTAATTTAGATACCCCCAATTTTTTCCTGTTTGAAATAATGGGAGTGAATTTTCTCTAGTTCTAATCAAATTTGGACAAATAGGAAACTGCATTATTGGAATGCTCGTTAATGAAGAGAATTTTTAATCTGAAAAGATCAGATTTCAAGATAAATGATTGAGAATTTGATCTAAATAGCATAACATTGGCCACCAGTCATGCACAACTAACAGCTTTTATGAAATACAACCTTGATTTACAAATTTTAATAGGCAGTTACAAGGTGGGTGTTTCATAAAGCTGCTTGCAACTTAAGAGCAACTTTAAGAATGACTGGTGATCCTTTCTATTTCCTGGTAAATGGTATTTTCATTGGCGATGGTTTAGCGTGTAAGAAAGGTTCACCAGTCATTCTTAAAGTCGCTCTTACCTTACGAACAGCTTTATGAAACGACCCCTGGATTCTTTAACATATTGCAATGGAATGATCAACTGGAATTCTTTCCTTCTAAAAAAATATAAATATGTCATTGAGCATGCTAGAACCTGAATCCATGGGTGGTATTCTTGAAATTAAATCTGGGTTTAACTTGTACATGTAACTATACAAGAATTTGAGTCTACACATTTATGGAATGCTGGATTTCACATTCATGTCAAAGAAAATGTACCAAATAATTCATTAGATTCACTGGATGCTCGTACAATTCTTCACATTTGATTCACGACACCATTAATTTTTTTTCAACAGCTTTTTGCCACAGAATTAAAATAATATATACTAGGCGAATGATTTTGCAATTAACACTCCATAAAAGGGTGAAGTAAATCAACCATCAACGCTATGAGACTACCACCCAATGTAGTTACTTCCAATATGCATTCTGGTTAATCTAAAAACCTGCATGACTTCATGGCAAATTACTAGGGAGTGGAGAAGAGGTCATGGAATGTTGGCAACAGTGTTGTCCTCAGAGCTGCAAGAAATCCACCACCAGGCACAGTTCTGCAGAATATCATGGGAAGTGTTTCATGATACGACTTGTTTGATGTTTTATCTAGCAAAGTCTTTTATATCTGATAATTTCTGTAGTCATAGCTAGACCCATGTGCTTCTCAGCCAGAAGATATGTGAAACCCTCTCCTGATGTACTTTTCTTCAGCCGAAACCTCATACTTCTCGGTGACCATGCAGAATATCTTCCTGTCACTCTGAGAGCACTTACCAAGGAAGAGACACCAGTCCTGGACAGGTTGTAAAAAGACTACAGACCTCACTGCTGCAAACATCGGCCCGGCGCATCATCATCATCGACAGGAGAATGCCTGATGTAGTTGTCTGTGATCTGCACCTGATACTCATACCTTGCCATGTAGCGTATCCTCTTCTCTGGAGATTTCTCACTGGAGACGGCCAAGGATCGTACAGTGGTCTTGGAGGCCGTGGTGTGAGGGGTGTGGTACTCCACCTCTACGTTGCGGGAGAAGCTCTTGCTGACCTCTTTAATAGAACTCAGGTTCAGGTGGCACTTGAATATGTGGGTAGATGGATGACCTATTACAGAAAAAGGGATACAGAGATAGGTGTATTATTCAATTTAAAGAGTGATATTGAGAATAATTCATGCATTCAATAACCTGATCAAAAAACCTGAGAGACATAAAACATTTGCCATGAGCACTCATCTGTAGTGCCAGAAATTTCATTGTCATTATCACAAGTCATTAAAGTACTAAATCAATGGGAAGTTCTATCTGTGTGTAGTTTCAATACGAGAGATTGCAAAAGATTAATAGCAAATCACTGCCTACTTGAATTAAATTCAACTTGCCCCATATATCACAAGTGGAATACAAAACATAATATAGCAGAATTAAATCACAAAGAAGTAATTCCAATAGCATCATATTATGGTCTTTCGGAGTGTCTACATGTCCTTTTTGCCGAATGAATCTGAACAGGATAGACTTACTTTCAGTATCTTCTAAAAATAAATCATCCCTTATAACTTCATGTGTTAAAGTTTCAATATCAGTGAACTAACACTTATCAGACTACAAATATATAGTTTACATTGCTATTATTATCCAAGGAGGCTTCAACTAAACCATTACAGTAATTAGTTTGATTAACTCTCTTCTAAGATCTTCTTGATCACTGTTCATTACATGATTTATCAAACTTGGAGAGTCTTAGTGATCTTGATGCTCATGTGATTAGATAGCCATCGCCAAGGACTGAGTGAAAGCTAATCAAATTCATGACTCTCACATCAGTATCACGGGAGCATTTCATGAAACAAACAATCAGTTATTTTCACACTGAATACTGTTATAAGCTACTAGAATCCTTGCATCTGATTGGCTGAAAGGAAACTCATCAGTGGAAATCACTGCCTAAACTCTTCATGAAATGCTCTCACATTTTTACTGGGAAACATAATAAGCCATCAGGGAATCCATCCTCCACACCCATCAAATGCTGGAAATCTTCTAGATTTCCTGTATCCCAGAGGTATATTGCTTAAATAGTTTCTTCTGCTTCTGTTTAAATCTCCAATGAGCCTATGCAGCCTAGTACGAATATGTAACAACAGATTACGAGATTGCAGAGATGTTGATTACCGTTATAGAGAGCATACATGTACATGTACCATGATCTAACCTCTAAACTGATGAGTGCAATGTATCATGTATCATCAACATGAAAAATACATTACACATAGGGTTGCAAAGGGCTGGAAATTTTCCGGAAATTTTGGAAAATTTCCATGGAAAGTTTAGGGAATTTTCATTTTTTCCCAAAAAGTTATAAATTCTATTTTTAAATACAAAATTATAAATTGATATCCTCAAATATTATACTTTCCATTTGTATTTAAACTATTCTTCATTCTTTAAATTGCCCAGGGTATAAAATATTCATCAAACTGTACATAAATACATTATAGTATATACATACATGTATCCATTAACATGATGGAGCATTATGTACATGTACAAAATGAAGCTTTTCAAGTCAACATAAAAAAATAAAACTTTGCATTACACTATTTTTCATTTTTCTTAAAATGTCAAAGGTTTTTTATGTGAGAACCTGCCATTGTATAATAACATGTTAATACCTTGGTCACATTTGCTCTACGGCGGCCGTACGGCGAGTCAAAAACAGCCGTTTTATTAATTTTAATTTAAACCACCTATATGGAGCTGGTACAAATAAATGTTAAAACGGCTGTTTTCAACTCGCCGTACAGCCGCCGTAGAGCAAATGTGACCAAGGTATAAGAGAACATTGCCCCCTACATATAGTCTGCATGCACAGACCCTTATTGAAACTTTGATCCACAAGTGGGTCTTCACACAAGACTAGAACGAATACAACTTTTTGTTGAACAAAAAGTTCTGTACACAAGTCATTGGCAGAAATCTTAGGCTGCATATTCAGACCACTTTCCTTGAGTGAAGGGTTTGCACTTGTCTGCTGTGCAAAGGCAAAGCCTTCACTTGAGTTAAGGGTCTGAATGTGCAGCCTACTCATGCCTTGTGTATTAAAGGCCCTCTCGCTCAGGAAACAGCAAGATTTTACTAGTCTTTGCGTAGAGACCCACTTGTTGATCAAAGTTTCAATCAGGGTCTGTGCCTGCAGACTAGGTTTGCACAGCAGACTAATCCCACCAGCAGCTATGGCACTGGCTTGAGTCTTTAAATGGGAAAAAATCAGATCCAGGAACAAACAATGTTAATTTGCTATTTATTTCTGAGATGCCCCCCTCCACTCCCCCCTCCGAAAAAATGGGGGCAAGAAATAACGATATAATGGCTGACTTTGAAAACAATCAAGATGAATAATTTTTCACAAAGGGAGAAAAAAAATGCACTAAGTTTGTTGACCTCAAATAACCTTTGACCTTGATTGAGATTGAGAAACTTATTAATTTCATCTTTTGTGATATTAAATGACAATCTCATATCAGTTTCATTTAATTAGATCTAATGTTTTTAAAATAATGAACAAAATATTTATTTCTAAGAGGGTTAATTGAACTGAAATAAACTTTAAGCTTGAACCAGCAATCTGTATTTATACTCATCAAATTAACGCCACAAACAGCACCAACTTCTCACTTCTGCTATGCAGAAATAAATGAGAAATAAAGAAATGATAGTAAAATGATAATGCTAATTACAACAATAATTATTATTAAAGGACAAGTCCACCCAAACAAAAAATTGATTTGAATAAAAAGAGAAAAATCCAACAAGCAGAACACTGAAAATTTCATCAAAATCGGATGTATAATAAGAAAGTTATGACATTTAAAAGTTTTGCTTAATCTCACAAAACAGTTATATGCACATCCTGCATGGGTATGCAAATGAGGAGACTGATGACATCATCCACTCACTATTTCTTTTGTATTTTATTACATCAAATAGGGAATATTCTATTTTCCCCTCATTGTCAAGTAAAACAATAATTGATTCCTCCCTGAACATGTGGTATGACCATTGTTTAATACTATAGGATTCAGTCAAGTTGGCCCTTATTGTCAAATCTATAAAAAATGAAATATTGTATAATTCAAAGTACAAATAGTGAGTGAGGGACATCATCGACTGTCTCATTTGAGTTGTGCATATCACTGTTTTGTAAAAAATAAGCAAAACTTTTAAATGTCATAAATTTCTTATTTTACATCCGATTTTGATGAAATTTTCAGCATTATGCTCGTTTGATTTTTCTCTATTGATTCAAATCAACATTTTTCTGGGGTGGACTTGACCTTTAATGATTCTCATCATCTGCAAAAAGATCTGAATATCCAATAGGCATCATTCCATGAACAATGTATACACAACAACAAGGCAAAAGCGATTTTGTGTCTCGCCCACTTATGAAAATAACCAGAAATATCGTGATTTGCAAGGGCACGCAACAGAATTGTATCGAAACTTTATTGTGAAATGACTGGGATGGAATAACACTTGTCATAAGAGTCTTGCACGTAAGCTTTAACGTTGACCTGAAAATGACCTTTGACATTACCATTTGACCTCTGAATGCAGCATAACATGCAGGTCCCCCCAGTCCATCTACCATCCAAGTTTGGTTGAAAAGTGACTTATGGTTGTGGAGTTAGGTGTCATAAGAGAGTCTTGCATGTAAACTTTAATGTTGACCTGAAAATGACCTTTGACCTTACCATGTGACCTCTGACTGCAGCATAACATGCAGGTCCCCCAAGTCCATCTACCATCCAAGTTTGGTTGAAAAGTGACTTATGGTTGCAGAGTTAGGTATCATAAGAGTCTTGCATGTAAACTTTGACGTTGACCTGAAAATGACCTTTGACCTTACCATGTGACCTCTGACTGCAGCATAACATGCAGGTCCCCCAAGTCCATCTACCATCCAAGTTTGGTTTAAAAGTGACTTACGGTTGCGGAGTAAGGTGTCATAAGAGAGTCTTGCATGTAAACATTAACGTTGACCTGAAAATGACCTTTGACCTTACCATGTGACCTCCGACTGCAGCATAACATGCAGGTCCCCCAAGTCCATCTACCATCCAAGTTTGGTTGAAAAGTGACTTACGGTTGTGGAGTTATGTGTCATAAGGTTTGTGACGGACGGACAACGGATGGACGACGGACGACATTTGGATCCCTAAGTCTCGCCTTCACCTCTGGTGGGCGAGACAAAAAAAGTAAGTCCCCCTAAATTGAACGGAATTATTTTGAGATATGATATTTCGTAGGTGGTTTTCTACACTCATTAAGCAACTCCTGGGGAAAAATGATATTGATCAGTTGAGTCATGCATGAGTAATTAAAGATTGAATTAAAAATGACAATTTTTTAAAGTCCAAGATTCGTTTTTCAGATTGTGCAAATACAAAGTTGGGCAAAAGGTGTTATGCTGTTTTACTATCCATCATTTAGCCACTCCACACACAATTTTGATATCGTATGTTCATGGTTGAGTGAGCCCAATGTATTGCAGGGGCTGCCGAAGCGGGGGGGGGGGGGCTTCAGCCCCCCACTTTTTCCCAAAAGCATGTACAAAAATGTAAAAAATTACCATACGATTATGATTTTTGCATGGTCAGCCCCCCCACTTTGAAAACCGTTCCGCGGCCCCTGTATCGTGACGTATCATCATAGGGGGTTTATGGTAGTATCATCTACAACTTGTTAGATCATGTTAAAATTTGAAAATATTGGTGGCTCCCCTGATTATAGGCCCCTCCCCCATTTCAAAATTCTGGATCCACCACTGATTTGTCCATAAATTAAACTGATCATGAGAAATTGTTAGGAAAAGAATACATTTATGCATATAAAGAGTATTCATTCCTAAGTTTTCGAACGTGCTCGCTCAACCATGGAAATGTTCAAAGTTGAGAAATTGTGTGGTGATAGAAATGATGGATGATAAAAACAACAGCAATTAAAGTCACATTTGAAACCGAATTTGCCCCCAATATTCATTTTATTACCCTTTAAAATGAGTCTGTGACATTGAAAATACCTATTTTCCCACTTTGATGCGTGCTCACTCATCCATAAATAAACAAATCAATTTTATTTTTGCACAGAATTCTGCCCATAGGTTGATAAACATTACTGCCAAATGACATTGCTAAAGACAGCCTTGAAAAAAAGTTCCACCTTATTGAATAAGGGGTTATTTATTCTTAAACATATGCACCCATAATGTACACAAGTCTATGAGAGAGGAAGTCAACATTTTAACAAACATGAAATGAGGGTTTGTTTCATGGACGGTTTTTGTTACTTCTGCCAACAGTTATTTCATGAAACTTTGCACATGGCTTCAGAGTAACACTATCCAAAAGGTGCGCACACCAAAATAACCATTCGATACGGCACAGAGTGGGGCCAAGGCCTTGAACTTTCTTCTCATTTGCATAATTTTCTAATATTATGTGCTCACTAATGCATTAAACATCGGGATTTTCATAAAAATCAAATCAAATGAACTATGCAAGGAGGTTTGTGACAGATATCCATAGTTATAAATTGCAGTTTTTCCAGTAACGTAAAAAAGAGCTAATCACATTCCGCATGTTCATTCAAGCGTGAATGTTTATTTAAACGCCGTTGAATCATTGAGGCATGTTAATTGGTCATGAACATAACAAAAAAGTTGAGAAAAGATCATTTTCAGAACTACCAAAATGAAACAATACTTGCCTATGATATTTAAAAATCGGTATATTTCGTTTTCAATAAATGTTCATTGAACCGTGAAACGATGAATATTGTTGAAGATACTCTTCCCAAAAATAACTGTCATCATATTCTATCATTTTTATTGATAGAAATGTGTAAAAAATCCAATTATAGCAAATTTGGACTTGTGTTTATTCAACCGTAAAATTTAGCCAAAAAAGTTGTATCATCTTTTAGAAAGTACCTTTTACAAGCCTTCTGACTATTTTTCATGATGAGAATGTGGAATTAGTTCCAATAAAATGGAATCAAAGTCATATTTGGCTTGTGACTTTTGAAAAGTGACATTTTTGCCTTCTGACGGTGCTCACTGAAGCATGACATAAAATACGTCCATAACATTTACTCAGAGGGTAGCTTATAAAATTACCTACACGCTCATGTAAAAATATATTAAAAACTCGCATTGGTTCGGAAATTATTGATGTTTGTTTAAGGGGGGACTTACTTTTTGTTGTTGTGTATATATCCCTTGTGTAAAGCATTTGCAGTGTACATGTACTGCCATTGCACGTACCATTCAGCCACTAATACAGTAATCAACTTTTACATGAAATTCATTGAAATTTTGCCTTGTCTGACTATCTTAGCATAATATTTGGCTTAAAACTTGCCGACAAAGCACAATCAAGCATCATCTGCCAGGGTAATCCTTTCAATTCCTGTATATAAATATCAGAAAATTGCTACTTTTTGAAAATTTCCAACATTACTTGAAAATTGCTGAAAATTCCCAAAATTCCCAATAAATTCCTATGGAAAGTTTCCACAGCGAAAATTCCTGGGAATTTTGCAACCCTAATTACACACCTTTATTCCCCCTTGGAGTTTTTGTACACCACGGCGACATTTAGCTTGGCTTAATAATGTATGTAGGCCAGGTTCATATTCCATAACCACATCTCTGAATATATCATCTACTTAACTCCAAGGGAATCATACCACTGTGTTTAATGATACATTAGATGATGATAAAATACAGTAGTGTTCAGATTTGAGAATCATGTAAGTTTCTTTTTTGTTATTGAAGTTAGGATGTGCATGTGTCTCTAGGAAGAAAAGTTCACACTAACATCTAATTCACCTGACAAGATACTGAATTTATCTTTTTTTCTCACCTGAAGTTTCTCAAGCAGAATAATAATAGAGTCCTGACATAATATGTACACCATTTCTTAAAACATACTTATCCTACATTCTAATTACATTTTAATAAATGATCTTTTTTTAAATATAAGCTTGCAGGCATTTTTCAAACATATGGCACCATATTGGATCAATAGATTACCCCCAACAGTTCTTTCAGCATTTTTATATTCCTGTTAATCTGCAAGAACATGGAATTGTAATGCAGAATACAACATTCCCTATCATGTCTCTGTTTCCCTTACAACCTATTAAGAAAGAAGAGAAACTACAATCATTCTGTAATTGCTCAATTAAATAGTTTAGCTTCTCCTTATTCTTTTTTTTTTCTTTAATATTTTCATTACCGGTATATGTTTTTGTTCATTCTTCTAAACATGTTCACACCAGGGGAGTGTTTCATGAAATGTTTTGTGGGTAAGTTTTCCCTGACTTATTTGCTCTCTGCCAATCAGATGCAGGGATCTGTCTGTGAAAATCACTGACAGACTTCTTTGCGAATCATCCCCCTGGTAAAGGACTCAGTGTATATTATTTACCTGAGGATTTCTCTGGCAGTCTGTCTATCCTCCACATCACCGCTCTGTAGGCATGTTCATACTTTGCTGTTCCTACAGAGATCTCCAGTAGCTTTGGATGAAGACAACCTGGAATGACAAAGAGTATGAACACAAATTATTATGACAGGTTGTGACACTAAGTAGGATTCATGCCAATATCATCCCTGCTCCACACAGTATTATTCACACATACTTGTAATATTATAATAGTTTGTCACCAGTCTTGATGAATTTGCTTTTGGTTTCTCATCACATTTTTAAAGACTGTAAAATAAAAGGTGGTCATGAATAAAAACATGAGAGATTACAAAGAGTTAGGATGTGCTAAAAGTACCTGTTTTCTTCACATTGAAAATATGTACTTAAGATCACAGAGAAAGTGATGCATCTTGTACTTTAAAAAAAGATGAGATTTCCAGGGGAACTAGAAGGTTGGATCCAATGAATAGGAATTAAGACCTGTTTTTACTTTTCAAGTTATAGCTCCTGTTTTACTGTTTTTTTTTACCATTTACCACCCTTCCTCTTCAAGTTCAATACATCTCTGAAATCATCAATTCAAACAAGCTCTGCTGGATAGACAAGAATTGAAATCAGAATTGCATTTTTTTTTTCAAACAAAAGGAAGTTTTTAATGAAATTGATAGCTTCATCCTGTTGTGAAATATGATTCTGATACTTCCTATCCATAAATTACATACTAATGAAAAGGATGATGAGTTTTGATAGTGTGTCTCTCTGACTGGGTAGATACTTCATATTGAGATGGATCAGAGGGATATACCAGTCGAGGGATGAGACTAAGGCATCATACTCTGCAGGTATTACACTAGCAAATCCAGTGGAAATGTCAAAGTTGACACCATTACACAAAGAATCATACATGTGGATAGCAGTGAAAAATTTTCAACAATTTGTTTAGAAAATGTACAAGTATAATGTAAGGATCAATACATTAATAGTACATTTCACCAGACACAACTGATTGGTACCTCTGAAGGTACTATAGAAAGGACTACCTGAGTACACAAGGAGCCTGAAAATGGACACATGTACATGTATAAAGTACGATTGGTGGAGTAATGAGACAAAAACTGTTAAGAGGCCGAGTTTTAAATATTTTTTTATATCAATAATGTATTTTATATCATTTTTAATCAAATAATCATAGATTTTTCATGCACAGTTATCATGTTGAAAAATACTGATTTAACCCCCCCCCTCCCCAAAAAAAAGGTGAAGTTTCTAGATTTTAGCTATTAACAAAGTGATCTTATTATCTTGGGCTATGCCTACATGTATATGGACTCAAGAATTTACCATTCCTTGTGAATTTTGTATCATTTCTATATACGAGATGGAGTAGGGTAGACAACACAATATGCATCTCCTCCTTCATTTCAATACTTTTTTTTTCTTCATCTCTGCAGACCCATTCTAAGGGCTAAATTATCCCGATTCATGCCAAGAGTTAAATAATAATTCATAACCAGAAATGGAGCTAATAAAACTCTCAGAATTATACATCAATAATACAGTTTGCTATGCTTTACATTCAGGCTTCGTCGCACAATGATCAATATATATCACCCTTGTAACTTCAAGAAGAGTTTATAAACATAAACATTGTACCTGCTATTTATAATATCATTCATTAAAGTTGTTGCAGTTGACATCTCACTCTCTGCATGAGGATCAGTGGGAGGTTTGCAAACTTACAGTGTAGTGCCTACTGCAAAATTTCATATCATTCTGCATCATGTTTGTAACTTAGCACACTAGTGACAATCATTTGTCTAAAAAGATTAATATTGATCACAGTATGACTGCTGTACATTCATGCAATATCACGTTCTCTTTTCTTTCTTTCCCTTTGTCACTCCATTGTTTGACTTATATAGCCTTCAATAGGAGCTGTTCTGCTCCATTAATCTCCAATTTAGAAACAAAGTCAAAAGAATGTCAATCAAATGCCCCAAGCACATGAACATGCTGATAAAGTGGCCCAACTTCATCAAAAGCTTGTATATTTTTAATAAAATGTCATGCCATCTACAGAACATGTATGGAGATAGTTCAATCTTCAAACAATAAAAGATAAACAGGGAATAATTTTTCTTTACAAATTTGAATAGCATTTTTGGTCATAAGAGAAAAGCTCGCAACTAAGTAATGTACAGTCCTATGTAAAAATATGAAATACAAAAGACTTTATGCCTAGCAGCCTTTCAAAAATGTAAAGCAAATTGCGATGCGATACCAGGAAAATTATTCCCTCATAATTATGGATCAGGGCGATATCAGTTCTCAATATCCCAGACAATTTTTTTGTTTTCATTTTTAGGGGCTATTTTTCCCAACCTATTGGCCAAATCGGGAACATTAGGAAAGTATAACATCGCAGTGAATGGGGATTTTCTAGCTTGTCCAGGGCTTTTTTTTTATTTTCCAAGGCTCTCATTAGTATTTCCGGGCGAATTCGCCCGAGCCCCCATGCAATTTTTTCCCAGCAATATCAACATACAGTGTATTTCCTCCAGTCCTTAGAACATGGTTACATAGTATTTCATACATTTTCTAGCATCTTTCAATCACATCCAGTTCACATGAACTTAAACATCCCACAGAAATTACTACAATATATGTTCTTTTCTTTTGTTTTTACAGGACAGAAGACTTCAGCTATGATTATGCTCTCAAAACAGTGGAAAGATAACTTATTACCTTTTATATGAATCTGTGTTTAGCACTTTATATCATATTTCATTGTATCCCATCTTCAGTGTATGTAATTTAAAGATATAGAATAACAAAATATGAAAAGTTGCAGGCAGACTAGATTTACATGCTTGTGAAGATTAAATACATGTAACATCATTCAAATGATATACAGTGTATTCCAAGCCGTGTACATGTACACAGAAGGGACCATTAGATCACTGCTTTATATTATGTTAATGTTAACCTGTGAAACAGCTTCTGTGATTCATTCTCCTTCGCTTCATAGGAGATCTATTACATGAATATTTTGTAAAACCTCACGCAAGACAGAAGCATGTTATGCTGTATACACTACAGATCCACAACAATTGAGCCTTTCAATAAAAATGACTGAGAGAAATTTAGTAGAATTTAAGGAATATGATGGAAGTTAATACCAAAACGTTTCTCCAACAAAGTGAGATTCATCACGTAATGCACTCATAAAATTTCTACTTAAACTTTCTATTTCAATTTTTTTTCTTTTTACATACCCCCCCCAAAAAAAAAGATACATACTTAATATCCAAACAAACCCAAGATAAGTGTACTGCATATCAAATGGATAATCTCAAAATATGATAAGATTACCTTTCATATCAATACATGTAGGCATAATAGCTGTGCACACAATTTAAAAATGCTGATTAAAGAGAAATGAAAAGTAATATTTTTTCCCATGATGATCACATTTTATTCAAGATGGTGATGAGAGATACGTAACTTCTGGTCAAGTTCCAAAAATACTTTTCATCCACTTTCCATTTGATAATTAACGATAAAAGAATATTTATTGTATCTATATGTTTCTTATTTTATAAAGAAATGAGAAAGAAAAATTCACCAATTTGTCTTACTCCTAGCTCACTTGGCCCTTGCCCTGCCAACTCTGGGAGTTGTGAAAATAAGTCATTTTAAATGTAATTTCTTTTTGGCCTTTTAATCATTCTAATACATGTACATGAATTGTATTAGTATAACACACATTTACCATGCCCTGTCTTCACTTTTATCATAATTGCAAAAATGCAATTTTTGAAAATCTCTACTAAATTTAAAGATGTTGAATCAGATATCAATGTCTATCAGGAAGGCAGCTGAAAAAAAATATTATGGAGTAGTCTTAACATAAAAAATGTATCATGTAGATTTTTGTTCATTGCTCAACACTTTTTACATCATACATGTATGTACTTGATTTATAATCATCATGTAATCTACCAATTCAATACACCACATGAGAATCTAGATCTACATGAATGTAACCTTATATTCCTTATCTTTCAATAAACCTCATCCCCATGTGACTTCATGGTTGAAAATCATGAACAGATGTTACCATCATTAAATTAGTGATATGAAGAAAATGATGGCCACCACATCCAAGGGAGTCCTGGGTAGAAACTGCCACCTCAAAATATGGAAACGGAGCGAAATAAAATTAATAAAGATGAATATTGGGCAAGAAAGGAAGGAACAATTAAAGAATTTATTTCGAATAAAAAAGGCAGACGGACTGAGGGAAAGAGGAAGAAAGACATAGCATTGAATTTTTGAAAATTGAAAGGAGAAAAAGAAGAACAAGAACAAGAAGTAGAAATGAAAGAACACGTGAAAGAAGAAGAAGTGCAACAAAAAGAAGTAGAAGAGGCATTAAAAGAAAACGTAAAATATAAAAACAAGAACAAGAAAAGGAGAACATAAATGAGAAAAAAAAAGAAGAGGGGGAAGGTAAAGGTGATGATGATGGTAACGAAGACAAACAACTTTTTTTGAAAGATAAAATGAATGAAAAAAAATCTAATCTAATGTACCGTAATCTGACGCTGCACAGTGGCTATCGGGCCCAAAATCAAATGAAAAATAATAATTTTTGAGTATTTCTGTTTCACATTTATATTTCAAACAATAAATAAAATAAATATGGATTTATGGAAGAGGAATCTGGATATTTACAAGTTAAAAGCATAAGAAGAGATGCAGTACCCATGTTTATCTACAACCATGTATCAATAGAATCAATTCAGGTCTACATGTAATCAAGACCATAAATTTGTAAAATTGTAAAGATTTACAGTTCATCCAATTGACAACGAACTTTCACCCATTGCTTGATTCCTTCCATCACATTTACCTCATTATACGAACTATCCCATAATCAACTATACTAAAAACAAGGCAGTATCCCTCTAACCCTGTTCACATAGACTAAAACAAGATTTCAATAAAAACATTATTTTTGAAAGTCCATATTTGCACTTATTACACTACTTGTCTTAAAACCATCATTAAAATCCTTGACACATGTATCTCTATTAATAATGACATTAAAAAAACTGATGCTATTCTGGGTACATGAAGGCAGATGTGCAATAATTGAATTTCTACAAGACTACATGTATATAAGATTGAACACTTTGGTACATTTTGTAATCAAATATTAAAGTACATCCCAAAAAAAGAAGAAAACTGATGAATTTTCCGTCCTGCCAAGGAGTTGACACCTGAGAAGGTGACTAAGAAGCCAGTAGCCAAGAAACCAAAGACTTTGAACCCCAATAAATGCAGCCATGGTCAATCTGATAATTTTGTTGGAAAATGGGCTGTTTTCGACTTACACAAGATAACAGGAAAAGGTACTACAATCTAGTTCCTTGGTAACAAATCAATCAATTTCCCTTATCTTTCAAATTCATTTACAATCAAGTGAACATTGTAATTGCTTGAACTGAAAAATATGAAATACTGTAGTAACATCCAAAGTAGAAACTATGCATCAGTTGATGAAAAGAATTGTATATCATCTTGTTTTTTTTATTATTGTCAATATTTTGATAATATAAAAGGGATACATGTAAAAAGACGCAACCCAAAAGTCAATTCGCAATATCCACATTATCTGCATCAAAATGAAATATAATTTGTGAATGGGGGTAAGAGGGTTTATACTGATGTTAGATCTCTAAAATATATACACTGTAGAGCTTTTAAAAATGACAGTAAAATTTGAAGGAAAATAATGTAGCTGGAAAAACATTAATCATATCAGCTGGACATGTCAACAGACTGTAATTTAATATCCGAAGTTGAATTATGGCACTTTATTACGCATTATTTCCTGAAAATTAAACTTACAAAACACAGTGTACACTACAATGTTTCAGTATAGCAGAAAGCAAGGCTGAAAAAAAAGAATGTCGAACAATGAATAAAATCGAAGTACATGTACATTGTACATAATCTCACACTTTCAACATTAGAATATCTGTCATAATAAAATGATGTGTGCACTTCATGAAATCTAATACATGTACATGTATATAAAAGAAGATAGCTGATAAAAGGTGTGAGGAGCAGATGAAATATAATTGTGGCAAGACCGATGTCCATGGAACAAACTAATGACACGTTTCCTTGGATACGAACAAAAAAAAGGGAAATGAATCTGTGATTCCATTCAATGTCATTTTGACAATTGGGAATGCCCTTGGGATTTGTCTTTTTAATGAAAATTCAATTTCATATTATACTGCATAAAGTATGGAGTACTTAGACTAAGAATGAAAAACTTAAAAAGCCTGGAAAATGCTTGCAAATTATTATTCCACAGGCACAGCATTTCTTTTCACCATTAATGGATAAAGATTACATGTACCTGGGAATATAGGTTGGTCAATGCTTTGATTTGGATGTTCTACATGTAATTAAACATGTTGTAATTGACTCAATGGTACATGAATACTGTGGCTCATTGCTTTATAAAGCATTGGAGCGTTGTGGCCCAGTGGATTAGTCTCCGGACATTGAAACAGAGGGTCGTGGGTTCGAATCCCAGCCATGGCGTAATTTCATTCGGCAAGAAATGTATCCACATTGTGCTGCACTCGACCCGAGTGAGGTGAATGGGTACCCAGTAGGATTTATTCCTTGAACGCTTTAGCGCCTATTAATATGGCGGCTTAGCTATAGCCGGGGTAAGCTACAGCCGGTGCACATAGTAACTGCGCTATATAAATGGACATATTATTATTATTATTAAAGTACAGTATCTATGGCTCTCAATTGAAGTAAATTGTATAAACACAGTGTAAACAGAGACCAAAGATACTCAAGGAAGTTGAAATTAATCCAACAACCATTAAAACAAGAGAAACTTCCTGTTTTTGAGAATCATGTTTTCCCCTGGTCAGAATATCTTAGTGGCTATCAAGATTTTACATGTAAATGATAGATTCCATAATTTGCACAGAATTGGCAGAGGTTCCACCAGTGACACCTGATAGAAAGTACTTGGTGGAATATTATTAAAGGAATGGAATACTGAAAGGAATGACTAGATTATAAACCTACTTTGAACCTTGAATATTCAAATAAAGATGGTTTAAGAAACCATTGATAAACATATTTACCTCTCTTAATAATATCTGCCCTCTTGATGACTGCATGGATTGAGGATTGTCCAACCCTCTTTGGTTTCCTGAAATACGAGATCCAATGCTCTGGGATGGGAATGTGGACAAGGATGTTTTCACACAGGAAATGGTTGGGGTTTCTCTTTCCAGAGCAGGCTGGGTTACATTTATATTGCAAAAGATGAAAAGATAAAGAGTATTTTAGGATAATTCTGATCAATGAATTGATTTTGAACATCTATTTTTGAAACCTTACTGAAAGAATAACTAGCACATCAATGATGTGGAGCTCATCCGGCATCTCGCAACAAAATTTAACACAATTTTAATTTCAGCCCAGTTAACACTGTAGTGAATTATATTGGTGACATTAATTGAGGATATAGAATTGAAATTGATGAAGAAATGACATAGAAGCATTTTTTGTGATCTATGAATAAATTTCATATAAATTAAGCATAAATAATTTTCTAGTCAAAATTTCTAAACTCTGTGTAGAACCTTGGTGAACCTCATGTAGCTCTGAGATGGAACAAAAATAATAGAAATCAATCAACAAATAAATAAGTATTTTTTGTGAGTTTTGAAAATATATGAATAAATTAGCATATTTAATGAGTTTCAAAATTCTGTGTTGAAATTTTGTATCACCACCTCGAGCTATCATATAAAGCAAACAAAATTTAAATTAATCAACATATGAAAAAGAAAAAACATTTTTTGTGATTTATGAATAAATTTTGCATAAATTAGCATGAATAATTTCGTAGACAAAATTTTGTGTACAAGTTTGGTGAACCTCATGCAGCTCTACCAGATGGAAGAAAAAAAATCGAAATCGGTCAACAAATAAAGAGGCATTTTCTGTGATTTATGAATAAATTTCGCATAAATTGGCAGAAATAATTTTCTACTGAAGATTTCAAAATTCTGTGTTGAAGTTTGGTGAACCCCATGAAGTTCTACCAGATGGAAGAAAAAAATCAAAATTGGTCAACAATTATTAAAAGAAGAAGCATTTTATGTGAATTTTGAAAAATGCTCATAAATTAGCATATTTAATGAGTTTCAAAATTCTGTGTAGAAGTTTTGAATCCCCCACCTAATGCTATCATATAAAGCAAACAGAATTGAAATCAGACTTTAAATGACGAAGAAGCATTTTGAAATTCAGTCAACAAATAAAGAGGCCTTTTCTGTGATTTATAAATTTCGCATAAATTAGCATATATAATTTTCGAATCCAAATTTAAAAATTCTGTGTAGAAGGTTGGTGAACCTCATGAAGCTCTACCAGATGGAAGAAAAAAAAAATCAAAATCGGTCAACAAATAAAGAAGAAGCATTTTATGTGAATTTAAAAAAATATGCATAAATTACTTTTGCATAAAATTGTTCTAGTCAAAATTTCAAAATTCTGTGTTGAAGTTTGGTGGACCTAATGAAGCTCTACCAGATGGAAGCAAAAAATCCAAAATCGGTCAACTATAAAGAAGAAGCATTTTTTGTGAATTTTGAAAAATGCTCATAAATTAGCATATTTAATGAGTTTCAAAATTCTGTGTAGAAGTTTTGAATCCCCCACAGAGTGCTATCATATAAAGCAAACAGAATTGAAATCGGACTTGAAATGGTGAAGAAGAAGCATTTTCAAATTGTGGACGGACGACGGACGCCACGCCACGGCATAAGTTTGAAAAGACCCCAATGATTGTAGCTAATTGCAAAGAAAGCAAGTTAAGATTTAAGAACCTCAGATATCTGCTTCAGGGCTTCTGAAGACAACAGCATTTGGATCACTGATAGAGCTCCCTGTCTAAAAATAAACGAATTTAATACTGTATACGTATTATCAATTTACTTGTAATAACGGGGGAATACCGGTAGCCATGAAAGATACAGTATGTCCAATTGCAATGCGAATAAAAAGTATCAAATCTCATTTGCCCACACCAAAGAAAGTCTTACTGAGACTTGTACATAAAGCCCACTGATTAATCACTAACTAATATACAAAATCATTATCTAATTTTAGTATGTACTAATCTATAGGTTGTTCAGTAAAATGACAGTACCTGGTACCAGCAGATCCACTCTAAGTTCCATATGTGTGCCTTCACCAGAAAAAGCAGCCTTGACCTGTAGGGGGAGGTCCTCATCTTCTGAAGGCTGTATATGAAATTGCATGAGTCTAAAGCGACAGGCATTCAATGGCTGAAACTCAATCATGCGGGAGTCCACAAACACATTCTTATTTGCACACTTGTGTAGTTCTACATCATTCATCTTGATCCAATCCGAGGTTTTATTTGGGATGATGTGTTGTCTGGCAACAACATCCATGCCTTTGATCTGGACATCATTAAGACCTATTGCACAGTCAGGGCTTCCGGAGAGAAAGGACAAGATATTGAGGCTAACAGATATGGATTGCCGCAAAGTATCTCCATTGTCATTCACAAAGCAACGGCATTCATCAGAAACAACAACTTTTATCATGTCCTGTTGGTAGTGAGCGCCTCTATCCTGGTAAAGGGTCAATTTCATCAAGGCATCATTGATAGTAAACACAAAGCTCTGGAACACCTTAAAATCAAGAGAACCAAGCTTCATAAGTTCTTCAAGGTGGGATTCTTTTTCGTACATGGATTTGGCACTCACTCTCCGTTTTTCTTTGTAGGAGATGTACAAAAGTTTAATTGTGTGTATTTTACCCTTGTAATCAAACTGCTGAAGATTTGGATGGCTTATCTCATAGTTGCTCTGCAAGGGCAGTTCACGGAATGGTTCCTTTCTAGTCCTGTCATAATATAACTGAAGGATGTTTCCTTCAGCTAGTTTTACATGGATAGGCTGCCAGGAACGTGAGCCTGCAATGCGTTTTTTATCGGGAACTCTGAGTTTTAGAGGCCATCCTATTGACAGATCCTCTTGCTCACGAGGGTACTGATCCTGGAATAGCTTGTCACTATAAGGAGATGATAAATTTGACTTTATGCTTGTCTGGGTGTTGAAAGCGAGTTTACCACTGTCAGGCATATCACTCCCCTCTGTAATTGATGTTGTTGTAGGCGAAACAATGGCTGCAAGTGTCTGCTTGCCTAGAGAAATGTTCTGATGTGTTGAAGAATAGCCACTCTGAGGAGATGTTGGAAAGAACTGTTGCTGCTGCTGCCACTGATTAGGCTTCATACCAATTGGACTTACTGGCTGAGATGCATATGAAGCGGGAGAGAGGATGGCTGTAGTTAGTTTATCATCATGTTGCACAGCACTGGACTGCATCAATGGTTGTACTGCCATGACTTGCCTCACAGGTTGTGCAGCTGATACATTTTGTTGGGCAGCTGCCGCACTTTGTTGTGCAGCTGCAGCAGCAGCAAAAATAGCTTGTCCCTGTACTTGCTGCTGTGGTGTAAATGATGCAGACACATTAGATCTGTTGGGAACATTAGAAGCTACTGCTATATCTGCAAATGGATTACCTGGACTGCTTGGCACTTTCTGATTATTTGCTGAAGCACCATCTGTATCATCAAAGGTTGTCCATGTGGAAGGTGCATTTGATTTAACAGGTGTGGTTACCAACTCTGACCCGCTCAAGTTGAGGAAGGGGTTGTATGGTGAGACAGTCCTCCGAACCTGTTCCTCCATAACTTTTTGTTTCTCTAACTGCTTCAGAGTCAACATATCTGCTTTAAAAGGGTTTCCAGGAGAAGCTGTTTCATACTTTGAATCAGAAGCAGAAGCTACTTCAGATAACATGGATACTTCTAAATCATGCGCATGGTCAGTCATGTGAACAGGGGTTGAAGTGGCTGTAACTGTCCTTGAGGAATTTATGTGAATGCCAAAACTTATATCTTCCTGTTTTAGTTTCTTTACTTGAATATGACTAGGAGTAGCATGTTCCTTTTTGGTAGTCTCAAGAGGTCTGCTGTCCCTCATTGCACTAACATGTAGTTCCTCTACAGGACATTCTTGAGTGATAGAGTTCTCACAAGATGATAAAACAGGTGATGGTCTAGAGGATGTTGAAGATATTGTCACATCATTGTCATAATTGAACTGCACCCACTGGGCAGGAGCAGGACTGGACACTCTAGAGGTGTCCAGACTACCATTTTCTTCACTAATCCCCTTTACTGGGACCACACTCTTCAATGGGGTTGAACTCACAACTTTCCTAGAGTCTCCAAACCTGACCCATTGTTCTGGGTGAGGGGTAACATTTCCTGGCTTTGGTGATGACGACAATGATTCTAAAGGCATGTACTCTCTTGAGCTCGAGATGTTATCATGGGATCCTGAAAAGCTACCTCTTGAAGATATCACTGATGATGCTACAGCTGAATGATGATCATCAGATGCTTGGGATGTGACATCAGCACCACTCTGAACTGACCCACCTGCATACAAAAGGAGATAGATAAACAAGCATTGATCATATAAGGGTAAAGGGTAAAACAGACTACATGCATTCTTCAATTTGATTTCCAAATATAAATCAAGTTTCTTTTTAAAAAATTCAAAAACAACCATTTTTGGAGAAACAGAGAACTAAGCATTTCCCCCTAATAAATTGTGATTGAAAATGCAGTAGTTTTTCCATGTACATTATATTGCTAAATCTTGAGATTATAGAAAACCCATCTCCATCAGCCTATTAAAGTGAAGGTATTCTGCATAGGCATGGAATATGACCTTAACCTGCACACTTTCTTGGGCTCCCATGTCTGAATAATGTATGTGGTGCCATAAATTACCCTAAGCTAAAACTGAAGTATCACCACTTGAAACCTGCAAATTAGCTGGATAATTTTGAAATAGACTATTAGTTGTCAAATTATTTGTTACTCGCACTATTTCTGATCTAGCAAGTTATTCTGATTAGAATAATATAAAGATCATTTGCAATGGAGGTGCAATCAGCAGCATATTTCATTGCAAATTATACTATACATTGACTTGAGACTGAAAGCTTGATATTAAAGGTAATAGACAGTAGTTGCAGCAAACAATTGTTTCATGAGAAAGTCTTTTAAATAAAGGTTAATTGTCCAAATATTATCATATATCTAGATCTGGTACATTGGTGTAAATTTATCTTTGTAAAATCATGAAATCTTAGCTCAAAATCTATAACTCTGATGATCACTAACACAGAAAAGCATATATGTGGGACAGTGTATTAACATTGCTTCGAAAAATATGAGATATTTGATGAAATTCTGTGCTAATTTCAAGAGCTATTTGACACAAACATAAAAACTTTGGTGGTAATTTCATTGGATTCTCTCATTTTGAGATCATTACCACTACTGGTATTTATCTTTAAGATCATCTCTCTAATAGCATCAGATGTCCATTGCAAATAATCTTCAATTCATTTTGACCAAAGTAACTTGCTGGATCAGAAATATTGGGGATATCAGGAATAGATTGAAAACTCTGGTAGATGGGCCTCGTAACATCCTTCACAAAATATTTGTCTGCTTGCTTTTGAGCAAGTTAAAGATCTATCGTCCACTGATGTGCCTTGCTCGACACTAGGTGAAACAGCTGTGTAAATGTCATGACTTCTCCACCCAAAAAGCTTTCAAGTGAACATGAAAGAACAGTACAACAGCCATTCAGACGGATTTAAACAAAAATGTATTGTACTCTACATATAGACTAGATTGTATTATACAACTCATACAAAGATTCCTGTAATTTGATTGGTTGAGAGCCATTCAATATTTGATCCACTTTGTGCTGCATGAAAATTTTATTTTCCATTTTTCAGTTTGTACGACTGATCATGTTTGTGTACGTACATTTTGTATGTACATGCGTGGGTGTTTGCACACATTGAAGTACATGTAAGCGCATCAACAAGGCTGTCTGAGCGCACTCAGATTCATGAATCAAAGTGCATCACAAAAGTACAAAAACATTTAACTGCTTTCATACACGGAAAATAATCATGTTTTCATCGGACAAAGGCAAATATATTTTAATTCCATCTTCTTTTTTTTTTTTCTTTCTAGTTTGTCAAATAACAGTCGTTGTATAAACCAAATGATGCATGTCTTCATTCGTTCATTATGCAACCTATCCACTCTCGTTGAGGCTGTGTTCAACCCATTGCACTCAGCCTAACAGCAGTGGATTGAACAGAGCCTCAACTCGAGTGACGATAGATCGCATCATGAACTCATGTGCTTGCATCATTTGTATATTGTACAGTGTACACTATGTACACCAGGAAACAAAGTTTAATTTTTTGTTAAATGTGCACCCATACAGGCATGATCACTAATTCCACAAGCTGCAAACCAACCCAATAATTTTTGTGCTAATAACTTACAGTAGACCTACATTTCCTTAGACAAACGATCCCCTTTTTCCATATTTTCATTAGCATTTCAAAAAGTGGAAAGATTCTATCGAGTGTAATTAGTTTGCAAATCAAAAATAAGGCAAGTGATTATCTGTTCTCTTGCAAATGCGATCCAAATGAATAAACTTCTCGAACATTTTATTTTGTTAGCTTTATAAGAAAAAACAGGCTTTGTAATCATATCTTTAATTTTGTAGTAAATGCAAAAAATGAGTTTCTTGGACATTTTGCTGAAAAGGGCATTTCTAGCAACAACCTTGTATTGAAAATTGTATGCCTACAATTGTGAGACTACACATTTCATCAGAAATTTTCTCAGAAAAGTTTGATACAAATAAAGTTGGGTATCATCTTAACATAGTATAGAGTGAAATAATTGTTTTTTTTTATTCCCACACTTGGGTGATTGCTGAATTTTTGGGGCTACATGCAAATCTTTTATTCAAAGGGCCACTTTTGTTGCAGCAAGCAATTATGCTATATAGGCCTACAATCAAATCTTATTATTCTGCCGTATTTTCTAATTTTTTTTAATATGGTTTGTGGCAGATCTTGGGGCGACTTAACAAAGAAGGTGGTCTCCCCAAAGCATTCTATTTTTGGAATATCAGGGGCAATTTTGGCTGTCATGAGAACAAACTTGCCTATCAGTGTTGCCTATCACCCTCATGTATTTCCTATGATAAATGCCATGAAAGTCACAGACGAAATGATCACTGTTTTCCATGTAGGCCTACATCTAACAGATCAAGCTTGGTTTGACCTCATTAATAATCTTTAATAAAAGTTTTCCTGTTTTGAGAAACTAAGCAAAACTTAAAAATTTCATAACTTTTGGTATTTCACACTTTAAAGAGAAATTCCAGTAGTTGCAGTAAACACTGATTTCATGAGAAAGTCTGTAAAACCAGGCTTAATTGTCAGTATATCATCGAGGATCTAGATCTGGTACAGTTACATAAACTGAACTTTGTGAAATCTTGAAATCTACGCTGAAAAATGTTCAGACTGAACTTCCCCAACACAGATAAGCGCACGTGGGACAGTGTATAATTATTGCTTTGAGCGTCGGGCCCGACGCTCTACCCGAATCCTGTGCTTATTTGCTGATTTCTCAGCAATTACACAATTTCTTCCAGAATCCTTTGGCACATGCGTTTTATTTATACAAACAGACACTTTGGTAGTCATTTCATTGGATTCTGTACGAACTCATTTTGATATCGTTACCAAAACTAGCATTTACCTTTAATGAACCTTGATGAACTTTTCACAGTAATATGCCTGTTTGTCTGTCTATACTCTAAAGTTCATTCATATCAGCTAGTTTGGTAGGGGTTTACCCTTGCACAAAGAAATGAAATTAGTTGTTACATTGATATGTTTTAAACAAATCATACCCCTCCCCTCCTCCATTTTGTTTTGATGCACCTTGGGTGTACGTACATATAAATTTTCATCAATACTGGTAAACCTGGTTGTACACTATCAAATAATCAGCTTATTAATAGGTGAGAGCTCTTCTCTAAAAGAAGTTTCCACTCCAATGAGCTGATTTTTCATTCATGTTACAACAAATTTAACATTTAAAACTCAGAACTAAATCAATTTAGCGTACAAACATGTACATATTCCTAATTACAATTAGAGGAGGCGGGGAAAGCTCAGTTGACAGCGCAATTGTCTTGTATTCCATCAACAAACGTTCTACACACTAGCACCCCAGAGAAGACCGTTGCTCCTCTGGTTGCCTTAAAAATACAAGCATTCCTGCTTGTACCACCACCACTTACCAAAACATGTAATGCCTACTCCTCATACTAAAATCAATAGACAACCCAACAATGAGTGACACACCCCTTTCCAGCAGCTTTACATCCCACAGGGTTTATCAGACCAAACATTGAAACACAAACACAACCCTCTCAAGAAAACACTATCACAGCAGGCTATGTCAAAAATAGGGGTTCCCATCCAGCCACTTAGTATCCTACCACTACACTTGTCATCACTATACATCCAGCAGTTGTGCATGAACTCTGAGGTCAAAATTATTATCCCACCAGGGAGCAAACTTTCTGACCTCAGTCTATAAAATTGTTGATAGTCTGTACAGCATACTGGAAACAGCAAATGTGTAGCACTCAGTAAAATATGACTTTTAAATGAACATGTCACACCAAAGGCAGAACAAAATTAGACTCAAGAAACATAAAGACAGAGCTACATGTACACTTGTCACTTACCATTTGTACATTAATAGTTTTCTAGACGAGCTCATCATGTTCCCACTTCGAATTTTAACACTTCTCTATTTCACAATATTTTGCCCAGCACTATTTCTCCCACCCAAAGTTATATGACGTATTTCAATGTTCACAGTCACAGTCAAGGTAAACAAAACGTGAAAATACATCTAGATAAGCAAACATTGTCTTTGCAGTTAGGAAAATTTTAATGTAAACAAAAATAGTTTTTATGAACAAATATTACACAGTTTCCCTCACCACATACACGTCCGTAAATTGTGATCCAACCCATATCCGGTACCCACAGATTTTGTGTTTCATTTTTTCATTAATTGTCCTTCAGTCTGAGTAATTTTAAATTAGAAGTAGAAAGTAAATATTTTGAAATTACATTAATAAGTGGCCAATTACCATCAGTAAACAACATGAATACAAGACAAATATATAATTCTGAAGAATTGATTACAATTTTGGCACATCAATTTCTATGATCTGATTGAAAACAAATTGCACAAATGGTCAGTTATGGGTTTCTGATCCAGGATTAGGAATTTGACATGGACAGAACAGAAGTAGAGGTCAATTAAGGAACATGCAAAACCATAAGTTGTCTCTTAATCTTCATCCCCTCTTCTTCAGCTACATGCACTTTTATTCCTTCTCTTACCCCTTCTCCTTTTCCTTTCCACTGTCTCCTCACAATTTCAAAACTCCCTTTAAGGGGTACATGTACTCAACCTGAGAATATGTTTCTTTAAATAATCAAACACACAAATAGAAGAAAATTCCATCTGAATCAGATTAAAATTATGAAAGCTATCAAGTTTTGTGTCTTGATGCATCTTTATCTTGTGCATATTTTCATAAATAACACAGGTTTCTTGAAACCAATATTTGTAATCATTATGTTTCATATACACTGTACAATTTTTAAAGCACAGTGAGCAAAGCTGTGCAATATTTTATATCTGTTTCATGTACTCTTCTAAATGGAAAAAATGGCTGTTTCCTTGCCATTTTTTTCAAAAGGGCTACAAAAGAACTTTAATAGTGGCCAATGACCTAAATATAGAAGGATCACCTGCCTTTTGAAGCATTGAAAAAGTACCCCCACACAAACGTCTACTGTACCCCTTTCACCTGAGGACCCGTTTTAGGTGAACTTACTAAGTGCCCTTTTTCGTATTATAGTGCCAATTTTTACAAAGAAAACAACCCCTCTCGAACATGCTGTGTGCCCTTTTCACCTGTGATAATGACCTGTTTTATGTGTTAGCAAGTGCCATTTCTCATAGGAGTGCCAATTTTTACCCCAAAATCCCCCCTTATGAATGTGTTCTGTGCCCCTTTCACCTGAGAAGGACCCAGTGCCTCCTTGCCTTCTTGTAAGTGCCCTTTCTCGAATCTGTGCCCCTTTTTTTTTCTGTGTGAGCAAGTGCTCCTTGCCTTCTTATAGGTGCTCTTTCTCAAATCAGTGCCCCTTTTTACAGAAGAAAAGTGCCCCTCATGAATGTTTTCTGTGCCCTTTCACCTGAGAACGGCCCGTTTTAAATGTTAACGAGTGCCCCTTTGAAACAAGAAAACAATATTCTCATTTTTATATATTACTGTAGTTGTGGAGGAAAAAAACAAAGTAGTAATAATAATCCTATGTGCCTTAAGTTTATGGAGTCATTTGAGTGGGGTAGATAAGCAGTGGCGTACAGATGGGGGGACATTTTCTGAATAATATGTCAAAATCTATCACAAAATTTGATTTTCGTTATAAATAGGTCAAAATTTGTGCTCGCTTGTAACTTCTTACATGTACATGTATACATTTTATGATACAACAAATCTAGCCCCCTCAAAATTTTTGGCTCATTACGCCACTGTGCCCCACACCCCCTATTTCAACTTCTCTCCACCGCCCCTGTGTTTACACAACCCTAAGTTTGGATTCTCCTTGAAAAGTTTCCGCATTGAAACATGCAAGTAATAAAAATGTATTTCATGTCTGGTGTATATTCTTTAAACTATTTAATAATACACTCAAATATTGAAGCAAACAAATTCTTTTTAAAATCTAAACTGATCTTAGATTTATCAAATCTGAATACAGGCTACATGTACATGTAGGACTATAAACTTTACGTGTACATGTATGCATCGTGTTGTTCCATCTTGGGACAGTGATTTTCTGTTTAAACGCTGTCCTTTTCTGTTTCTGCTAATAACCTGTAATTCCATTCCAAACTTGGTCTAAACTCTAAAATGGAAATTCTGTTTTGTCATGAATAGAAAATGTACAACAGCAAAAACATGAATTCCCATTTTGCAAAGGTAATTCAATGAATTTGTACATGAAAAGTAAACAACAAATTCCATTTCGATTTACCAGTTTACAAACAGAAAATCACTGTCCCTATTCACCATTTGATTTGTACATGTACTCTTATCATTATTAACTCGTGAAGTGCATTTTGTACGAAGGAGGAATAACTTGTATGAATCCTCCATGTTTGTACTTGTATAAACATGGATTCATACCAAGTGGTCCTACAAAATACAAGTCTAAGCTATTGTTAGTACCTTGTCTATTATGCCCATCAAATGGAGCATTTACTACATGTAAAGGTAGCCTATTCACATCATGTATTTTGTACTGAATGCACCCCAGGTATAATCCTGACTTGGGCCAAAGTTCACATCTTTGTGAAATGCAAACAAAATATCTCCACATGCAGGTAAAGATACAAGACATTCACATTCCACATTAGTCTGTGACTGATGTTTTAATTGTCAATCTTAAAGCATGCCACTCCCAGTTCCAAGTACATGTAAAAATGTACAACTACAGTTAGTTGATGTGAAATTTCATAATGAAAATTCAGGCAAAAAGAAGTAACTTCAAATCCCCTCTAAAGAAAATAAAAAAGTGGTGAAAATCAGTTTTGAATTAAAATAAAAGAGGTTTTAAATGGAAAATGCATTGCAATATTGTCAATGATCATTTACAGGTGAGGTAGCATAGCAAAGTTCTGAATGAGAAGATTCATAATGTATTCCAACAGATGTGATTACACCAATTCAAACATTTGAATATTTCATTCTAAACCTGTTGTCACACACAATGCTGTACATGTAGTTTGGCATTTAATTGTTTGATAACATGAGTAGAGGCCAGGGTAGGGCTCAATTACTTTCTTCAATTACAATTAAAATTCCAATTACGTAATTCAAGAAATGTTAAATTACAATTCTTTTCAATTTTCATTATTTTCAATTTTACCAATTACTTTTGTCGATTACATTTCAATTACTTTAAGTCATAAATCAGAATATATCAGATCAATTTATAATTTGTATGTAGCACTTCTTTATGGCAATTCTCCTCTTTCCTCTCTATCATGGGAAAGGATTAATTTCATGCAAGAGATAGCTATTAGGGAGAAGAGAAATAAGCAATCCAGAGTAAATTGAATAATGAATTAATGAAGTAATGTAATTGAATGTAATTAAAAGTAATTAATAGTAATTTAAGTCAAATACAATTTTTAAATTACAATTACAATTACTTTCTCTTTAAATATTTCAATTACATGTACAAATATGTACATGTAATTAATCAATTATTTTGTAATTGAGCCCAACCCTGGTAAAGGCTAAACTAAGATTACATTTCAGAAATATACTCTGAGTCTAGATACTTGAGAAAATGATGGTTACAAAAGTGAATACACCTTCAGTACTGGTATGTTATACCTCCACTGAAATTTGATCAAATCAGGAGTAAACAGGACCTGGGAGTAGATCCATCATCTTTCATTAAATCTGCATACATATTCTAGATAGGAAGTAGGCCTATGGGTGCTCTGTGCTTTAAAAGTTGAATGGGAGAGGTAATTGGTGTTGATGATGTCTTCTATCAGTAACACGCATCAAGCACACCACTTCTGAATATATGGAAGAGGACAGAGGAGGTATGCAACTCTGAACACTACAATAATGTACGTCCATCCAAGATGTCATCAAAGAGAGGTGAGATATTAAAAAAATTCAGGATACAAAATATTAATAATAAATGCTAACATTTATAGGGTGCTTTATACGGTTGTTTCAAAGCGCACAGGTGGGCTGACTAAAGTAAACAATTAATTCTTTAAAAAAAAAAAAAAAACCTACATGTATGCTGGTGTTGAGAAAAGGTGAGTTTTTAGTGAGGATTTGAAAATTTCAACAGAGGGAGCATTTTGAATGAGTTGACTCCTCACAAGAATGGTAACATATTATACTGAAAATTAATGCTTGAAATATATGACCATGTAACAAGTCCTATTTTTATGATCATATTTCAATGTAAATATATCACAGGGTGTACTCACTTTTGTTGCTACCATTTTCTCATATATATAGACTTTGATAAATAATAATAATGGATCATAAACATTGCAAATTATGATTTTACTCTATGAGTCTATGTTAAAGAGGGAGAACCAATTAACTGTGGACTGTTATTGACTGGAAATGACTATAAACAAAGTCTTAAAATATACCTACATGTAATTTGCACAAACTAGTAATACAGAGGATAATTTAGGCTTTATTATTACCTATACAAGGCATATTAGCAGATAAATAAACATCATATTTTGCTCGCTACTTTCAATCTGAGACCAAGGAGGTAAAAATTTGCCATGTTGCCCTCCCCGGGCTTTGCCCATAGGTATCCTGTACAAAAACAGAGGGCAATATTGGCCATATTTCTGCTAGTGCACTTGCGCAGTAGGAGCCGATTTTGATTGCTAATTCAGTATTTGAGAAATCTAGCTGGAACCAGTTTATGAACCAACGCATTGTAAATAATGCGTGGTGCGACCAGTGCATCTCTACGCAGTGCATACACAAAACCAAGCGCAAGATTTCCATGCGTTAAGTGTACAGGGGTGTATGTGCGTGCCATGCATGATGCACAACTACTAGGTTACAATTAATACGTCATAATACTTAGCAAGGGTTACTTTACATCGTGAATAACCTGAAATCATGAGTGACAAGCAAACAGGCATATAAATTGTTCCAAATAATAGCTTGTATTACACATTGGACAGCCTTTCATAGTAGTAATACTACTAATAATAATATTTACTGGCTCTTCTTTAGGGAAACATCAAATATGTTGCCCTTAGAAGAACCATATTGCCCTCGTCTATTAAAAGACTTGTGTCTCTTGATTATAAATAATTCAAGTTTCAAATTTGATTTGTTAAATAATAATTTTTATTGATCTTCAAAACGGCATTTTGTAACATCGCTGATCGAAGCTATGTCATGATGAAGCGGTTCAAGGGTCAAGCCTACTTGCCGTGTTTACAAATGGATCAAGGGATCTACACGAGATCGGTCTGGTAAGAAACTTTCATTTTTCATATTTAGATCTATACTAAAAATAATTTTAACCCCTTCATACGCAATTGAATAGGCGTATGAAGGTTCAATAAGAGAAACAAAACCGATTTCACCCTCTAATTATGGATTTCCTAGGGAAATCCATCCTTGTTGACAAGCCTTGCTTATGCATATATGGCAACCATTTCAAGGCTATGTGATGAAAAAGTATATGTAAAAAACTTTAAAAATGAAATATCATCACGGAGTCAGCTATGTGCGGCCCGCGTCTACACCCTTTTCAACGCTTTGTCTGTTTTTTTTTTTTGTCACGCATGCGCATGTGCACAGCCACAGCAATATATTTGACTGCTCCAACCCCCCCCCCCCCCCAGGATATTACCCAGAATTTGTCTAATTTTACTTTCAAAGTGAACATAGATTCTACAACGTACCTGTATGTTGAGTTATCACAGGCCGCTGGGTCTCCTCCGGGCGATGACCCGTAGTCGTGGGAGTACCTCGGCGCGGTGATTCTTCAAACTTCACCCAACTTCTGCTGGAACCTGCGCCCACCTCTCCAGGACCAGGCTCAACAACCATAACGCCAGAGTCTTCTCTTGATTTACCTGCCAAGGGTAGGACTGGTCCTTTCCCAACAACATCCCTATCTTCGTCATCTCCATCGTCAAATGACACCCAGTCAGACATTTTATCTCAGCATTTCGAGTGATTCTTTGGCAGATTTACGTAAATTCTTCTCCAGACTCCACCGCAAATACTCGCAAACGTCTCTCTCGCGCGCGCTCAGCGATAGAAGTAGGTAAGTTACACACACGTGTACGGTACGGTACGGTGGTGTCGCCTATCCTATGCGCCCATCACGGGGCGGGGCCAGTACCACCAATACCACCATCCCACTACCCCCACCACCTCAATCATCACCAATCACTATCACCCACCATCACCAACACTCACCATCAAAATAAATATGAATAAATAAACGATTTTAGTATTATTTTGAATTCGCTTTCCTCACACTGCTGGGTCATCACTCATCAAGCCCCAGTTGTCGGTTTCATTATGATTATCACAAAATTGAGATTAAAATTTACAGTTTTATTGTCCCCACCAGGGGAAAAGGGTAGGCCTACACAGCTAGGGGCTCTGGGCGATTTTGCCCCCGAAATACTCAAAAGACTGGAAAGTAAAAAAGGGAGCCCTGGAAAATTCCCTTTCATTGCAAGGTTAAAGCTTCCAATGTTGAAGATTTAGGCAGAAGTAGCCCCTGAAAATAAATAATTTTTTTAATAATTTGCTAGCTGGTCCCCACCTTAAAAAATGATACCTTACCTTTTCTCGGGGGATCGTTAAAATTTGGATAGGGCCTATCATAGTTTTATGTATTGCTAATTATATACCACCCCCCCCCCCTCAAAAAAAGGGGGACGGGGGTGGTGATAGCAACAGAAAGATGCATGCTGGAAGGGTGAGAAACCAGTCCGATCGGGCTCCCCCTGCATTTCTGTGAATTATTTATTATATAGGCCTATTTCTTACTGGGATTGACGGGTGTCTCATAGGGAGAAGCAGTGATATTGAGGTTCAATGGTAATTTAGACAGTCCTAGTAGAGCACCAGTGTATTTGGGGAGGGGGACAACTGAGATCGACCAACCCGTACTTTCTTATTTTCACGATGAAAATATTAGGAGTAGGCCTTTTCGATCCACAGCTATTTGACCCAGAAATCTTTTTTGATACTCTTATTTCTATCTTTATTTTTCTTCTACCCCCTAACTATTTGAAAACTTGCGGATTTCGCCCCACCCAAAGTCGCGCAGTCCACTCCGCTCATATCTAATGATTTAATCCACCTTTCTGGCTCCGTCTCATCGCCCCCGCATGATTCGATTGGTGAGATGTGTATCCTATTAATGAGTCACTAAATGCAGTCATTAGCAGGTTCCTTTTCTGGTCAGTATATTAAAAATTTCAGCTCGCGCTTGCATTAATTCCTTCGTTAGATACACATCGTTTTCATGATTACAAAAACTGCTCGGAATGTTTAATTTTCATGTCTTATTACATGAAATATGAATGTTCAACAGTGCTCGTGATTGAGTTTTACTACTTTAGATTAAAAATTCCTCGCTTGCTCCACTCTCTCACAGAAAAAATATTAATGAGTCACTAAATGCAGTCATTAGCAGGTTCCTTTTTCTGGTCAGTATATTAGAAATTTCAGCTCGCGCTTCGCGCTCACATTAATTCTTTCGTTAGATACACTTCATTTTCATGATTACAAAAACTGCTTGGAATGTTTAATTTTCATGTCTTATTACATGAAAAATGAATGTTCAACAGTGCTCGTGATTGAGTTTTACTACTTTAGATTAAAAATTCCTCTCTTGCTCCACTCTCTCACAGAAAAAATAAAGCTTAATTATATATCTTGTCAATCAGAAATCACTTCTATAAGGCTTTGCTCAACTTAATTACTACAAAACACTCAATTACTTCACACAGATAATAATCTCATGGTGAAAATATATATCAGTGCCCCTTTTGCCTTTGTCCCACCCAAAACAGCCACGAAATTGCTGGTTGGATGTAAATACAACAAGAAAACAAAGTGAAGATATAAAGAAAGAAAGGAAGGAAGGAAAGAAGAAAGAAAGGGACAAGGAGAAAGGAAGGAAGTTTAAAGGAAGGAAAAAGAGAAAGATGAAGAAAGTTTTTTGTAAAGAGAAGGAACGAGAAAGGGTAAGAAAAAGAGATAGAATTGAAAGATCACAGAAGGGAATTAAGGAAAGAAAGAAGAAAGCAAGAAAGAAGGAAGGATGAAAAGAAGAAGATAGGAAGGATGAATGAAAGCTAGTCAGACTGAAGAGAAAGAAAGGAAAGAACGGTGAAGAAAAGGCTTGACTCGGGAAACCTAAAGTGATGAAAGAAAGGGAGAAAAAATGAAGAAAAAGAAAGCAGAGCAAAAGCGAAATAAAGAAAGCAAAATGGGATATATAAAAATGAATGCAGGAATGAAGAAAAAGGGAAAGGAGCAAGAAAGAATGAGGGTGGGAAGAAAGCAATGAAGAAAAAAAACGAAAGGAAAATGGAGAGGGGGAAAGAAAGCAATTAATCAAGACAGCAAGAAAGAAGGTAGGATGGGAAAGGGGACAAATGTATGAGAGACAAAAGAAAGGAAGGAAAAATATAGAAATATAGAAAGAAGAGATAGAAAAAAATAAAAATAAAAGCATGATAAAGAAAGAGAAAATAGAAAGGAAGAAAATTTATTTAAAAAGAGTAGGAAGGAAGATAGCAAGAAATGAAAGAAAATTTCAAAAAGAAGAAATTTTCCCAAAGGAAGAATAACATGGCTGATACAGATTTCTTAACCCTTCATCAATGCTGCCTCTGCTTCATCTTGAAATACAAGATGGGCTTATTGAATCATATTAGCATGAAATGAAATAGATAATTATACTAATTTCTTAGCAGGTTTTTTTTCAGAATACCACTACCTTCACAGAAACTACTGGCTGTTTCTTTTTGTTTCCCTTGCAGGTGTTGTGAGATTGTTTCACTTTGATAGTAAATTAATGTCATTAATTCCATGTTCTCTGTGTGTCTCTTTGCACTCACCCCCCTCTCTCTTTGATAGTTTTGATAACTTCTTACCAGACTTTCTTTAAAGTCTCTTCATTTCCCCTATGTCTATGATCTCCTGTGCCCCATCCACCCTCCCCTTCACTCTCATACACAAAGACTGTGTGTGTGAGACACACCACACACTTTCGCCTCCCTCTGAAGACTAGCCATTCACAGAAACATAGCAATGTCAAAGAATGAATATGTCTTCAAACCCATCTCTGATAGCTTACAGTATAAGTTTAGTTCCTTCAAAGAACAAGAACATGGTTTGTGATGTCTAATCCTTAAAAAAGTGAAAATCCACAATATATTTTACAGCTGTCAATGTACTAGGCAATTTGAGATAGCTAGTAACATGACTGCTGAAAATTAAACCTAAATAAAAGCAAATCAAACACAAACCATCACTATTAGTCATATTAGTTGAATGGATCATATATAATTTTATTATCAATATATTCATTAAAATATTGCTAATATATGTATTTACAAATTATTCAAAATCCATATTTGAATCAGTAATAAGACTTTCTGAACATCATAGCTCAATAATAATAAAAATCATGAAAGCTGAAATATACATTCCATAAAATACACATCGTCACATTGATTATTGTGGCAAGTTAGCATGTATCACTAACATCATGCAGAACACACCCAGGTTTCATGGCACTGATTTCACATAAACAAAATTACACACAGCATATTCACCTGTTTTCTCATTGTGCATTAAAGTTGTGATAAGTTTGTAAAAACAAAAGAAAAGGTTAAAGGTCAATATTAAGTTTGTGCAAACTCCTATCAAAATCACCAAAAAATTGATATTCAGAGCTGCAATCGATCAAACACTAACTGCCACATTGCGAAGGTATTTGTCACAGTTCTTGTCAAGTCGCTCTACAAAAGCATTTGAAGAATTTTATTTTCTTTCAATAAAACAACATTTAAGCACCCTATATGTACTTATTGAAAATCTGCTTAGTTAACACACTACAGTGACGAGTGTATGAATTTTCCATCTAAACAAAATTGTAGACATAGTTTTTTATGTTATGGTTGAAGTGTGGAAGTGTATAATGTGCAAAAAAGTAAAATAGGGTTGATTTGTCTCATCATATCTGAACATAATATCAGGTCTTTGCGCTCATCCACTTCTGGCTTCCTTGTTATTCCAAAAGTTTCAAAAATCTGGGGGGAAAGATCATTTGCTTTTGCATTCCCCACTTTGTGGAATAGCCTTCCTGAAGACATAAAAAATGTACCTCTGTCGAAACTTTCGAAAATCTTCTAAAAACTTTCTTATTTAACGCTTAGCTCTTTATGCGCCTTTATGCGCTCTTTATGCGCCTTGAGCACTCTACAGAGTGGATTTGGCACTTTATAAGTCACATTATTATTATCATTATTATAATGACTCATGAATCATGATTCAACATTGTCAAAAAGTACTGTGAAAATTGGTTTGAATTAGTCAAAGTAAGGACTTAAAAGTAAACCTGAAAAGCAATTAGATTCATTGTTTGTCAAATATAATGTAAATAACATGTTTTGCTTGAAAATGTACGCCTAATGAAATTGATTTATTACTAAGAGTTACACTCCAAGATGATGTCTTTTTGAGATAGCAACAATGCTTCAAATATTTGCAACTGAATAACATAACTCTGTCACATTGTAGTAGAATGCATAAACAGTTAACTTCAATAATCAACAATGTAATTTTGTCTACTTTATATTATCATCAAACGATGAAACTTTGAATTTGAACTGAACACAATGACTTAATTTTGGCCTAACATGAAATGGTGCTGTAATATAAGCATGAATATAGTCACAAACGTAGTAAGCATTTTTTTTTCTCACAGACAAATGATAGTAGGCTTAAAATGAAAGTGAATACATAATCTACAAAGTTTCATGTACGTACATTAATCAAGTAGTGCTGGTTGATATGTGATTAGTTGATTATTGCCAGCAAAATACTGCTGATAACATAATATATCGCCGAGTCTGTGAGCTACAATTCTGTGAGAACAGGGAAAGGGGGGGATGAAAATAAGTCTTCATCAGTGCTTGTCCTTCAAAAGCGGGCATTTGGGTACCAACTTCAGAAGATTCTGAGTTAGTTTAAAGCAATAAAGAGCAGCATTTTTGTCAATGAATAGTGATTAATTTTCCATAATCAAAATATTGCCAAGCAATATAATCCAGCATTAATCATCAACATGAGAAAGTATTTTTTTTAATTAGAGGAAATGAATGAAAAAGTACTCAAAATAACTATCGAATGTCAACAATCAAAGTTTAACAAGTAGATGGGAAAGTTGAAACTGTGAAATGTTAAGATATACTAGGGTGTGTTTATGCTTCCATTGCTAAGACAGAATCAGCATTTTCAAACACAGTTTCAGAGCGCTGATTGCTGATGTGGTTCTGGGAGTGCCATTTATACTTAATTTTTCAGAGGCAAAATCACAATCTGCAGCTGGCTTCGCATCATAATATTCATTTAACGGGAAAGTGGGGTCAAATTGGGTGCACCATTTTTAGATTTATATTTCTGAGTGTTGTTATATTCGACTATTATTTTAACTTCGAAAAATGTCCAATCTTTATTTGCATGGAGCGACTTGACATAGCCATAGAATTTCCACCATGATGAGGATAATAGTAAGACAAAATAAATTACATAAATATACATAATATAATCTGCGTTCTTAAACATCATTTAAATGAAAATAAGCATTGACCCCAACCGCGATTTGAACCAATCACGTATGACAACACTGATTCTGGCCTGAAAATTCGAAGCATATTAGAGGAGTGACAAGTTGTACGTATTATGCAATATTGTTTTCCTAGCTGCTCCATCAGTTTATTTCCTGTCATATCCAGTATCTAAAATTACAGGTGATGCCTTCACATCTCTATGAAAATTCTTCATTGTTGTTGATCATACCTTGTCTTGGTTCACAAGCTGATACGTTCTCCTTTAACCAGTCTTCCTTTGATGTACCATATGTCCTGAGTTTTGGAAGAAATTACAAATGTTCTTTATTCTTAATTGCACACAAAATCAACAGCATTTAGCAGTAATGAAGCATATTCTGCTCATGGTATTATATTTCTTTTAGGGAAATTTTGTTTCCACCATTGGAAGCAAAAAAAATACACATTTTAAGTTTATATTGGAAATCACAAAACAGTGAAACTGAAATTTTTTTATGATTAAAAAAGGCATGAAAATACTACAGTAAAATTGTGGGAAATGGAGAACAAAACAAGTACAAGAGTGACATCACACTTACTTTTTTCTTACATACATGTAGGTAATGACAAAATTCTGCACAATGGATGTGGAGTCATGCAATGCCTTGCATTCAATATTGAAAGCCAAAAATTAAGTCAATTTAGTTCTGGTCAATAAACCAGATACAACAATATGGCGATTCTTTTTTCTACCAGTCTACTGATTTGGTTTGATTATGAGATCTTTGTTTTTCAATCTCAAAAGTTGATTGGAAGATACTGTTTTGTTTTATTTAATATCAGTAATGAATGTAAAAAGGGAGTAGCCTAGATAGGCCAATGGCTCTTTGTTACTCCCTCACATCCCATTCATTACTCTATGTTTTTTCTTATTTTTTGTCTAAATTTGTTGTTTTTAATATATTGCATTAACTCACTATGTATTGTACCCTGTTTTTAAGAGATGTGAAATTAATGAATTTGAAAATATGAAATATGAAATTAACCTTCGTTTACAGACTTCATAATCAAATCAGTGTTCCATGCAACTACATTCCTTAATCATTAAAAGTGACAGTTACCAATCAATTCAATTTCAGAAACAGGCTGAAGAAAATATCATATCATAAACCATATTATTTTTTCATAGGCAAATACTATGCCAATGTATTCAAGCAGGTTAAGGTTCAGATTATTCACTTCACATGAGATTCAATAATTAGCAAAAGTAAAATTTATCAAGTTTCATGAAATATGAGTAGAACTGACCTTGATATCTACTTCTACTTCTTCTCCCAATCTCTTCTTCACAAGCTCATGAACTTCATTTGCCATATTGGCCTGTGTTGTTCCTTCAACATCAATGTAATGGCAGTTTGATGATGCATAATGACAGGATATTGCCTGCAAAAGGAATCATATACATAATTCATACAAGTAAACAATATCAGTTATATTTCAAATGTGTTTTGGTGGAGGTTTTGTATGTTTGTGTTTGTGGTCATCCTTTTTTGCCAGTGTCAGCTGTCACTGTGGATTATGTCTAATAAATCATTTCCATTACATCAATGTAAAAGTTTTGTTTTTATAATCATTATCAATATTAATATCAATATTATTATCCTAAACATCATCTTTATCCGCATCTTCCCCTCTCCTCCCCCTCCATAACCATCATCCTTATAATCATCAGCATCCTTATCTCCCCCTCCTCGCTACAACCCCTACATCATTAACATCATACTCATCATTACAATCACCTTCATTATCATTACCATCATCATCTACATCATCATCATCATCATCATCATCATCTACATCATCATCAACAACATCTGCATCATCATCATCTTTATGATTTCTTCCAATGTATACCTTCCTGAATCCATTTGTTTTATTAGCTCCAGATCCATGAAGCAAGAGAGGATGAAAGAAGACCGTATCACCTTTCTCCATCTCAAGATGAACCCTAGGAGCAGATTCATCAAAGTCCAATATACCATGGTACATCTTGTTAACACCTCCCTACACAAAAATAAAACAAATTGTCATTATTCTCCTTCTCTATCAGCCTGTCAATGTGCATACATTGTAGATGGGCAAGGGCGACTGGATCGAATGACAGGGATGATAATAATCTTTACGTGCTTTAATAATACATGATAGCCCCATCAGGCTCCCCTCATTCCTTTGCATTTTCTTCAGTCATACAAAATTGTTTGTTGTACTGTTAACCTATTTCATTCATTATTGTTCAAATGTATCTGATAACTGCTCATTTGAATGATGTAAGTAATCATTTAGACCCATATTTTTATTAAGTCCTTAACATTTTATTCAGGCTCATCTTTGATTAATACTCTGAGGCAGCCTTAACCCTAACTTACCTGGGGGGGGGGGGGGGGCGGAGCCTTTTCACATTTTTGTGGTATACCCGCTATGCAAATTTGTTTTACTGCGCCGCTCGCTGACTTTTTACCTTCAAGTCTCGCGCAACTTTGGAGACCAAATTTGTGATGCCCGGGAAAGCGGTTACAAAATTATGCAACATTATGTAAGCACATGTCAGACCGAATTGCTAAAAAACGTAATCATGTGAAAAGTTAATAATACAAAATCTGTTTCATCTAAAATTCATAAATGAGTGATTATTCTCACTTTGATTGACAACAGTTACTTGATAAGATATTATTTATGACTGAAATAATGTCCTCGATCAATTTTGTCAAAAAACAGTAAAGATAAAGAGATGAAAAAACAAAGAAATACGTAAGGAAAAAAAAAACAAAAAACAATAAAATACATAAGAAATTGATTTTGGTAGCATAATTTTTTTCATTTGTAGTTGTTAGGAATGCCACAAAGAATATTTTCACCAAAAATTAGCTTTCTAGGAGCTTTATTTAGTGAATTAGAGCAAAAAGCATTTCATGAATAAATTAATTCAAATAAAAAAATAAAAATTTTGTGCAATTTACAACGTACCTATGCAATGGCGTAGATTATGTCTTTCTCTACCTTCGTGCACATTTTTGTCGTCATCATGCGATCCGTGGCTGAGATCTTAGAAGGGAGGGGCCTTTAGCCCCCTCCCTAGGACTTTAAGCTCACAAAATAGCTCAGGTAAGTTAGGGTTAAATTGAAACCCAAACCTGCAGCTCTAATTACTATTTTCTTCAATTTTTCACATTATGCAAAGGTTATTTTTATAAAACAATTACATGAAGGTTATAAAAAAACTTTAAAAAAAAACATTCTTTACATATTTGGACCATGAAGTGTCATTGTAAATTTACCCATGGATGTAAGAAACATCCCATGAAAATTTAATGGCTTGTGCATACCTCCCATTTAGGATAATCATGACTCATTAACTGTCCCTTGTGTGATCCTGGAACAACCACAAGACATCCGTTCTGTCTGTGTACTTTCTCCATGGCTGTCCAGGAACACACAATGCTTTCGGCTGGACGGAATGGGAAGTAATGTAGATCCTGATGCATGGGATGTCTTGAGGTCTTGCTTCCTAGGAAAAAAAAATTATATCACACTTGGTTTCTATATAATGTAATCAGAAGAATGTCTGAGTGCTCTCCATGGAACTTGGTAATGTTGGCTGATACCATACCAAGAACACATACAGTGTTTTTAAAATCAACCAAATACATTCCCAATGCTCTAATAATCATCAGGTTATTAACCCACGGAGGATCACCCAAAAGAATTACTGAACAGAGTCACATGTATTACAAGACACCCTTAAAACTGTTGAATTTGCAATTTTATTTATCATTTAATGAAATTGATTGGTAAAATTTATATTTCATTCATATTACTCAATGAGATTTCCCTGTACATGTATTCTTTACATCCTACACAAGTGTAATCACTTCCCAAATGAAGATATTTTAGGTCTGACAATAGTCTAGGCCAATATTTTTTGGGAAAATATACATTAAAATTTAAATATGAATAAACACAAGAATCACATTTTTTCATAATCTTGATTTTTTTAAACTCCAAAACATACCCAATCTATTAATACAAATCATTTGAGAAATTGTGTAAAAGCTATTGAAACAGTGGGCAAAAGATATGTGAACTCATATTGAAGTCATTTTAGAATGACTTCAAACAGTTGTGAACTTTGATGTTTATTTATCTTTGCAAAGTTGACATGAATAGAGTGGCAACATTGAGCAAAAACAGTTATACTGCCTAACTAAATGAATCAAATTGTGACTGTTTCATCAAAACATACTTATATATCTACAGAGTGAGATCAAGTCTCAACTAGAACCTTTTGTCCTTATCTGACATCTACATTATTTGTTTACCTTGAAGTTAAGCATGAGGCCTTAACTAATATTTTCCTCTGACTTCTACATCTCCCTTTAGATTTTGTATCAAAATAACCTTTGAATTTCTTCTCTATTTCTAATCATAACTAGTATTACTGTCATTTACTACATCATTTTACTAGAATACCAAAGTGTGATGTCATCAATCTTCTACATTTTGTTTGCATTTCACCATTTTCATGACCATAATTTAGTAGAGCATGATGAAACAATTATGCAAGTTGTACAGATGGACTTGTGAAAATAATGATTTCACATGACTTTATAAGCAATGTTGTATGATGTGATGATTTTGGTGGTGTATCTCAGACAATTTTTTTTTAAATTGTTAATTTATTATTTAAACAATTTGATTGAGTTGGTAAACACAAAGCTCTTGCCCCTAGAACATTTGTTGTTGTCTCATTTCCCATTGATTTACGAGAAATACAAACACAAAATATTCTTCAGTTTTGTTGCTTAGCCTAGTCAAACCCTGACTTAACAAGCCTTTAGCCCTAGGTGTAATTACTCACCTGGATCTGGGGGTTTGTTGATAAGCATTGTATGCATTGCCATGATATCAGGTCCAGTAAAACACTCTACATATTGCAATATCTGAAACAACAAAGTCAAAGTACACTGGTTCAAAGTAACAATTTTTTCTCCTTGCAACATCAGATAACAATGTAGGTACTTAGTAAGAAAAGTTTGAAAGTTCAAAAAGGTTGATTGAATCTGTGACAATTGATAAGACATTGGTTCAAAATCCACTGTTATTGCTATTTTACCAATCATTGTGCTGTTATTGTTTAGTAATTTATTTTCCTTCATTTTTTTTAAAGCACACCAGTCACAAATAACAAGTCAATAGAAATTTAATATTTTGCGACCTCTCCTTCCTCCAGAAAGTCTGGAAGAACTATTGAATTATTTCCATGTCCATATGTTGTATCTTTCTATCAAAGTTTCATAGTTTCCTATAGATTATGTCTATGTTAGGTCACTGACGAATCACTTTGTCTAAGGTCCAGTAATTGGAAATAGTTGAAAGTGATATCAGTTATAGAATTAAAATCATAATTGATACTCACCTCTGGCAGACAACAGTATGAGAATAAGACTTCATTGTCTTGAAAGTCTTGGAGTTTATTTATTGCTCTTTCACCATTAGCTGTTCTGAGGGCGACATCCTTCATGATTGTCATAGAACGTAGTCTCTTTTGCCCTTCACAGATTTTATCAAACTCCTTCCTGTATAAAAATGAATCATACATGTATATCATAAGTCACGACTTGTCTTACTCATCTTTATGCAGGGGCCGCGGAGCGGTTTTCAAAGTGGGGGGGCTGAGCCAAAAGTGGGGGGGCTGACCATGCTAAAAATCACAATCATATGGTCATTTTTACGTTTTTGTACACGGTTTTGGAAAAAAGTGGGGGGCTGAAGCCCCCCCAGCCCCCCCCCTCCGGTTCCGCGGCCCCTGATATGTATGTCACAAAATCCAAATGTCACTTTGATAGTCATGAATCTATCTTACCAGAAAAAATATTGAATATTTCACATAATATGGATCAAGAAAATGGCACAGACTATTGTGTGCATGCAGATATATACTAGATGCCATGTAAAATGATTAAAATTCACTCAAAGTATACATCTCCCAAAGATCTCATGTACTTTAAAAACCATACAGCATACATGTAAATTAGGCCTGGGTCGAAACCGACGGAATACCTGAATCCGTCCGATGTGTGCGGGTTCCACTTTTGTTTTTTCTGTTCCGGTATTCCGATTAAACAATGAAATACATAACAAATATTTTAACATTTTCTTCTTCTGAATATCTTAACATAATTATCGAGTATGTTTTATTCAGTCTCACCAATCATAACCCAGGTTTCTTTGTTGCATTTTAGGTGACCACCAAGAAAAATATGATGAGAAGACCGTAAGACGGGAAAAAACCTGCCGATGTTTATATGGGCATCTTGTTCTCTTTGTTAGCAGCTAAGCTACGAGACGCATATAGAGGGCGGCAGACTCTATATGCATCTCTTAGCTACTAACAAAGAGAACAAGATGGCCACATAAACATTGGCAAGTTTTTTTCCCGTCTTCTCATAATATTTTTCTCGTTTTTTTAATGAAAGTTTGTTTAAAAATGAAATCAATATTGTACAATCTGTGACTTCTTTGTACTTCCCTATTTGTGAATTCATTTATCAGGATACTGGATTCCAACCGGCGCAACACCGGCGGATTCCGGAAGACCGGAACAAAAAATACTGACATGACTAAGGCCTAATGTAAATTGGAGAAGTTCCATCACACAGGCAGTGCTGAATATTTCACCAGTGGTTTGTTGCAGGAAAAAAACTTTTGACAAGATGCTAAGGGCAATCTTGCACCAAAATGTTAACCCATGTAGGCCTGTACTCTCTCTACACTAAAATTAAAATGGGAAATAGCATTACATGTAGGATTATTTCAAACCATTTCCATACCCATATCCATCCCTCTAACATTTGAACAATTCTTCTTGTGGATTTCATGAAATATTATCTTTTTAGAGGGAAATTGATTTACAACTGCGATCGGAGTTTTTATTTTTATTTTTTTTCTTGCTTGAAAGTGTTGCATAACTTTGCACAAACTCACATCTCAAAAGGTAAATATCTATCGACCAAATGTAAGAGGAACCTTATCAGATTCACATGATATAGTGCATCTTTCTTTTATTCAATGAAATGACGAGTAAATGAACAAAATATTGACATTCAATCAACAAGACTCTTCTTTATGTGTATTTTGGATGTCCCAAGAAATCTAAAGTTCTGAAAAGGATCTGGGAAATGGAAATAATTTCCTAAAAAGGCATGATACATAGTCATTGCTATTTTAAAACAAAATTAACTACCATATTTCATTTTAATGGTACTTGTATAACACTGCAAACCATCTTCGATTAATACACTATATTATGAAATCACTTAAAATTCCAATACAAAACACAGTTACACATTTTAATTATTTGTCAGCCAATGTACTACTGTAATTATTTATAATATAGCACCTCTATTGATGAATGTTTAGTAACTTTGGGGCAATTCCATAAAATATGTACGTCCGACCCCTATATGTGGGAACTTCATGAAATTTTCTGTCTCTGATTTCTTGTTCTTTTGATAGTCTGTATTGTTCTCAAAGGACCATGACTTGGTCAGTTTATGAAGTGAAGTAAGACTAAAGAAAAATGGGGGTCGGACATACAAAAAGGTCGATTATTTTATGGAATTGCCCTTTGGTAACTTTAATTTGGTTTGAATCACTGTTCAAACACTTCGGATGAGCTTTCCACAAAATTATTTATCCTCCAATAAATTGGCAATTTGAGTTGTTTTCTCACAAATTACAATAATAGATATATTCCCCACACTCCAAATTCCAATGCATTCATATCCACAAAAAAAATTGTCATTGTTTGTACAACCTTACCTGTACATATCAATTTTGTGATGAGGTACAAGCTTGGGGATAACCAAGAAGCCATTATCCTGGTATGATTTCTCCTGTTCTGCTGTCAGAATACTGTTCTTCAGGACATACTGAATTTCATTTGACAGTACTGCTTGAAGTGACGAGCCAGAAGATGCTTGCTGTTGAGTCTGGAAACAAATTAATAAACACACTTAGTTAAAGTATGTCACTCAAAAGATAAGTATTCAAGAAGTTGATTACATACCATACTTATTACTGACAAAAGTGCAGTGACCGTCATAGATTTATCAGTTTTCATTGAATGATTCTTTGTTGAAAATTCAAATCGAATTTTAATAAAGGAATCCAACTCAGGCACAAATTTGTTTGAATACAAGAAAAGAAAATTCAGAGAAGCAAATTAGTGAAAGTTTGGATAAAAATTGTACAAACATTACAGAAGAAATGAAATTTTAAAAGTTGTGCAAAGAAAAGCTAAAGCTGGGGACTTGAAATTGGCCACATCTAAAGTTTATGTTAAAGGCTAATCTTAACATGGGTGATCATTAGGTGGTTTCAAACCGCCTCGATCACAAGAATCCCCGTTAAATTACGAGAACTTTTTTAGGCTGAAAAATACCCATTAATTATTCCTGCATTCACACCGCCCTGAAACATACCCTTCGGGATAAGTTCCTGAAGTTACGAGCATGCGCAGTATGGTCTGATAAGCAGCAAGGCGCGAAATTCAAAATCACTAGCCCAGCAGCAACCCATGCACGGCGCCGCACCCAACGACACGCTGGGCTAAAAGTTCCCGTAATTTGCTTTCAGACCGCCAAAATACCCACGACCTTGAAAAAATCCCCGCGAAATTTCTCGTAATTTCGCCGAGTACCTACTATTTATCGGGTATTTTCTTTCGGGGATATTACGCGTAGTTTGCTTTCACACCGCCAAAATACCTGGTATTTTCTGATCGGGGTAAATTTCCCGATCAGAGAATACCTGGAACTGGCGAACTTCGAGGCGGTCTGAAACCACCTACTGTCAGTCGTTGTGAGGTTGGGTAGGGACAACTGACGTTAGGCTTACTGTGGCAGCCCAACCACAAAGCATATTTTTTTAAACATCTGACAAAATCTGAGAGTTGATTGTATTTTGACCCCTTCATCTTCAGAATATTACTATATTTTGAGAACCATTTTGTGATAGACTCTATTAGGTAAGTGGCATCACAAATATAAATTCTAATTGATAGAAACAAAGGGTTTAGATGTCCTTTTTTAATCTGCACGCTCGAATGTTGTGAGGTTCCGTCAAACCCAGAACCTATTACAAATGGACATTCAACAAGAGAATTTTATGGCCACCACCTGTTTTCTGCTGTCACAGAGTTAACTTTCACTTTACAATGTTTTATGACCTTGCCCGCAACATCCTTTCCGCTCTGTGAAATTGTTTTCGCACAATCGCACCGCAAACATCAAAATTGACATCAACTCTCTATTTGCTTTTCATTCATCAATATCAAAGAGCGCCATCTACGTCAACAAAATGTTGAAAGTGCCATATTTCATAGCTTTCTCGATATAATTCAAAGTAAACCACCGTTATAGCACACTGGCAAGCCATGGGTGTCGATTGGTAGCCTATTCATGGTTGGGGGATGTTTTGTTCTCTTGTGAGGGAATTTTGTTATTTTTCTATTTCTAGTCTAGTTTGGGCAGAGGTCAGTCGCGTAATGAGTCAGAAGTCTTAGGGCCAAGACATGACAAAAGGGCAAAATTTTGAAATTGTTGTGTGCAAGGGAAGCGAGCGAGCAAAAAATAGCCTTTTCAATACATAAATCAATTTGTTTTGACAGGTTTAAGACATATATCATATCAAAATCCGTTGCAAATATTTTATCTATAAAATGTATTGAAAATTTAGCTCTCTCGCTTCCCTCGCTCACAGCATTTTAAAATTAATTTTGCCCTTTGTCATGTCTTGCATCTAAAACTTTAGACTCATTACGCCACTGACCTCCATCCAAACTAAAATTAAAAGATTAAAAAATCCCTCACAAGATACTTGTTGTAAATTGTAGTAGTAATCCCTTTGGCAGCTCATACAGAAGCTATACTGGGATGATGAATAAAGTGAGCCACTGGAAGGAGTGTCATGAAGTGCAGATATGGTGATGGATAGACATACCAATATTGCATATGTACAGTAAAACATGCTACGCTGAGTGCAAGTAAAATCCAAGCTTCTGACTTTAAATCATATGGGATCCAACAGGGGGCTGCATCATTCTGATGGCAGGGAGAGCAGCCCTCTTGAAAGAGAAGAAAACAGCCCCCAAAAGGCCCAAGTTCCCAACCTAGACCAAAAGCTTCGGTCTTTGCTATATTGGTTGTTCAGCTGAACTCCGTTGGCTCCACTCACCAATTACAGAGACCGAAGGTTAGTTCTAACTCGATCTGTACAGGGACTCAATGGCCATATGTATAAAGTTCTGATAAACCAGGGAAGTGGGAGTTGAGCGACAGCCGAAGTAAGTCAGTTTTTTGTTTCTTTTAAGTTTATATTTTTCCTGTTTTGGTGCATTTCAGGCCAAAACGGAATAATAATCTTTATTTTGGTCCAGTTCTTTTTATATATTTTTATGAAATAAAGAAAAAAAATTGATGAGCCCGGTCAGGAAGATTTTGCATTGTTAACCCCCTAATTGCGGCTGCATGATCGCGAGCCGTCTGTGTACGACTCGAGGAGAAATAAAAAATAAATATTGAAAAACTCCTCGAAACAGACGGCTGCCAGCTGTCTACCACTCTACCCCCAACCATGAATACAGATCGACACCGATGACTTGCCAGTGTGTAGATCTAGACCTAGACCAAAAGCTTCAGTCTCTGTATTTTGGTTGTTCCGCTGAACTACGTTGGCTCCACTCACCATACATAGACTGAAGGGGATGGGGCCCCGTACCTACAGCCAACGTATAGTGAACTAGCGTTTTATAGATCGCGATTTAAAACTGTTTTTTAAGCAAAATTGAAAGTTTCATGGTTTCCATTATCAGGGAAATATAAAAAACTTAAGTAATTGCATACCTTGGGCTGGAGTTATTGAAAAAAATCCTCTGGATGATTGAGAAATCTGTCATCTAAGACATTTTCACCTGACCTGACGGTTTTTCTTGCAAGTTGCCATCTTGAATGACGTCATTATCGTTATTAACTTAATGTCTCGAATCGATATATCGCGATTATAACTAGTACTAGTACTAGTATAACTAGTATCGTTTATCTTCGGTTTCGTTCGCATATGGAGCAGATCGTATAATATCGAAAGCAATATCGATATCACATTCGTGATTGTTGACGTTCGTTCGTAAATATTTTATAGTTTGGCTGCCATTTTGACCATTTTTATCGTGTTCAACCCAATTAAACATCAGTAAAGTATATTTTTCATGCCTTTTTCATCTATATCGTTTAAAGTATTAAAACATTGAAATATCAAGGTCTAAAAGTTTGTTGTTTATACATCCTTAGATTGTAAATTCGATGTGTAAAATTACATCAAACTTTGGACTGTGAATTGACAAAAGGGAGGGAATGAGAACACATGCGAGCCCACACGTACACCCTACCGTCGGTAAATGGGGATTACAGTAAAATGTCAGAAATTGTTGAATAAATCCCCAGAAACGACGGTTATTCCTGTCTAATCTAGACCTAACGTTAGAACCTATTTCTACTAAACATGCTAAACAGTGTTTTATGTACGTCGTTAGACTACTTTGAATTCTATCTAGATAATTAGAGTAGAGTAGTAGACTCTATATGAAATATGGCGCTTTCAATTTCATAGTTTCAAGATGCCTGATGAGTGATGCTCTTTATAATTATAGTTCAATATTGCATATTTGGTGAGCGAAAGCAAATCAGCGGGTCGACGTCAATTTAGACAGACGTCATGACAGAGCTAAAAGCTTACTAATTATACTAGTAGTAGTAATAATAACCTCGCAATACGTGTGTAAAATAAAAATAAATTGTCTAAAATTTAAAAAGCGTGTTGCAATTTGCTTTTCATGTTTTTAAAAACAGAACCAGGCACAGACAGAGCTATTGCCATTTTTCTTTTTCATGACTGAAACAGAAAAACAACAAATTGGAACGGAAATAAGAGCGTAAAAAATGGGGCTCCCCTCCGCGGCACATACCGTACCCACCAAGCATATACTGAGTGCCCCCCCCCCCCTCCCGGGCTAAGAGTCCGAAGTCAAGGCCTTGCGAATTAACGTTAATCGTCCATCCACGAGAACGAAATGTGATTGTGAACCATATTCAACAGTTCAAGTAGCCTTGACCGTAAAGACTCTATACTATCATATTTGTCAATAATAACACTTCCACTGACTTACTAAACATGCTACAGGCAGTGATAAATGCCGATTAAAGATTTTCAGGCGTTTCAGAGTCCGCTCCTCCATCGAGTCCATGTTTGTGAAGACTGCACAGGAGCTTTTTAATACAGTTTTGATACGTACGTACGTATACCGCGCGCTGCGAACGTAATGTTATGGAAAGCCACCATTGCCATTTTACCTTATTTTCAAGCCTGTTGAATACGGTATGGGGGTGAATACCTAGCCTCTTGTCGAGGCCCTGTCGGCTGCTTTCCGAGCGAACATGGCACGGGAGAGAGCGAAGCAGAGGGAGCAGAGCGCCGCGAGACAGGGCCTCTTGACATCTGTGCCGAATTTCACCGACTTTCTTTTGGTTTTTGTTGTTTTTACCAATTCACCGACCAAAAACTGGTCGGTGAAAATCATCCAATGAGAGCGCGAGCTGCTATGACGTCATATTAAATATTCATGAGCTCCTCTTGAATGGCGACCCTTTGATTCTTGGCGAAGAGTGACGACGAAATATCAAAGAGCACTGAATATGCCTCTAAAACGCTGAATATTTACCGATTTAAGGATTTGCAAGTCGATGAAATTAACTCTGCAGTGAAAGGACGAGATGTCTTTGTAAATCTACCCACAGGATATGGAAAAAATGTAATATTTCATGCGATTCCACCGGTCGATCCGGGGCGTCGATTATCGATCTCCGCTGTGCAGTGCAGTGAGGGAAGCTGGGGTGGAGTTGCTGGGAGTTGACTCGAGTCTGACCAGCGGCTGGGCAGTATCTCCCGGGAAGTTTCGGGGCGGTGATGGGTCTGTTACGGCCAGTAGTAATAGTAGTAGTAGTAGTACCACTACATTTTGCTGGTTATATCCCCTTTAGTGTCCCGCAATTAAATGAATCCCCTGCAGAATAGTGGACTATTATATAGTAATTCCGAACCCAAGACGAAACAGCTCTGACATTTCATTGGTTTACTCGGTGACCGGTAATATCATGACTCATGTATATTCATTAGGACGACGTTCCTCATGAATATATAATTCAGTTCAGATGTCAAGAGGCCCCGGGGGCGAAATTATTTTTCCCACCGAGTTCTGGACCAACATATGAATATTCATGACTTGCGTCTTCGGTTTGAGAGTACGCATGCGCGTGGACTTGCGCCTCGACCAGCTAGTGCCGGTCGTAAGCATTCACGTTGCTCAGAATGAATTAGCATCGTCAAATTACCGGTACCCTTAAGGACGTTGCACAGTTATGTTTGTGCGCATTATGATCTGCGCATAGTTTACACTCTACGCGCTGACGTCACAATGGATGAACAGGTGATTAATTAGCTCTGGGTTTGAAGCTGATTTTTCTCATCTCCTGCACTTTAACTGCAGATCTGATGTGTTATTTCATGAAGCTAAAAATGGAATTATTCCATTAACCATTCAAAAAATAAATTCTCTACGATTTCAAAATACTTTACTCTGCAGTGCTGCCAAGAATCACGAATATTACCCCGAGATCGAATAAATGATAGAGTGGTTTTGATTTTTTCTTCACATAGATACAAAGCATTCGGCGCATTTTTGGTGTTTTAAAAAGCACATTTGCTCTAATAAAAATGCTGATAGTTTAAAAACAAGCACATGAACCCCTATTTTTTAATGTTTGTATCTCTTAGGTATACCTTTCTCTACAACTCTGCAAATTTTTGTGAAAATGACATGGATTTTGAATAATGTGCAGCATTTATTGTACGTTAGTAGTTTGTTACTGAAATTTTACATTTTTTAGATTGGGATTTTGTTATCTTTTACGCCATTTAAGAACTTACAGTGCTGTTAAGCTTAAAATTGCAAACAAATTGCACTATAAATAGATTCTCCATTCTAACGATACAATCTAAGCACTTTTTGTATTAATAAATGGGATATGTATGTAACTAAACAATTGATGCGAGCGCGAAGTGCGAGAGGAAGAAATTTGAGATTTTAGACCTTAAAGCAGGACACTCTATTCATTTTTGTAATCATAAATATGATATAGTTAATTGGTATCATTAATAATGCGATTGTAAAGCGTGAGCAGACATTCTTGATATTCTGATGTGAAACTGGATAATTTAAGTACATTTTAAATAAAGAACATGCAGGCTATCGCGCATGTTTTAGATTTAGACCTAGAATCTGGGCATTCTGAATACATTTGTTTAATGGAACATTATGGAATACACGTAGACATTTTGAACTTGGCAAATCAAACAATGTGGCCACGCAGCATGAGCTTAAAATATGTAGACCATAAAATGGACATTTTACAGAGCACTTAAATTTGTAAATAAAAAAAAATAATGAAAGCTCGAACGAAGTCCGAGCTAAAATATGTTTTTTATATTGATTTAAAAATTTGTTCCATATCAGCCTATTGAGCAAGATATGAATCTCATCGAACAGGCAATTCTGGCACAAAGCGCAAGCATAGTAACATGAAATATTTTTTTTTCAAGTCTTCCCCTCACATTATTTCATTCACTCGCCTTCCTCCCCTTATTTTCCTCTTCTTTTGTTTTCTTCTGTCTTTATTCTTCTTTTCTTTTTTCTTTTCTTCTTTCCCCTTTTTTTGCTCTGCCAATTTTTTTTGTGGGGGGGGGGGGTGCACACCGATTCTCAGGGGGGCACGTGCCCCCTGCACCCCCCGTAGCTACGCCACTGATGCACTGGCGTACCTAAGATTTTCCAAAAGGGGGGAAAATTTTTTGGAGGATATTTCTCAGTGGGGGGGGCACGTCCCCTGAATCAGTTGTGATTCGTCAGAGGGGCAGTCTGCCCCCCCCCCCTTGGTAAACTAGTGGTTCCATGCTGATACAGCGTAGATCAGAGTCTAGATCTAGAGACTAGACTCGAACTAAGATAATTTTTTTAGACCTAGGACTGGTTTTGTATACGGACTAGACAAACCATGGAAAATAAGCTAACATTTGTCTAAACCTAATTAAACGTAAAGTTCGGTATTAACCAGTTCGAATTTAACCATGGCATATTGGCATTAGTCGGCTATTCAGCGTTGTAGTCAAGGCTCAAACCTCCAAGGCCAAGGCTTCAATACCAAAGGCCACGGCGTGGAAACCCAAGGCCAAGGCCTGAAAACCTCACGGCCAAGGCATTTCAAATTTACGATATACAGAACAATGAACTAACAATACTTAGGCGGCAGACAACACACATAGTAAAATGTATGTGAGCGAGGGGACTGAGCAAGAAAAAAATTAACCTTTGCACATTTAAAACAAAAATAATTTCATGATGGAGATATATTAAAATAATTATAGTTACCTGTGTACACATAATCCATAATTTTTCTAGGCGATTACATGTATTTTCAAAATGAGATTATGAACTGCGTGAAGTAATTGTGTGTTTTGTAGAAATTAAGTTGAACAAAGGCTTTCTAAAATGATTTTTAATTATGAGATATATATTTTGATTTAGGTTTTGCTTCTCAGTGACAAAGCCTTGCGAGCAAGCGGTTTTGAAAAAAAAATCAATTCTGAAGTTGTAAAACTTGATTTATGGTCAATTATGGGGCTAAGCATCCTTGCGCAATGTTGCCAGCGCAAACCACCAGCTAAAACTTCTTGACATGTCGTGTAATAAGACATGGAAATTAAATATTCTGAGCTGGTTTTGTAATCATGAAAAAGATGTCTATCTAACTAAAAAATAACTTTACGCTAGCTAAATTTTTTTGATATACTGACCAGTAAAGGAAGCAGTTAATTACTGCATTTTAAATAGGATACATACTCACCAATAAAAATAATGCGAGCGCAAAACGCGAGCTCAAAAATTTGTGATATTCCAACCTGAAAACTGGACATTCTCAGCATTTTTTTTGTGAACGGAAAGAGAACGAGTACAATAATTGATGCGAGTGCAGGAAGCAAGCCAAAAATTTGTGATATTCCAACCATAAAGCAACATTTTATACATTTTTGTAACCATGAGCAGGATTAGTACTGCATGTACTAAACAATAATTGATGCAAGCACGATTCAAAATCTGTGATTTTCGAACCTAAAATGTATTATGTTTTATTATTAAATAAGGTATATTTCCTTTAAAAAAAGGGCATATTTCATTTGAAAAAAAAAATCCTACAGGGAATTTTTATTTAGGGGGGGGGGGACAAGAGAGCACAAAGCGCAAGCTAAAATTTTCAAATGCTTAAACTGAAAATGAATCATTTTTAGGACTCTTGTCAGTTTTCATATTTTTTCTGCTTACAACCACTTTTATATTTTAATTCTCATTTCTTGTATCTTCTACACTTATTATACCTTAAAAAACAGAATAAAGAATACTAACAAAATAATAAAGTTATATTCAAAAGGTTATAAAAGAAACAGGGCGCACCACATACCCTTAGTTAGGAGAGGGTAAATCTTAATTATTTTTTTAAGCAGTTAATCAATCATTAATACTTACTGATAATATTAATAATTATTAATTATACCATTATTATTTTTCTTATTAATTATTATTTCTTGAAACCATATTGACACAAAAACAAATACGTTGCTATATATATAGATCTAAGCCTGTGAGGCCTATGTAACCGGTAATTTGACGATGCTAATTCATTCTGAGCAACTAAACGTGAATGCTTACGACCGGCACTGGTCGAGGCAAAGTCCACGCGCATGCGTACTCTTAATCCGAAGACGCAATTCATGAATATTCATATGTTGGTCCAGAACTCGGTGGGAAAAATAATTTCGCGCCCCGGGGCCCGTTTCTCAACACCTGGACAAGTTAGTCATATCTTTATCCACCAACCACGGAGTTAGTTCCAATCTTACTATACCTGTTTCACGAAAGGCTTCCTAACTAGAATACCTTGATATCGATACTATTGGTAAAAAGAGCAGACGAGACGTAGCCTTAGTCACAAAATAGCATAATTTTCAAAAAGAAAAATTATGACAAAATTGCAAATATTGTGATAAATTGGGGAATACATCTTTTCAAAATAATAGCACAAGTAAATTATGCATCATACATACTTAGACAATGAAGATTGGAGCATTCAATTGCTGAGAAAATTAAATTATGAATAGTTTATTTCATGATTAGAAAATCACATGTGGACGTTGAGATGGGTACCCCCGTGACATCAAATTTTACTAGTATACGAAAGTAAACCATAACGGTTTTCTTTTTAAAATGATGATAATTATACGCCCTTCTACGATTACAAACATCATCAAAATATAGTTTAACAAAACCAAAAATAAATATTTGATACCGAAACATACGATTTGACAAATTATATGCATAAATTAGAGATAGAATTTATCCAAATGTTAATAGGGGTCTGAAAACAACAAATACGAATCCAGTTATGGATGGCCTGACGTGGTAGAATCTTTATCGATTAAATCATTGTACTATTTCAAAGTGAATGGTTTTGTGGCGTTTTACCAAACAGTTTTTATAGTTTATTTGTATTAGAATTATCATTGAATGCATTATCCCACTTTTTTTGTGATGTAATTTCAACCTCTATGATTGATTACGTAAGATTATTATTTTCAAATTTCTAGGCACTTTTGCATGTCATAGTCTACCCACGTGATGCCACTACGTCATTGAGAAAGAAGTTATGACAGGTTCGGAGGTGTCATAAATATTTAGTGAGGTTGTTGTACCCGATCTTGGTAAAGAGGGCTTCGTGAAACGGTTAGCGGACAAGTAGCTCACTATCTCCGATTTAGTCAAGATCTTAGACTTATGACGGTGTTGAGAAACGGGCCCCTGGCTCGCGCCAGGCCTAATTCGCTTCGCGAATTAGGAAAGCCCTCGCTTCGCTCGGGAAGCAGCCGCCAGGGCCTCGACAAGAGGCTAGTGAATACCGGCCATGATCGGACACGACGGACAGCGCTCTGCGGCCGATTTTCACCAAAAATTGTAGCCTCTCGTCGAGGCCCTGGCGGCTGCTTCCCGAGCGAAGCGAGGGATTTCCTAATTCGCTTCGCGAATTAGGCCTGGCACGAGCCAGGGCCTCTTGACATCTGATCTGAATTATTCATGAGGAACGTCATCCTAATGAATATACATGAGTTGTAATATCACCGGTCACTATAGTAAACCAATGAAATGTCAAAGCTGTTTCGTCCGGGGTTCGGAGTACTATAGTAGTCCACTATTCTGCAGGGGATTCAATTAATTGCGGGACACTAAAGGGGATATAACCAATGAAATGTCAAAGCTGTTTCGTCCGGGGTTCGGAGTACTATATAGTAGTCCACTATTCTGCAGGGGATTCAATTAATTGCGGGACACTAAAGGGGATATAACCAGCAAAATGCTACAAGCAGTGGTACTACTACTACTACTACTACTAGTACTGGCCGTAAAAGACTCATCACCGCCCCGAAACTTTCCGGGAGATACTGGTCAGCCGCTGGTCAGACTCGAGTCAAGGGGAAACAACTCTACTCCAGCATTCCCTCACTGCACCGCGGAGAACGATAATCGACACACAGTGGAATCGCATGAAAGATAACATTTTTTCCATATCTAGCTGTGGGTAGATTTACAAAAACATCTCGTCCTTTCAGTGCAGATTTAATTTTATCGACTTGCAAATCCTTAAATCGGTCAATATTCAGCATTTTAGAGGCATATTCAATGCTCTTTGATGTTTCGTCGTCCGCCAAGGTGTTGATTATGAATGCATTGTCGCTACATTGTACAGCGCGCGGATATCCGTTTATCCGGCCTCTTGGCCGTGTTGTTAATAAAGCACACACTCCCACTCAATACTCCGTCTGGTAAATTATCTTTTATTTTATTAATACTGGCGTGGTGGCAGCTTGTGGTCTGAACCTAAGGCCCTAAGGTGATCCTACCAACAGTCCGATAATTCTTACTCTAAACAAGGGGCCAGGCGCTCCGTTAGCCTAACGGTGATAGGTTTGAGTTCTTTTGCATTTTGAGTGTGTGTAGTCCCTTCAACGTATATTCATGTACAGTATGAATAGTTGCTCGACGATACATGTGGGCGTGTCCGCGGCTAAGGGCACCGCCTCGCGAGAGAGCGTGGCGGTTAACAGTAGAATGGAGCAGTGTTCCAATCCTTGTAACTCAGTTATATCCCCATATTTCCATGCTGTTGGCGGTTATGACTATAACTATGAAGAGAAAGAAGTAGAAGTAGAGATAAGGAGTGCGTGTGAGGTGAATTTAATCAGCGAATCAATGGCAGAGACATTGGGATTGGAGATAGTGATTGATGAGATGATGATTGAAGAAGATTACATTGAAATAATACCTAAATATGTAAACAAGAATGGTATCATTGGCCTGACTTATTTCTCACTCTTCTGTAATGGCCTAGAATTACAATTTGATGGTTTGGTTGTTGAGGATGATGCCATGACAAATACTGGAATTATTGCTGGTGCCCCATTTATGGAGGCAAATGACATCTCCGTTAGACCAGCTAGGCATCTGATCACATTCAGTGATGATTCTGTTTTCATCTATCATAGTAAACCAAGTGGTGTCATGAGTGACAAATCTTTAGTATGCAAGAATACTCGTGTAGATCTAGATCAGTCTACTCATGATGATGTTGATCCTATGCATGTGGTGTCTAGGCCAGACCCCATTGCTATAGTCCCAGGGAATTGTGAACAAGATCTTGGTGTCTACTCAGATGAGAGTCGGCTGAATCTGAGTGTTGTGTCTAAGGATGTCCAGTCCTCCGAGTCTGAATGTTCCGCCAATTGTGTAGAGTCAAGTGGGGTTAGTCAAAACCGACCGAACAGGAATCTCAGTGAAGTTGTTCACATTACTCCTCTAGTGAATGATGTTGTTGTGCATAGGCCTACTTCTGATATTGTGCCTGATACATCCGACAAGTTTCGTATGCCTGTCTCGAAGGCTCATTCTCATCTGTCAGGTTCTGGTTTGACCTACGAAGAAGTGCAGTTGCCTGAGCTCGATGATTTGCACTCGCCCGTTTCGGCCTGCTTGTTGCACAAGCCCGATTCTATCGTTTCGCTGCTCATGTCCGATTCTCACGTTTCGCTGCGCTTGCCCGATTCGTTAGATGATAAGTCATGCTTGCCTCATTCGATCGTTTCGCCGTGCTTGCATGATCCAGCAGCTGATCAGTCAAACTTAACCGATTCGGATCCACTCAACAAACAGCGCTCGTTCGTTTCGCTCGGTGACGATTTCGTGGTTGAGTTGGAGTCGAACATCTTGACATCTCCACACTCACCTGGTCATTCACACACGACACCCCACAAACATGACACATCACAATCCTCGTACAATGATCCTTATATCGGTACACGATACTTCCAGTCACATGACCAACCACACACTGATAGCCTAAGAAATCTTCCTCCGGCCATTGTTCGTACCATAGAGATGACTGATAACCACCCTTGTCGCTACCCACCAGATTCTGCAGAAGTCATCCCTATGAAAGTAACCGGCGATACAGTCCTTGACTCAGAGTTGCCAAATCATGTCACCTTTGATTCCACCCCAAAGAAGGTAGCCTGTTGCGCCGATGGACACGACTCTCCGTCACTAGCCCATGGTGCCCGTGACCGTGGTCCTTCAGTAGAGCAAAGAGCACTTGATCACCGTCCTCCATCTTTAGCCTGTGGTACCCATAATGACAATTCTTCATCAGTGACAGTAGCCCATGTTGCCCATGATCACAGCTCACCAGAGACAGTCACCCGTGGTGCCCATGGTCACAGTTCTTCAGTGACAGTAGCCCGTGATGCCTATGATCACGGTTCCTCAGAGACAGCCCTTGGTGCCCATGATCACGGTTCCTCAGAGACAGTAGGCCGTGGTGCCCATGATCACGGTTCCTCGGAGACAGTGGCCCGTGGTGTCCATGATCACGGTTCACCTACCTCGAGAGCCCATGGTTCCCTTGACACTGACCTTCAGATGACAGCCAGCCCTACTGACCATCCTCAACTGACGGCCTGCAGTTTCACTGACCCTCCAGGGCCCCAAGCTGATGACGGCATACTTATGTTACCGGCCCCTACTCCATTTGCCATTCCTCAGCTGAGTAGTCCCACACCCATCTCTCCTGACATCCCTGAATGTTTTAGTAAGGTGCCTCTGCCCCTGTCTCACAAAGACAGTAGCCCGCCCATAATTCCTAATCTTTCCCAACCCACAGGTTCCAGTCCACATACGGCATCCTATATCTTTCAGTCAGGTATCACCCCCGATATCCCAGCAGCGGTTGATGACTACCCGAGCCAGCCTTGCCTGTTTACCACAGCCCATGACCACCCTCCAGAATTTTCCCCTCTCGTACGAAAAGCCCTGGACTTTCATTCCCCTGCCCCATTGCTAGTCGTCCCTTTAGACCCCCCATCTACCCCATATCATATGATTTGTGCTTATTAGGACTGGACCTTACATGTTGTATGTGTTGACTTTTTGCATGTACATTTTTTAGGTTGTACTCCATTAAACTGCTGTTTATCCTGATGTTGTGTATTTTTTTTTTTTCGTCAATCTGGCTTAATTGTTTTTTATTATATTTAATGTACTTTCTCATTTTCCCCCCTTTTTTAACGTGTATTTAGACACTGTAATTAGAGTTAACTGTTGATTTATGTTTTGGATAATCGCTGAGTTTAGGATGTGACTTTTTCATTGATTGTTGATGTGTGAGTTAGTGTATTTGATATTTGCTCACTTGTTTATTACATTGGAGGTAGACAATGTGCTGAGTATTACTTGACTGGAGTGACTGACATGGTTGTTTCATGAATGAGGGTAAGGTGTAAGGATGTACCATGATGCAGGTTGTTATGTGTTCCTATGAAGTGAAGGTGGGATGAAGAGATAGAGTGAAGAGGTAGAGTGTAAGGTGCAAGAATGTACCATGATGCAGGTTGTTATGTTTCCTACCAATATGAAGTGAAGTTGGGATAAAGAGATAGAGTGAAGAGGTAGATTGTAAATGACAGCTGATGCTAAATGAGAGGTAGCAGAACTCATGTTTGATTTAATGTATTGTTTGTACTGTTTACACCAGCATACAGTTTAATTATGGAGTAGTGTTTTGATAGTTTATTGACAAGCAATCATTGGTACAAATATAATCCTCATGTTTTGGTTTGCTATTTTGCCTCACATTAATGTTTAGATTTGTTTATTGATGCATATCATATCATCATACCTGTCATGTATCTGTTATTGTTGTTTTATTATCAATCTGGTATAGGCATTTTGAATAAATTGTATCCTCCTTTGATGGTGGGATATTGTTTGTATTTGACTTTAACAGTGCATTTATGTATATATGTTATGTCAATTGATAGGCAGGATTTATTATGTATGCAGGCAATTTTATTATTTGAAAGTTTCTTGCTCTTTATGGATAAGAATTTGATTGGAGTTTAGTATGGCTTCATTTATCTTTTTAGAGTGTCATTGTATTTTATTGCTGTGTTTTATTATTTTAGCAGACTTGCCTCATTCACCATTTTTGAATGGATATTAAGGAGATTAAGATAAAATGTCAAATGATGTATATGTGTCTTTTAAAGCTGCTTAATAATGAGGATTTGTAATGTGTATTTTTGGATGATTGCTGAAGTTTAATGGGATCTTTTTATATGCAAGTTATATGCAAGTAGTAATGATTTGTATGTTGAAAGACATTTGACTGGTTTTTAGTTTGTAGATGATTTAAAGTGTTGAAAGGCAATTTAATATTTTATGCTGTAAAGAGGAAGTAAAACAAAATGAGATCTGCTTAACAATCTTAGATATGTTAGTTGGTGATACATAGAATTGTGTTATGTTAGATTTAGTAGAGTTGTTCTTGTTACTATTGGTTGGATAGTTTAGATAATGAGGGAGAAGAAAATATGAAGGAAAAATGAGTCACGCCAAGGTGTTGATTATGAATGCATTGTCGCTACATTGTACAGCGCGCGGATATCCGTTTATCCGGCCTCTTGGCCGTGTTGTTAATAAAGCACACACTCCCACTCAATACTCCGTCTGGTAAATTATCTTTTATTTTATTAATACTGGCGGTCACTCTTCGCCAAGAATCCACGGGTCGCCATTCAAGATGAGCTCATGAATATTCAATATGACGTCATAGCAGCCCGCGCTCTCATTGGATGATTTTCACCGACCAGTTTTTGGTCGGTATATTCATGTATTGGTAAAAACAATAAAATAAGAAAAGAAAGTCGGTGAAATTCGGGTCAGATGTCAAGAGGCCCTGTTTCGCGGCGCTCTGCTTCGCTCTCTCCCTTGCTTCGCAATGTTCGCTCGGAATGTTCACACTGTTCGCCGACAGGGCCTCGACAAGAGGCTACCAAAATTGTGGCTCATTGTAGCGGCCGGAACAGTGTAACGGACCCGGGGGGGGGGGGGGCACTTCCATCCACGAGTGGATACCATGCGCGACCATGAGATCTCAAAAAGCACCCTAATGAACACGTTTATTTTCTATATTCTGAAAATGCACCCCTTAACAAGTATTGACGTGTGAAACCCTACCCTTAACAAATATTGGAAACAAAACGATGCTATTGGCAAGTATTCCCTGAATTGAACCCCTAAACAAGTACAGCGATATTTCAATGTTATGTCACGGACGTCGGTCGTCGGTTTTACCTTTACCTACATCATTGCTATGGGTTTAGTACAGCCAAACTCGCGCAAATCGTACTCCTGGGGCAAAAAGTACATCCTTTATATGACATTTTAGTCTTGATTTTTTATACCCTCGCGAATTTGACCCTAAACGCGTAGTTTTCCTAGCAAAATAGATACCCTTTTTCACTATTTTAGTGTTTTTGACACCCTTATTACGTTACGTACGTAACGCGCCCTATCTTGAAACCCTGAAAAAGACATCCTTTTACGTGTTTTTTTGGTCGCGCCCGGGGGGGGGGGGGACACATCCATTGACGAGTGGATACCATGCGCGACCATGGGGTCTCGAAAAGCACCCTAAGCACGTATTTTCCATATTCTGAAAATGCACCCCTCAACAAGTATTGGCGTGTGAAACCCTACCCTTAACAAGTATTGGAAACAAAACGATACTATAGGGAAGTCTTCCCTGAATTGAACCCCTAAACAAGTACAACGATATTTCAATTGTTATGTCACGGACGTCGTTCGTCGGTTTTACCTTTACCTATCATTGGTTAAAGGGATGGTCCGGGCTGAAAGTATGTATAGCTCAGTAAATAGAGCAGAATTCACTGAGCAAAATGCCGAAAATTTCATCAAAATCGGATAACAAATAAAGTTATTGAATTTTAAAGTTTAGCAATATTTTGTGGAAACAGTCGTCATGAATATTCATGAGGTGGGCTGATGATGTCACATCTCCACTTGTTCTTTTGTATTTTGTTATATGAAATTAGGTTTATTCAATTTTTTTCCTCCAAGAACTAAAATAATTGGATTGAAAACTGATTTAGTGCATTAGATATTTATTGCTGCAACTTATTTCATTATAAGGGAGACATATTATTCACACAAGTATGAAATAATGAAAAAATTATGATTTTATGTAATAACATAAGAAAACGGAAAGTGGAGATGTGACATCATCAGCCCACCTAATGAATATTCATGACGACCGTTTTCACAAAATATTGCTAAACTTTAAACTTCAATAACTTCATCATTTGTTATCCGATTTTGATGAAATTTTCGGCATTTTGCTCAGTGAATTCTGCTCTATGTATTAAAATATGAATATTTTCAGCCCGGACCATCCCTTTAAGTACAGCCCCACCTCCCATGCACACCTCGCGAAAATCATACTCTAAACACGTAGTGTTGACTCTTGGGGAAAAAGGTACATCCTTTATTAAACATTTTAGTCTTAATTTTTTATACCCTCACAAATATACACGTAGCGATCCTAGCAAAAATAGGCCTTTTTTCATTATTTTAGTGTTTTTGACATCCTTATTACGTTACGTAAGTAACGTGCCCTATCTTGAAAAATACATCCTTTTTACGTGTTTTTTTGGTCGCGCATGGTATCCACTCGTCAATGTAAATGGGTCGCGCTTGGTATCCGTCAATGTAAGTGCCCCCCCCCCCCGGGGGGGGTAACGGAAAATGTGCGAAGCTTTGGAGCGGATTTCTTTTTTTTTTCTCGATAAGAAGAAAATGCTATGCTTTGGAGCGGCTTTCTTTGTTCTTTTTCTCAATAAGACAAAAATGCTATGCCTTGGAATGGAAATTGGAGTGTAAAAATGGAGGTTCCCTCCGCGGCACATACCCACTATGCATTATATACTGAGTTCCCCCCCCCCCCAGGGATTGGTCCAATTGCCATTCGTCCATATCCATATATTTGACTCAGTGTTAATTCATTGGGCAAAGTGAATGAAAATGAAACAGGTATAAGAACAACTGGTTATGAGACGAAATGTTCATAGACGAACTGGTGATTAGATGAATGATTGGATCGAAATGGCTATTGGACCAAAATGGTTATTATACGAAATGTTGATGGACGGAATGGCATTGAATATATAAAGTGAAACATGAACATAATACATGTTGATAAATTAAAATTGAATTGAATCATTCATTTCTATTTCATTTTATTGTCCACATGGAAATGAGTTTTGCTCACATTATAAACATTTTTAACAAAGTATTATAGGCCTATATACACTAGCGTACCTAGCGTACCTCCCCCAGGGCCTACGACCCGACCTGCATGCCTACACATACAAGCCACTGCTTTGGCCACCTCCTCCTCCTCATTGTAATGATACGAGATTATGTTGTGCTAACTGCATCATAGTAAACAGTGGCGTACCTTGGGTCACGGCATGGGGGGCACCAGCAAACATTTTTAGTCACTTAGTGAGCGCGCGAAGCGCGCTCAGTTGCCAGGTATACTGACCTAATACATGTTATAGAGACATTTTAAGGACAGTGGCGTTAAACGGATATCTCACTGATCAAATAATGCGAGTGCGAAGCGCGAGCTGAAAATTTAGGAAATTCAGACCTGAAGAGGAGCATTGTTTGTAAGAATTCACGAAGACCATATACGAATTTTACTACCCAAATTATGCGAGCGCGAAGCGAGAGCTAAAATTTTTGTATAAATTTTTGTATAAATTGACCCCAAACAGGAATATTTTAAAGACTATTTTTTAAAGGAATCATATCTCACCATAGTCATCTAATTTGAGTGCCAATATAAGCGCTTGCTGATTTTGTTAGAATTACATTTACACAATGACGCACTTTTTGTAGTCATTGTAATCATGATTATCATACGCATCTCACTAATCAAATATTGCGAGCGCGAAACGCGAGCTGAAAATTAAGGAAATTCAGACCTGAAGAGGGGCATTCTAAGTCTTGTTAGTAGGAATTGACTGAGACCATACGTTTTTCACTAACTAAATGATGCGAGCGCGAGCTGAAAATTTATGATATTCATATTAGAAAAAGGGACATTTTAAGGACTGCACAGCAAAAACTGTGATGTTAACCGGTGTACATAGAGGACCACACCAGTTATTTTACACCGGTGTTGAATTGGTGGTGTTAGTTTTACACCTATAGGTGTCATTACAACACCTTTGATTGTTACATTTACACGCTTTGGTGTTATTTTTAATCTCTAGGGTGTAATTTTAACACCTCACGGTGTGGTCCTCTATTAACACCAACTGGTGTCAGTTTTAACACCGCAGTTTTTACAGTGTGATTTTAGAGGAATTCATGAAAAGCAGACATATCCTCACCAATCTACTAATGCGAACGTAAGCACGGACATGAAATGCTTTATATTAAACTTAAAATGAGGCAATCACTTTAAGTAGTCATGAAAAAGAAGCTTATGTCACTATATAAAACAATAATAACTCGAAGTGCGAGGAAATATATTTGATGTATATTGACTTGAAAACGGAAGGTTTTAGTACAACATGATTATATATCTCGTTAAACAGAATATGCGAGCACCATGAATAATGAAGACATAATTAAGCCCTGAACAAATTATGTTTCATAAAGTTATGAAAAAATGTTTCTTATGTAATATAACATAACATAATCATCTTTTCCTCTACATTTCTCTTCCTTTCTCCTTTCTCCCATCCGATAGGGGGGGGGGGGGCGTGCCCCCCATGCCCCCCGTAGTTACGCCACTAATAGTAAATATGAAAAATCGACAAAGATTAATTGAAATGAATGAAATTGAAATTGAAATCAAATTGCTCATTGAATATTCATGAAGAATTACGTAGAAAATTCTAATTTTCACCGCAATGGTGTAAAGCTTTAGAATGTCACAACCTTGTCATTCCTTGTCCGGTTTTGATGAAAGTTAGTTAAGTATTTTGTTTTTTCTAATTTTACTCCATCTGTTCAAATCCTGTTTTTCACTCACAACGGGACGATTGAGGGCAGTACGAATTACGATATTATTGGCCTTCCATATCCATATCACTCGACGCGACCGTGTTTGCATTGGTAGAAAAACGGTATACCGGTAACGATACCTAGAAAAACGTGCGAGTGGGGAGAATTGAGAAATTACGATATATAATTTCGCTGAAAATAACGCCTTTAACAACTTTAAATTACGTCAAATAAAACTGAATTTGAAGAATTTAAATGTAAGTAGCCCTGGACTTGCCGTTCTGTTAGTCTTAAGGGCGTTTTTATCCTAATTAGCTTTTTTCCACTGCTGCAACTGGTCATGTTGTTGGTAATGCCTTAATTCATTGTGCACGCAATTTTTTTTGCACGTATCATGCATATATGATATCACATTTTCGTGATTATAGCATTCAAATTGTATATGAGCTACATCACCGGCTTTTTGTGAAGTTTAGTGTGTGTGTAAGAGAGAGAGAGACACTGATCAGGGCAGCAACAAAGACACTTGGCACTTAACCGTTTAACGTTACTTAGGTCTGAAAATGAGTGACGTGAGTGAATGTTTGACTTTGACTTTTGAGTTTTTACAGACACGACATGTGTATTCCAGCAACTGTGTGAACTGTGATGGTTGTCATGGTTGTGGTAATTTGAATAATCATGTGTGACATTAAAATATTTTTGGGAGATAAGGCCTTTAATTATTATTGGCGCGCGCGCAGCAGCACCTTTGTCTTTGTCAGGCTTTGAATTTTTAAATGCTGTTCTCATGTAGCCTTGTCTTGTGAGGACTCTGTGATGATATTTAAAAAATATTGACACATTACGTAGCCGTAGTCCTAGCCAGGCCATGCTAGCGCATACCTTGAACCGCTTCATTATTATAACACTGTATAATCAAAATTCAAATTATTTGTTAAATAATAATTTTCATCTATAAATTGTTCTTCAATACGGCATTTTGTAACATCATCGAAGATACATCGTGTAATCATTTACTTACCCAGTTAGCAATTTACAATCTATAATATAGTCTATACAGTGCGTTTAGAAAAAAGGTAATCCAAATCTAGAGGGCCGTTATTCGGATCATATGTATTTTTGTGAAATTATTCTGCATGGGTATGAAAGAGAAACTCATAAGCTTTCCACTGATAGTGATACCCCATTTGTACCATCTGTGTCATGCATGACCAAATTAGTTGATGTTGAAGACAGCAGGTGCAGGTAGGCCTACCACTTTTTCCAAGTTCTGGTAAAGTTGGTAATGTGTGCTTGATAGAATAAAATAAAGAAGTAATTTTTTAATGAAGAGTCGAGGCATTCCTCTGAAATGGTGATTGAAAGGTTAATGTCTTATTTACCATCACCTATTTTCAACATTTCCTCCTCTCCTTTGCTCACAAAACTGAAATGGAACCAACCTACAGTACATACCAAATATGTCTAACAAGGCACAGAGGGTTCAGAATGTTAGTAGAAGAAATCTTTGGGGATGTACCAAGGAGGTCAAATCCACTGCATATAAATCCTTAAGGCCCATCCTAGAATACGCCTCTGCAGCATGGGACCCGGCACTTGAGCAAAACATCAACTCACTTGAACGAATTCAAAGACAAGCAGCGAGATTCTGCACTAACAACTACACAAGAGAAGATGGTGTTGTTACAGGGGCCTAATGGATTAAGGCTGGGCTACACTCAAAGCTAGAAGAACCAAGCGAAGGCTTTGCATGATGTTCAAGATGGTGAATGGACTAGTCTCAATCCCCATTCAGGACTATGTCCAATTCAATGAAAGATCTACGAGACACAACCCCAAAAAGTTTAAACAGATCCGGCATAAAGCTAGTGCCTTCCAAGACTCTTTTTTTTGTATCAACCATACTTGACTGGAATAAACTCCCTGCAGACATAATTAACTCATTATCTTTGGACTCCTTCAAAAGTAAATTATACCTCAATTAATACTTCGAGCCACCCCACACTTAGCGTGCTCCTCAAGTTAGCGTGATGTGCCAACCCTGGTATTTTGCTGACTGAACGATACAGATACAGAAAACTGGTAGCATGGAGGGATTAAGGGTATCTTGGACAGCTCGTCTTGCCATTGTTGGATCATTGCACAAAAAAGCATCCACCTCGTGTCGAATTCGGCCCTGCAAATCATCAAGATATTGAGGAGGAATTAAAAATACCTTGTTTTTTAAATGTCCCCAAAGGAAATAATCACAGGGCGTGAGGTAAGGGGATCTTGGTGGCCTTTCTACGTCATGGTTGAGGGCAACAACTTGATGTCCAAAGAGTTCTTTGGGTCAATCTCGAATGATGTTCGAACGAAACACAGGAGTGCTAGTCCTGAATCCACCAAAGATGCAGGTTCACTCCTCGATTCTGCCTCTAAAAATTTTGGTCCAACGACTGTGGTACGATTGCTCATTAATCATTTGCAATTACATTTGCCCATTTACACTCCTTTGAAAGGAAAAGGTCCAATCAAGATTTTTGCCAGCTCAGGCATCGATGAAAGTATTTACATCTGCATCTACCCTTTCATCAAGTTTTCAAAAAAATTGAAAAAGTGGTATCTGTACCTGTTGTCTTCAACATCAATTAATTTGGTCATGCGTGGCACAAATGGTACATATGGGGTGTAAATGGAAAGCTAATGAGTTTTTCTTTCACATCCATGCAGAATAATTCCCCAAAATTAAATATAGTTCGAATACCGGCCCTTTAGAATTGGATTACCTTTTTTCTGAAATACACTGTATAGTCTTTAATAGGGATCTCAATTTTATAGCAGCCATAACTTTCTTATTGCTTGTCTGATTTCTTTCAAAACTTACACCAGTCTGTTTTATTTATTTTTCTCCTCTCCAATACATTTTATAACCAAGGTTGGGTTTTCCTGTAAGAAATGATACAAGTTGAAAATGAACATTACAAAAATATACAGATATATTTAATAAACATTGGTTCAAATCCCATTTTGTGAAAGGAAAGTGTAGGACAAAAAACATAGTAGAAAAGCTCAACATCAATCATGGGCAGATTACTCTATAGTCACATGTGTTTACAAAAAACCCAGACAGCCTCTAAATTAAACAATGTTTATCCAAAGAACCATGACCATGGATGTTTCTCAGGCAAATAAGGTCTTAAAACAGCCAGGAATACTTACCAAATTCTGATTGAAGTAATGATTGAAAGCTAGTTATGTAAAGATCGAGAAAATATTTTTGGTGATGCAAGTTTGAAGGAATATAATGTTTTCATAGATTCAAAGTGATTTTAATGACTCTTCTTGTCAATTATTCTAGATATGGATTGAAAAAAAAAACACCATCATCATAGCCAAAGCATCATATACATGAACTAAATCGACAAGATGACATCTATCATCAAGCTAATCCCATTTTCTGGGGTTTTAGATGAATCTCCACCCTGCTACATGCTTCAAGTAGATGAGTTCAGGTTTCTACTTGATTGTGGATGGGATGAACATTTCACTATGGAGAATATAGAAGGACTGAAAAAGTAAGTTGTTTAGCTGAAGAGCATAGTTGGGTATTGTGAGAGGTGTACGTTACAAGGTATAGAAGGCAGATGAGACTAGGTTATTGAAATGCTCAATTTGGGATTATTTATCATCACATTCAAAGGTTTTATTTTAATTTGACCTTGAAATTTGCATTTATATTTTCAGAGTACTTTTTTACCTGATCAATATGCAGGAACTTGAGTATAGATGTAAAAAACAAGTAACATGTCTACATTTGACATAGTACAGTATGGAATTTTACAGTCCAATATGATGGTGGATAAAAGTTTATTCAGTTAAAATAATAATTGGGACCTAAGCTTAATTTCAGGAAATAGTTGAAATTGTTTCTGTATTTCATTTAATAATAATAATGGATATTTAGAGTCGCTAAAAACAAAAAGTACCATAGCGCGTACAATGTATGAATAATAATTTAACCCTAATTCTCCCGGGGGGGGGGGCCATTATGGCCACTCCCTCGACAATTTTTGCGATATATCTGCTGCGCAAAATTTTTTGACCTCGCCGCTCACTGACTTTTTACTTTCAAGTCTCGCGCAAATTTTGAGACCAAATTTGTGACACCCGGGTACGCGGTTACGACATTACGCAACATTATGTAAGTGCATGTCAGACCCAAAATTGCTCATAAACGTGATTTCATGTACAAATCCAATGCAAATTGTGTATTTGGCCAAAATTCATAAATGTATCATTATTTCTACTTTTAATGATCAAACTCAATTAATTTTGCCTTGTTTATGATTAGAATTAAGTCTGGAACGATTTCCATTGAAAAAACAATAAAAAACAAAAAGTAAAAAAACATAGAAATACATAAGAAATTTAAAAATCAATAAAATACATAAGAAATTGGTCTTGGTACCAGAATTTTTTTCATTCACAATTGTTAGGAATGCTATAAAGAATATTTTCACCAAAAAATAGCATTCTAGGAGCTTTATGTAGTGAATCAGAGCAAAAAGTATGATTTCATGAATAAATTAGCATAATTAATTCATATAAAATAAAAATATACGAATTCAGTGAAATTTACCAATGCAACTGCGTAGATTACGTCATTCTCTACCATCATGCAAATTTTCGTTGTGATCGCGCAATCCACGGCTGAGATCTTAAGGGGGGGGCATAATGGCCCCCCCCCGGGGAATGACAAGAATCAGAATACCCCGGGAGATTGAGGGTTAACATTTGAATTCAGTCTAAATGTATGTAATATTAGGTCCTCCTTTAATTCACATTGTCATCCTTTGATATGTGATCTTTCTGTTATTCCATGTCTAGGCACATTCATCAGGTAGATGCTGTTCTATTGTCATATCCTGACAATCTTCATCTTGGAGCCTTGCCCTACTTGGTTGGCAAATGCAATCTGACCTGTCCTATATATGCTACTATTCCAGTCTACAAGATGGGACAGATGTTTATGTATGATTTATATCAGGTATGTTGAAAAGCAATTTCTTGTCACATACATTTGTTCCCGCAGGCTCTTATTAGAAATCATTTGAAGTAAATAGAAAAACAGAATTGCTTTAAAATCTTTGCAGTGATAATATTTCCGGTACAAGGTCATTCCATTGCAATCCAGCTGTTTTGAAAAGTAATTGTACATTTGTGAATTATTGGAAATTACCTATGTAATTGCGTAGATTCATTCGTGAAAAATTTATACTCTGTCACTTGGGTCCCAGAAGAATTATGGGTAGTTCTGGTAAAGATGAATCTCTTAGAAGTGCATCAATCAGTTTGACTCAGTATGGTTTTTTTAATTTAAAGTGGTTGTATATTCCAGTCTGGAAGATTCTCTGTATGGTTGGTTAGCATGTGGATCATTTTCTTTAATGTGAATAAGTTGAGTTTTATTATGTTCTATCATTTTTAAAAAGCTATTATTTATAAGATTGTCAACCAAACAATTTAATGTCAAGAAAAGTATATGCTGGATTGCTACACTGTTCCCTATTTATTATATTTTCACAGTCTAAACACAACTATGAAGAGTTTGATTTGTTTAATCTGGATGATGTTGATGCTGCTTTTGATAAGATCATTCAACTCAAGTACTCTCAAAGTATCAGCCTAAAAGGTAAGACTATCACCTCTCTATCATAATATCTTGGACATGTCTCTCTCTCTGGTGTCTCTTAGCTGTGATTATGTTCATCTGCCTGACTACAGCTTGGAATAATTCTTCTCAATTGATACTTATGAGTTTAATAGAAATTCTTTTTTTTTTGCAATTTAAGTCGTTGGTGAATGGTATTGACAAATATACAGTATCTTAACATGAATGAAAAATGAACATGGATGTGTATTCTTAAAGTAACAAACCTGTATTTGAAATTGTGGAGTATCAGTTTGACTGACTTTTTTGTCTGGTATGATTGTTTATCAAAGTCAAGTCTAGCATCTTTGTCAAAGATGAGCAAGTCCCTAGGACTCCAGGATTTCATCAAATCCTTATTCATTAGTCAAACTTACAGATGGTTATAATAATATAATAATGATAATATAGGTATACTATATTTACCCAGGGAAGCCACTTCAGTTCTGAAAATTGTTCTTTCAGTGGGCCCTGCTAATTATATTATCCCGGCTTTAGCTGGGCTGCCTAGGCGCTCAAGCATTCAAGGAATTTCTTCCTACCGGGTACCCATTCACCTCACCTGAGTTGAGTGCAGCACAATGTGGATATATTTCTTGGTGAAGGAAATTACACCATGGCTGGGATACTGTGTGTGTGTGTATTCCTACATGCTGGGTAGTATATCAATAAGTGTAATACGATCTCTGTCTTGACTTTTTTTCTGGACTTTTAATATATATAGGTAAAGGTCATGGTTTAACCATCACACCTCTACCTGGAGGTCACATGATCGGCGGAACAATCTGGAAGATTGTGAAGGATGGAGAGGAGGAGATAATCTACGCTGTTGACTATAATCACAAGAAAGAGCGCCATCTTAATGGAGCAGTTTTGGAGAGTATTAGTAGACCAAGTCTCCTCATCACAGACTGTTTCAATGCGACGTATGTTCAGGCAAGGCGAAGGGCCAGGGATGAGAAACTGATGGGTAAGAAATTTAAAACCTTATTTAAAAAAAAATGATTTTTAGGTTTTAAAAATGATGTGATATTCAAAGTTGGCATGTTTCTGTAGCATTATATCAGTAGATGCAACATGAATTATTAATAATATCTGGTTAAATTGTTGTTTCACTTTCAGTCATTGTATTGAATGTGGGAAATATCTAATTTAATAGATTTCCTCAAGGTTTAACATGTGACAATATGATTGATGATTGTCATGGTGATCGGTGATTGAGGAATGATATTTTTCAGAACAGAATAAGAAGCTCTTGAACAAGAGAATCCATTTCTGTCAGTATACATTAAAACAGATGTCCTGAAGTATACAGTGAATTCACCAAGGTAAATAGATTACATAAATGTACAGCAATGATACACAGTCTTGACAGTACATGTTAACACCTGCTGAACCATTTGTTCTTTTTAGATATTATATTGAATACAATGAGGAATGAAGGCAATGTTCTGATATCAGTTGATACAGCAGGAAGAGTTGTAGAACTCTCACTTCTTTTGGTAAGTGACGGTGTTTCATGAAGCCATACCTAAATTTATGCATGACTTTATGAACGAGTGAAATACGACAAGCTTAAGGGGTTTCTCGGTCCCCCCTTTTTTTTTTAACAGACGAGCTGAACCATGCTGATGTTGAAATACTTCAATACTTTTTCCCAACATTGTTATGACTTTGTGATCATTTTTCATGTAAATGAGATAAGTACTGAAACTGTCAAACTTTGTGCAAACTAAATTTATGGCTTGTTTTTGTCACTCTGGTTGTTCATGAAGTCATGCATTACATTAAATGGTTTATGTCCCCCCCCCCCCCCGCCATATTACAAGAGAACAGGGGAGCATTTCATGAAAGGACTTGTCAGACGTTTTATCTGACAGTTACCTGGTAACAGTGACTCTCAGCCAATCATTCTCAAGGAAAGTTGTCAGACCTGACAATTTGTCGGATGAAAATGTTGATGAAACGCTCCCCAGGGCTCTTAAGAATTTTTAAAATGTATATATATATATATATATAAATGTAATTCTAAATTATTTTTTGTTGTTGGAGGGCTTTGGTTTGGAGATTTTTTTAAAAGAAAATGTACATCGAAAACTCTGACAAAAGGTGTTGGCTCAGTCGGTAACGCGTCTGCCCGTCGAACCAAAGATCGTGGGTTCGAGTCCACCCCAGGCGGATGACTGAAGTCAGTGCGTTGTGTGTAAACGTCTCTCCCATGTTTCATAGATGCAGGCTATGTTTATATTACAATGGAAAACACTCCGTCCCTCGGATAGGACGTTAAATTGAGGCCCCGTGTAGAGGAGAGTCACCCCCTTTGCACGTTAAGAACCCACTGCACTATTCGTATAAGAGTAGGGGGAAACCCCGGTGTAGTGGTCCACCTGCATTCCCCCCAATCAGTTATATCGGGAGGAGAGACCTGCGGGTCATAGTGATTCAGTTCGCTTTTCGCCTCCCAGGCACAGGTGACGCCAAACAAAAATAATAAATAAATAATAATAATAATAAATAAAAATAAAAAATCTTGAACTGCTTCTTTGTAATTTGTACAGGATTGGTTTTTCTTCTGCATAACTACATGTGTTACCACTCCTTATTGCTGATACTTGTGTGGAATTTTGTAGACATATTACTGAATCCATGATACAGGATATATCAATAAGTGAGGGATAAAAGAAAAGTAATGCTTAGTGGTTTATATTTCTAATTTCATTGGTAATGAATTACAGGATCAACTATGGAGGAATCAGGATTCTGGATTAGGAAACTACTCATTGGCAATGCTCAACAATGTCAGTTACAACGTTGTAGAATTTGCAAAATCACAGGTAAGTGATAGATAGATAAAGTATGTGTTTCATTAATTTTATGAGAAAATTCATTTGACATTAGAGCTGAGAATACTAACTTTGAAAAAAAAATCAATAATTTTTATTGGGCAATTCCATAGAATGTACACATTTGACCCCCTGTATTTGGGACCTTTCTGAAATTATCTGTCTCTGATTTCTGATTCCTATGACAGTCTTTAATGCTATCAGATGATCATGACTTTATTAGGTAGTTACTGTGACATAGGAATTGAGAAAAATGGGGGTTGGATGTCCAAAAAAGGGTTATTTTATGGAATTGCCCCATTGTAATTTTATCCTTTGTATTTCAAATGATTCATGTGTTGTTACTTTACACAAGTAGGTTAAGATGAAACCAAGATATTTTTTCATATACAATGTCACAGGTTTATTTATTTTTGTCATATTTTGTCCTTTATGCTCTGCTTTTTATAAAACGCATATGAGAAAATCTCATATTGATTACCTTTCTACATCTAAGGTTGAATGGATGAGTGATAAGGTAATGAGAGCATTTGAAGACAGAAGAAATAATCCCTTCCAGTTCAAGCATCTGAAGCTTTGTCACAACCTCAAGGAATTGGCCAAAGTTCCTGACCCTAAGGTGAGAGAAGTGCTGTTTATTGAATGTCATGGGATATAATATGTAAAGCCAATTTTGGAGTGGTGTAAGCAGTTGCTTGATTCATAAAATTTAAGGGTGAAGTTATTGAACCCACCATTTCATTTGATGATGTAGTGTGTTCAACTCTTTTCGTCTGAATTCATGTAAAAAAAAATCATCAACCTTTTATATACTAAGCAAGTTGAAATTGTGACCAGACATGGCAAAACCCTCAAAAAGTAGCATTGTGCGATTTTCAGTTGAAGACATCAAGGGTGGTTGTGATCACAATGGTCAAATATCAATTGTTAGGTAAATTGCCAATTCGTGTACTGCCAACTCGTCCACTCACCACATGGTCTACTAATGCCATTCCGTCCATCAACATTTCGTGTAATAACCATTTGGTCCAATAATCATCTGGTCCAATCATCACTTTGTCTAATCACCATTTCGTCACATAACCAATTGGTCTAATGTCCATTTCATTTTTTATTCATTTTGCACAATTAACACTTTAGTCCAATTAGACCAAATGGTAAATGGACTAAATGGCTATTGGGCCAACTGGTTATTAGACAAAATGGCATTAGACTAAATGAAAGTGGACCATGTGGTGAGTGGACGAACTGATGGTAGACCAAATGATATTAGACAAGTTGGCAATCGGACGAATTGGCATTAAACGAATCGGAAATAAACCCAATTTTTAGTATTTTTGAAAGAGTATTTCTATTCTATGCACTATAACATTCCATGTAGCGAACTCAGAATTTTTTTTCAGTTTTAATAAGACCCATTTTTTGTCCTTGTTTTTATTACATTGCAACCTGTTCTTCCTGAAAACCAAGTATATTCAGAGAAAAATGATCGCTTAATACTTAATTGAAATGAAATGTATCCAATATTTTTGTTGAAATGAAAAAAAAATATTCATACAGAAGCACTACACGTATGATACCCCAGATGTTTAATGTAAATTTGCACTTGTTTGTAATCCCATTCAGGTTGTGTTAGCCAGCGTTCCAGATTTAGAGTGTGGCTATTCAAGAGAGTTATTCACTCAATGGAGTAGTAATGCTAAGAATAGTGTCATCCTAACCAATAGGACATCACATGGTACACTAGCTAGGAGGTTAATCGAAACACCCAACCCAAATCAACTCAAACTCAGGGTAAGTATAAGGTTTTTTTGTGGCTATTCAAAAGATTTATTCACTCAATGGAGTAGTAATGCTAAGAATAGTGTCATCCTAACCAATAGGACATCACATGGTACATTAGCTAGGAGGTTAATCGAAACACCCAACCCAAATCAACTCAAACTCAGGGTAAGTATAAGGTTTTTTTGTGGCTATTCAAGAGAGTTATTCATTCAATGGAGTAGTAATGCTAAGAATAGTGTCATCCTAACCAACAGGACTTCACATGGTACATTAGCTAGGAGGTTAATAGAGACACCCAACCCAAACCATTTCAAACTCAAGAGTAAAGTGCTGTGAGATCATGGTTATTCTTGACACTGTTTTACAAGGAGTCAAAATATGATGATTTGGGGTTGGTCAGCACAAAATTGTGCACAAAGCTTTGCCTTGTAGGACCAATTATAACTCAAGGGAAATCCACCTCAATCGACAGAGCTCCTGTCGAGACTTGGAAATTGTTCTCTTATATTTCTTTTCAGCGTTATTAATTTCTTGAAAAACAATGATGAAAAATGATTACTTTAGATGGGAGGAGGAATACCATGACAAGTGGTCTCAAAAGATCTAAGCTATGCAACAGGAAATTATGCAGCATGTTCGGGATAAATTGCCCCCCCCCAAAAAAAAAAATAATAATAATTAAATAAATAAATAAATAAAAATGTTAATATTTAAAAAAAATGTTAAGTGTCATTTTGAGATTTGCCCCACACTTTTTGAATTAAATTCACTTTGTATTATTATTTGTATAGGTGAGCAGAAGAGTGAAGCTTGAGAAAGAAGAACTAGAAGAATATAGGATTAATGAAAAGGAGAAGGAAAGACAGAGGAAGGCAGACGAGGCTGCTCAGAGGTAAGCGACAAGCTTGAATATTTGTTACTATCAATGTCTCTGATTTTGTAATATTAGAGCAGTTAGACCATTTGTCAGGCTGTAGAGGCAATTTCAGTTAGTGGTCTATGATAGCAGAGATATAGCTATCAATTTTTACCCCAATAATCTGATCCAACACGTTCAATCCTTTCCGTTAAGCATTTGCACTTACAGAGCACTGCATGATGTGCCTAATGCTGTCTAAAAAATCTATTTGACCTGAATGATTTGGAACTAATGGGAGGTTGACTTAGGCTGACTTAACAGGATGAACATTGTACAAGTGGAATGGTAAATGTGTATTGACATATATTTATTTCCAGGCGATTAGAAGGAGATTCAAGTGATGAGAGTGAAGAAGAAATGGAGGTTGATGATATGGGAAGATCAAGGACCAAGCATGATCTTATGATGAATACAGATGTAAGTTTCGTAGTGGGTTTGTCATTCATTTTATGCAGTCATTCATTTATTCAATAATTCATTCAACTAGCCATATATTCATTTATCCATCCATCCATTCCTTCCTTCCTTCCTTCATTAATTCATATATTCATTCATTCATTTGTTCATTGTTTTATTTTTCTTTTCTTTCATGAAATCATTCAGAAAAAGGGGGTATATATGTGTGTAGGATCTATGTCAAAGTTCTTGATGTATAGTTAAATCCCTTGAATGAAATACTATATTTTTTTTGGGGGGGGGGAGGGGGTCTTTTGAATTAATAAAATATGCAGTATTTTGTTTCCTTCTAATCTTTCCTTTTAATCTTATTTTATGCTGTTAAATCCTTTTTTGTTACCAGACTGGAAAGAAAGGAACAAGTTTCTTCAAGACACTGAAAAAATCCTACCCCATGTTTCCATTCCATGAAGAGCGGTTAAGATGGGACGATTATGGTGAGATCATCAAGCCTGAAGACTACATGATCAAAGAGACCTTACAGACAGAAGAAGAGAAAGAAGTGAAGGTAGGTAAATTGTATGTGCTGGAATGAAGAAATGATTGATGGATGGATGGATGGAAAGAAGGATAGAAGGTGGATAGATAGATAGATCATCAGTGAGACTCGAAAACAGAGAAAAAAGTGAAAGGAGGTTATGTACTTTGTAGGTTGAGGGAGTGAATGTATGAATAAAAGAATAGGTGGATCAATTTGGGGGCATATATATCAATAATTATATTAATATCACCAACTCTAAAAACTATAAATTTGGGAGACATTCCAGACAGAGGAAGAGAAAAAGGTAGAGATAAGTCAAGATGTATGTTCATGTAGGAATTGAAAGATGAGTAAATGACATCATGTTTTCTCTCGACTCAAATAATGTAGTTTTTATGGTGCTGTTAGACTTCGCAAGTTGATATTGATGGCACATTGTCAAATCCCATAACTCTAGAATTTGGACTCCCTCAGGGGTCAATAGTCGGACCCATAGGCTACTCAATACTCTTCCAGTTGGTGATATCATCCGAAATCACTGTATCAATTATCATTTTTAAGCCGACGACATACAATTATATGTTTCTTTTGATCCGAAGACTCCTGGAGCTCTCAATAATGCACTGGTTAAACTCCAGAATTGTATATCAGATATAAGACAGTGGATGATAGTGAATAAGCTAAAATTAAATGACAAAAAAAATGAATTTTTTGTTGCGGCCTCTACTTATAACTTGCGCAATCTTCCAAATGTTCAACTTGATGTTGATGGTACACTCATTAGACCATCAGAAAAAATACGAAACCTTGGTGTCATATTTGATTCCCGCATGTCAATGTCGTACCATATCTCTCATATCTGTAGCACAGTCACTTTTTATTTAAGGAACATTTCTAGAATCAGAAGGTTCATTGACCAGTCTGCCTGTCACAATGCTGTTCGTTCATTGGTTCTGTCTCGTATCAATTATTGCAATGGGCTCCTTTCTACAATTCCCTCTAATCAATTAATCCGTATTCAACGACTACAAAATTGGGCAGCACGATTAATTTTACAGGTTTCCCGAGATCATCCTTCCCAACCACTCTTTAATTCTCTTCACTGGCTTCCTTTTAAACAGAGAATTACGTTCAAATTACTCTTGATTGTCTACAAAACACTGAATAAACAGGCTCCACAGTATTTAAGTAACTGCTTGAATCTGTATACACCAACTAGAGCACTTAGGTCTGCCAGTGATCACCTTCGCCTCACATATTCATTAACTCGTACATTAGCTGGTGACAGAACTTTTACGGTGTCGGCTTCAAAATCCTGGAACGACCTGCCACTAATAATTAGACAGTCTACAACACATTAACAATTTTCAAAAAGTCATTAAAAACTCATCTCTTTCGTACTTTGTAGTTTTTGTCTCGCCTGCATAGCAGAGCGAGACTATAGGCGCCGCTTTTCCGACGGTGGCGGCGTCAACATCAAATCTTAACCTAAGGTTAAGTTTTTGAAATGACATCATAACTTTGAAAATTTATAGATCTAGTCCATGAAACTTGGACATAAGGTTAATCAAGTATTAGTGAACATCCTGCCTGAGTTTTAGGTCACATGACCAAGGTCAAAGGTCACTTAGGGTCAATGAACTTAGACCATGTTGGGAAAATTATTTTCAAAATCTTAACCGAAGGTTAAGTTTTTGAAATGACATCATAACTTAGAAAGTATATGGACCTAGTTCATGAAACTTGGGCATAAGGTTAATCAAGTATTAGTAAATATCCTGCTCGAGTTTCAGGTCACGTTACCAAGGTCAAAGGTCATTTAGGGTCAATGAACTTTGGTCAAGTTGGGGGTATTTGTTGAATTACCATCATAACTTTGACAATTTATGGATCTAGTTCATGAAACTTGGACATTAGGTTAATCAAGTATCACTGAACATCCTGTACGAGTTTCAGGTCACATGACCATGGTCAAAGGTCATTAAAGGTCAATGAACTTTGGCCATGTTGGGGGTATTTGTTGAATTACCATCCAAACTCTGAAAGTTTATGAATCTAGTTCATAAAACTTGGGATATAAGAGTAATCAAGCATCACTGAACATCCCCTTTGAGTTTCAGGACACAAAACCAAGGTCAAAGGTCAGTTAAGGTCAATAAACTTTGGCCATGTTGGGGTAATTGTTGAATTGCCATCATAACTTTGAAAGTTTATGGATAGAGTGAATGAAATGTGGACATGGGTGTAGTTGACAGTCTTAAGTCTCCATTCAAATGTCATTTATGGTCAATGAACGTGGTATTATGTCATTATATGAATGGTGTTTTTGTGAATGATTATTTTATAGTAGTTTTCAAAGTTAGCACTGCTGCTATATTAAATTGCGTAATGCAGGCGAGACTGCCAGAGGCGTTCCACTTGTTAAAATATTACATTTAATTAATTATTTGTAAGCGCTTTGGGCCTAATGGAAAAGCGCAGTACAAATAATAAATAATAATAATAATAACCTTACTGATGGATGAATGAATAGATGGATGGGGCGATGGTGACGAGATTCTTCTTTATTCATATAATCATGTAGAGAGATCATCCAGCACTGAGACTACCTGACCAAAGTGATCTTATTGAAAGATCTAAAGAAAGAGGATGTTTAAGGAATAGGAAAGGTGGATGTATAAATGTGTGTCATTCAAAAGAATGAAAGTGGATGTATGGATGAAAGATCGTATCTAGTTATATTATACAAACTATGGAAATTGGCATTGAAAAATCTAATCTGGATACTTCCTGTTTGCTATCCTTTTTTTTTGCAGGAAGATGAGGTTGCTGATTTTGAGGATGCAGCTGAAGGTATGTTTCTAGGGGTGAAGCTTTATAGGTCATGTGATATTGTGAATTATAATGAATTTCCTGGATTTCTGATCCTTGTTACAATACAAAGCTGTTTATCTTTTTTTTCAAATTTGTTTTGCTAGTAGAAGTTTTAGTAGAATAAAGAAAGGCAATCAACATAGAAGCATGGAATATTTTTTTGAATTATTGAACATTTATTAATGTCTTCCGTATTATAACTTGTTAGCTCCCCATTCATCGAAACTTAATGAATGGAAGCAAAAATGAAAGCATGAACTTATAGGTCAATCTTACTCCTGCTTCAAATTGTTATGGATAAATAGAGAAAAGCAAACAGGCATAACACTGAAAAATCTAATCATAATTTTGATGAAATATAAGAAAATATGACATTTCAAGCTTCACTTAATATATATGCACAACATGGTTGGCATGCTAATGATGTCTCACAATCCTTATTTTTGTATTTTATTAGTATTATGTGGAATATTAGATATATCAACTTTTATTAGATTTGATTATACAGATCAAGCTCTTATTGGGATCATTATGTGTAACAATACAGAATATATATTTTCAAATATTGTTTTAGAATATACAAGTATGAAGTTGAAAAATTTCATATGCATACACTTAAATTCACAAGAGTTAGTGAGTGTCTGGTGCAATTGTTTCCGTCATTTGTATACATAATTTTGTATGAAGGATGAGACAGATTGATTTCATTTTATTTCAAAGATATTAATTACTTTTGTTTTGAAAGTAATCATTAACCTTTTTTTTCTTCTTGTCTTTGTTTATACAGGTGATATACCAACAAAGTGTGTAGCAAGCCAGATCATTGTTGATGTTAAGTAAGTTATTAATTCATAGTTTCTTCTTAATTTTCATTGTAATGTCTGTTAAATGAAATTGCATTTTCTCTCTTTTATTTTTGTTGCAAATATTGCTTTGCTGGAAGGTTTTGAAGGTAATCTAATCTCTTGACATCCCATTCCCTGGATTGAAGTTTCAAATCATTTTCCTAATTCTTCACCTGTGTCATACTCAATTGTGCAAATCAGCAAAATATCAGTTGTCAGGTGCAGATAAGAAATAAAGAATCTCACCTTGCTATAGAATTATTGGATTTGGAAAGTCAATGTTCAAGTTAAAATAAGATCAGAACTCTGAATGATTTTGTCACTTCACTCATTTCCATTATGATGTTATATGTAAATTATTACCTAATTCATGCAAAAATCCATCGTCAGAGAGCTTGTAAGAATGTCAGACAGAGGAAGAGACATGTTCATTAAAAAAAAAAAAAAAAATTGCCAAACATATTCACTGGTAACTTTGACAGCTTAGATTGTAGATTACACAGGAAATACCACAGGTGAAATCTAATCAAGCAGGAGTAGATTTCTTGGCCAGATGGTGATATTTACACCCATAGAATGAAGTTATGTACACGAAATTAACCAAGGAGGAATTAAAGGTCAAGAATTTGTAAACAAGGAGGAATGTAATCTACAAACAGTGAACCTCTGCTCACATTCAGTTCAAAAGATCACTTTTAGTCTTAAAGTGATTGAACAGTGTTTTTTTTTATACCGAATGTTCAAAGTCAAGTGATTCAATTATGAGATAATTTGTGCTGAATAATCATTGTGCTACCACACTGCTATTTGCTAAGGAGAATTTAGCATGTGTCTCACAAATTTTTGTGAGCTATATTAGGAATTAATTACTTTGATTTCTAATCTCTTGTTCATAAGAAGTGAACTAGCAAAGAATGTAATTGGTCAGGCAAGTGCCAAAGATAATGAAACTTCATATTTGTTTCCTCTAAATATTTGAACAATCATGTGACATAAAAAAAAATGAAGATAAAAAGTTAGAAAAATTGAAAGATTTGAAATAAATTAAATGAGATTGTGAAAAGGTGAGATGAAATTATCTTCCAGTTTCATCCCTATTGGGTTATTTTGTTTTGTATATTGTAAACTCTTTCACTCTTCTATTGCAGATGTTCGATAACCTTCATTGACTTTGAAGGTCGTTCAGATGGAGAATCGATGAAGAAACTTATTACCCAAGTAAAGCCAAGACAACTGGTAATATGTCAGCTTTTTACGATAAATTTTGCATGTGTGTTGTCTCATATTAATACTATTCTGTTTGGTATGCTATATTAATGCTAAACTCAACCTTCACTGTTATGATCGATTGTCTATCAACATATTAGATTCATCTGAAAATTGATTTAAAGGTGTTTTAGTAATGATATAGACAAAAAAGTCTTTGGTGTCTTATCTATATTGAAATTAATGATTATTTTCTGTTAGTATGTGGTTTGTATGACAAGCAAATAGATATGTTTAATTCTTTTGTTTTTATTGTAATGCTAGGTATTAGTTCGAGGTCAGATGAATGCCACACAACATCTTGCTGAGTACTGCCATCTACAGCTTGCTGGAGTTAAGGTCTTTATACCAAGAATGAATGAAATATGTGATGCTACTATGGAAAGTCATATTTATCAGGTTAGAATTTAATCATTCTTCTTCCTCCCCCCCCCCCCCATCTCCATTACCTAACCCCCATCATCAATTTTCTCTAACCACTCCTCTCTAACAATTTTCATATTAAACACTGACAATCTTTGAAAAAAATCAAATTACAGACAGGATTTATAGTATGCACTTGGCTTCATTCTGTAGAAGAATTGATTATATCTATAATATACATGTCTTATTATATGGTGGGTCTTTTCAGCCACAGTTCTCTGTAAATTTACAAAATTGACATTCCCAGCACAGTCCAATATCTTTTGAGAATGAATAAAACAATGATGAGATGTATCTGAAATTTCTCTTCAAACTGCACTAGGTGAAACTGAAAGACAGTCTTGTTAGCTCTCTACTCTTCTCCAAGACTCGGGAAACAGAGTTATCTTGGATTGATGGTTGTCTGGATCTACAATCAGCTGGAGACAAGCTTGCAGGCAAGGCTATCAAGGGAACAGATACCTCAACCAATGGAGATGACAAGAAGAAAACGCCTGGACTCGGTAGGGTTTTTTTCTACTCAATATACGTAAACAGACCTCTTAACCATTCCAAATTCTGAGGAAAGAATATGATTTTTTTTTTCATTCTGACATCTTGTTTCGACATATTTGTCATATTTTTCTTGATAAATTTAATGCTTAATCCTATGCAAAATTATCTTTTTCACTGTTTTTGAAAAAAAAAATCATTCCAGTTAAATGGATTGGGAAGTTTTGTAAATACTGCACCCTTGCTTCAAAATTGTGATATGTGTGTGGGGTGGCAGCCAGTATGTTCTTATTTACATGATCGATGCCCATCTAGCAAAATGTTTCCTCTATGTCCAAAGAAATGGTTGCATACACAAAGTGATGCTCTATGACATATCTGAAAAAACTGCTACATTTGTGACTTTTTCGGGTGCAGTTTATGAGCCCTGCTTATTGATTATTAAGGTAATATTGCAATATTCTGTTGAAGGTCCTATCAACGATATAGCTATAAAAAAAAATGGTTACATCATTTGCGGCATGTTTGTGGATAGCTTTAGTATATGAACAAGGGATGGGTTAGAAACCGTGGAAAAGATTTGCTTATTTGACCATCTTTTACTCCTCATATATTATTATCAGAAAAGAAACAAAGTATCTGTACTTTCAAACAAAATATTTTCAATTGTGGCATAGCTAAACGAACTCCAAACTAATCAACTCCTGTCCAGCTTTTATTATATTTTGAAGAAACTGGTTGTCCAAAAAGTTATCAAAATAGACTTGAGAAACTTCTTGAGAAAATATACAGATAAGAAATTGTTTCATTGTTAATCTTTACAGGACTTGGAAATGAAAGTGATGATTCAAGTGACGATGAAGAAGATATCATTCCAGTACTTGATGCCGTCCAAACAAATGATGTGGGTTCATACTGTTATTTGTATATATTTTCTAATATATGATGATTTGCATTTTATTTCAGTCTGAGGATATTTAATTTATAGCATATTGTTGTGTGATGTAAATTTATTAACAGGAGATAGCTTTGCATATCCTACAAGTGTTTGAAATTTGTGTGTGTATATTTATATGTATATTTAACTGTTTGGGTGCTGTGGGTTTGGATCCAAGGCCTTCTGAAGTTTGTGTGCTGTGTGATGTAAAACCGCAAATATATATGTTTAGCTTTTTTCAGATGAAATTATAATGTACCAAACACCTTTGCCCTTGGTGATTGAAGTACCATTTTATTTAAAAATTTGGGCATGGGGGATGACTTCAGTGAATAAATATTGAAAGATTACAGATAAGTGAAAGTAGTTGCAGTTAACACTGATTTCACGAGAAAGTTTGCAAAACCAAGATTAATTGTCACTATATCATCGTGGATCTAGATCTGGTATGGTTGCATAAACTGATTTGTATGAAATCATGAAATCTAATTGTTAAAAGATGCATTTTCATAATCTGGAAAAGACTTGCTTCCCTTGTTTAGGGTACTTTTCGAAACTGCATGGTCGTGCCTGGTATCCACTCATCAATGGAAGTGGTCCCCCCGGAATTTGAATCTAACCCCCCATTTCTGGGGAAAGTAAAACATAATACCCTTTACATCGTGTGCTAGAGGCGTATCGTTTGTGTAGAAGGAGTGAACAAAAGAAACAAAAGAAACCTGCATTTTCAATCGTATTGCATACGCTGTGTACATGTGCGAAATGGGTTCGGCTTGAGAGGTGATCTGACCCATGGAATCAATTGCCAGTCATCCATCAATAATCCACATTAAATGCAATATCGATTCGATGGACTGTAATGATCTATATCTAACCATTAATTTAGCAAGTTTTTCCTCACTCAATATGTACTCGATTTGTTTGAAAAACCACTTTCTTATCCATGTCATATTCTATTTTAGGTCCTGCATTTCGAATATCTCCAGCCATCAGTCGTAATACATGCATGTATGGCGCGCGGGTGTCGCGGGAAAGAATTTTGCACACGAAAAGCAGATCTGTAGGGCCTGTAACCCCCCTGTAACACAAATCTTAGCATTGATTGTAGAGCAGTTTTCTACGTTTGATTCTATTGACTATAATGTACAATCAATCTTAAAATCAAGTGTATGATTAAGCGTCAACTTTTGTGTTAGGGGACCCTAATATTAGCGTCCGTGATGATTGCGAAAGGTGGCAATTTTGCTACACTTCATGTACCAATCTAGCCTTTGAGAGCATTATAACTTTTCATTAGTAGTACCAAGCAGAGATGAATCGTTCAGGGAAGGTGTTCCAAATATAGGGTTGGATGTACATTCTTTATGGAAATACCCAAATTTAATCATGTTTCTTTGCTTCCTCTTCATACAATTGTAGGTAACACCCCACAGGCAGGTGTATATCAATCCACCAAGGTTCCTAGACTTCAAGCAGGTGCTAGCTAAGAATGGAATCAGGGCTGAGTTTACTGGTGGTGTTCTTGTCTGTAATAACACTGTTGCTATAAAGAGGGTGAGGATATAAAGAAGATATTAAAGTGATATTCCATTCAGTGTCGTCTCCGTAAACGAGGGCTACTGTATTTTGGACATTTTGGGTGTGATTCTATCTTTGCCCCTGTGATTTGTTGCTTGATCAACTTTGTTACCATCAATTATCATGTTGATTTTTTTCATCATCATCATCCCCATGGTGATCATCTTCATTATCATCATCATCCCTATCATTATCATCATCATCAAATTTTCTATTGTCATTTACTTAACCATCATTTTCATCATTATCATCACCAGTTCTCATTTTCATTACTGTTACCCTTACTGTACCTGTATGTCACATCATGATTTTTGCTAGTTATATGTATTTGAGAAAAAAGTATCTTGTAATAATATGTATTGTTCAGCACCTTGTCAAATCAAGTTAAATTTCTTTGAAAGCTTTTGTTTTAGAGCTGATTTAAAGGACAAGTCCACCCCAACAATAAATTTATTTGAATAAAAAGAGAAAAATCCCAACAAGCATAACACTGAAAATTTCATCGAAATCGGATGTAAAATAAGAAAGTTATGACATTTTAAAGTTTCGCTTAATGTCACACAACAGTTATATGCACATCCTGGTCGGTATGCAAATGAGGAGACTAATGATGTCATCCACTCACTATTTCTTTTGTATTTTATTATATGAAATATTCTAATTTTTTCATTGTCAAGTGAAACAGTGATTAATTCCTCCCTATACATGTGTAATTAGCATTGTTTAATACTATATGGTTCAGTCGAGTTGGTCCCTTTGGTCAAATCTGTAAAAAATGAAATATTTTATAATTCAAACAATAAAAAAAAAGAAATAGTGAGTGATGGACATCATCGACTGACTCATTTGCATTTCATTGAGTTGTGCATATCACTGTTTTGTGAAAAATAAGCGAAACTTTAAAATGCCATAACTTTCTTATTTACATCCGATTTTGATGAAATTTTCAGTGTTATGCTAGTTTGATTTTTCTCTATTTATTCAAATCAACATTTTGCTTGGGTGGACTTGACCTTTAAAAACAAGACAGTTATTCTTACGAAGGACTGTTATGAAGTTAAAATGTATCTTTGATTCTATGACTTCATGAACTTTTTAACAATAGTAATTGTAAAGAGCTATAAAGATCTTAGGTCCAAGTCATGTCAGACATTTTTCTTTCTGGATTCCAATGGCATCTTACCAATTGGAAACCAGTATTCCAATAGATGGATGTTTGAAATTAGAGCAAAATAAAATTTAAAAAAAAAAATTGTGTTCCCAACAAATCAAACTCATTAGAAATCAGTATGTAGAAATATAACTTAGCAATTCCACTTTCATATTTTGATTTAATTGATAAAAGGTGTAAATTATAATTTGAATATTGTGAGAAATATAAATAGAAATAATACTTTGTATTTTCAGTTAGAATTTATCTTATTTCGCTGTGATAGAATTCATAAGCATGAATTTTGTTACTATCACTTACATTGCTATTACACATTATTGGAATCTGATAATAGGCCTCGTCAGATTATTGCTACTCCTAAAAAAGAAGAGAAATAAATATTTGTTCACAACTGCAATGTTGTCCTAATACATTTTTCTATTTTTATTTTCAGAATGAAAAAGGCCATCTGACTCTGGAAGGAGCTTTATGTGAGGATTACTACACCGTTAGAGAACTTTTGTATGAGCAGTATGCCATTGTATGAGGAAGGCCTCACATGGTACATTGAAGAACTTTCAATTGTTACTTTTCCCATGCTTCCATTGGATACAATTCATAAAGCCAAGCTATGACAGGCCACCTAATATATTGCACTTCTACCTCACAATTGGTTCCAACTGTGTATTTCTGTCATGCATCTGTGTATGGAGGAGTTGGCTTGTCATGAGGGGAAGTCAAGCTTTAAACAAAGTACTGGACAGTGACCGGACAGTATCATCGCAATAGTATCATTCACAACACAATACAACTTTTCAGTCTGCATTATTGTTTGTTTTGTATTTTTGTGTATTTCGAGGAATAATCGATTTTGCTTACAACGTGGCAGCCAAAGTTACAGCTAATCTTGTCGGAACTGGATCTGACAGCAAAGTTATGGTGAATATTGCTCTCACCAAATGCCTTTCTTGAAATCACTCTGTATTACTGTGTGAAGGAAGATGTTTAAAGGTCAAGTCCACCCCAGAAAAATGTTGATTTGAATAAATAGAGCAAAATCAAACTAGCATAACGCTGAAAATTCCATCAAAATCGGATGTAAAATAAGAAAGTTATTGCATTTTAAAGTTTCGCTATTTTTTCACAAAACAGTGATATGCACAACTCAGTGACACACAAATGAGTCGGTTGATGATGTCCATCACTCACTATTTCTTTTGTTTTTTATTGTTTGAATAATACAATATTTCATGTTTTACAGATTTGACAATGACGACCAACTTGACTGAACCATATATTATTCAAAAATGCTAATTCCATATGTTCTGGGAGGAAATAATCTTTGTTTCACTTGTCAATGAGGAGAAAATTAGAATATTTCATATAATAAAATACAAAAGAAATAGTGAGTGGATGACGTCATCAGTCTCCTCATTTGCATACCGACCAGGATGTGCATATAACTGTTATGTGAAATAAGCAAAACTTTTAAATGTCATAACTTTCTTATTTTACATCCGATTTTGATGAAATTTTCAGTGTTATGCTTGTTGGATTTTTCTCTTTTTATTCAAATCAACTTTTTGATGGGGTGCACTTGTCCTTTAAGTATTAGACTTCAGCTGTTTGTACCCAATTTTTTTTTTACTGAAATGAACAATATTTAAATTGGCAGTGCCTGTGACAAGAAAGGGATCTTGTTTTGTAATTTATAGAATCATGACAATTTGTCTTGGTTTCTTTACCGCCGCGAAACATACTTACATGTACTTACTGCCTGTTATGCCTCCTGGCATGAAGAGCAGCAACAGAAGCTCTCCACTAGTCCACTCCCACCTGCCTTGGGCCAGTCTCTGAAGTGACCCCCAGGTCTGTTGGAGGTTAGACATTTCACCCTCCATGGTCCATCGCCAGGTGTTCTTGGGCCAACCTTGTTTTCTCCTTCCTTCTGGGGTCCCCTGCAGTGCTGTCCTTGTTATGTCATCCACTTCTTTTCTGAGTACATGTCCGATCCAGCTCCCCCTCCTTTTCATAAGTATGTATTCCATACGAAATATACTGCCAAGGAACAAATCGATTATGATATGCTTTCAGCATTCCGACTCCCTTGTTTCCGTTGTAACTCAAATGACCATCGAAATGTAGTATACCAACATTGAAAATATGTTTTTGATTGTTGTATTACGGTTGCTTGTAAGTGCCATCTGTTTAACAAGATGGCATGATTTTTTTATCTTGCCAGGTCAACCTTATTATTAGCCTTTGTATGTTGACATGGTGAAATACAATCTTGCCAAGTCAACCTGTAAAAATTTGTCATGGGGTATTATATTACCATTATCTACTATATATTTTGCCATGATGACATAAAACCTTTTATAAGTCAACTTGGCAAGATAAGATAAAAATAGAAAAGCATGACGGTTTGATGAAAATATATCGGAGTATAAGCAGAGTTACAGATTATTTCAATTTCTATTTGTGTCATCATATGTTAGCAGCTGCCCCAAATGTCATGTTATATAAATTCCATAGATTCCCAGTTTTTGTTGGTTCATAATGGTTGAAATATATTCCTCTTAGAAGTGTGTTTGAATAATTGGATCGAATAGATTAAATGCACAAGTAAAGTCATTTTCAATTTTTTTTAAGATTACATCTTATAATTTGATGGTTTTCCTAAGGTGATACTCATAAAAAACCCATGTAATTTGTTTATAACTGTGAACTCAATTTTTATTGAGAATTCGTTTTTATATGAATGAATGCCAACTTTGGATTGATTAATATCAACATTATTTCATCAATCAAATATAGAACAACAAATGTGAGACCTTTTTCCTTGAAACCAATAATGATTTGCTATGCAAGGTTTTCTGTAATTAGCCAAAATAGTTACTTTGTCTTCAAAAATAAAAATTTTGAAAATAAGCTTATCTGAAATTGTATCTCTTTTGTCTCTGATCTGTAAAAATTTGAAGCTGTTGACTTTAACCGAAGACGAGAAGTAACAGGCTTCTTTTTTACACCATTTTATTGTGGACTGCTGGAAATTTAACACAGTTTGAACAATATGCATATGTCATGCTTGAGTGAACCCTAAACTTCAAACCCTGTTTGCTCCTTATTGTTTGAAGCTGTATTACTTGTTTAGGACCGTGGGTAATTTTTTATCAATTTAACAAGCTTTGTACTATATAAAAGCTTTCAACTTGCTTTTAAAAATCTCAAAATTAATCTGAGTAACTTGTGTTGGTCTTGAGGTGGAAGGTCACATATCTCAAATTTGTTTTGTAGCTTGACAGTGCTGCAAACATTATTCAACTAAAGCTATCAAAAAGGAACTCTTTATATTTTGTAAGAAAATGAACTATGTATTTCAATGAAATCCAAGGCCCTCTCTCTAATTGATTCAAAAGTAACAATTTATTTGTGTAGAATGATGATTTTTCACTGATTCGAAACTATATTCTTTCGAACTACTTATACAGGTCAACAGGAATTCTATTAAGTGAATTAAAAGGAGCTCCCAAAGTTAAACATGTTACGCATTATTTTTTAATGAAAATGTACTCCAGAGATTTTCTATCAAGTCAACAACACAATTGTCATCTGAGGTTTTTGCACAGGATTAATGGGAATGTTTTGTGAAGTTAATGTAAATATGTAATAAAATTTTCAAGAAAATAAAAATATTGTTCTATGAGATCCTTGCAACTACGTTGTATGAATAAGAAAACAGGCCATAAGTCGAACGATCACATTTTGAGTTTCACATGGATATGTATGGTTGGTACAGTGTATGTGAATGTGGATTTTTAAATGGAAAGAGAGATAAGTATGTGGGGTGGAATGAGAGAAAGAGGGGGGGGGGGGGGGAGAAAAAAGGATAATCGATGGAGAAAAAGATATATATATTAGAGGAGAGAGAAGACTAGAGATGGTTGATGGAGAAAGTTGAGGGAAAGAAACGTGCATTGATGGTGACATGTGGAAGGGAGCAGAGAAGTCGTGAGGAGCTCCCCAAGTGATGGTGAGGAACCATACAATACTGAGCACACTTGCATTGACTCTTCTGAACCTCATCCCTCAATTGTGACCACCAATATTTATGAATGCCACTTTTTAAACTTCCGAGAATGAATTCTTTTAGCCATAGAAAACACGAAAGGGGCCATTCTAGATAATTTTCAGACTTTTTTTTTATCAAGCCCTAGCCCTGAATATTAAACCTAATAACATGGTCACATTTGCTCTACGGCGGCCGCACGGCGAGTCGAACTCAGCCATTTTATTCAAACCACCTATATGTAGCTGGTACAAAAAATGTTAAAACGGCTGTTTTCGACTTGCCGTACGGCCGCCGTAGAGCAAATGTGACAGAGGCATAAGTAACTGGCAACAGCATTCAAAACCATGTAGACATGATTTTCAAGTTTGTATGAACTACAAAAATTACAAACGCAACAAGGGTTTGATCCCTTTATTTGACCAGTCTTTTTATTCAAATAATCTCTCTCTTTAAAAAACAAAAGAAACCCCAATGAACACAAGTCGTTTTATAAGAATTATTGAGTCTTGAGAGTAAAGATCCTCTTATATGAGAGTACAATCAATCATATCACATATTATGTGAAACAAAAAGAGATAATCATGATTGCAAGTTATATTTTTTTTTTACATTCAGTTTCACACAAAACATCCCGCAAAATATATTCGAGCCAATCTGATCATTTAACCCTTCTACAACTCTTCCTGACCGAAAAGAATTTTCCTCGAGCTCTCCAGCAAGGTGGCAACATAAAGACCACGCCCATCAGTAGTCAAGGTTCGATTTTCACGCCCCCTTAACGTTAGTCTGTTCGCGGATTTTATTTAATAATTGACCCTCTTTACCTAATTGAATTATTCCTCTTAAATTCCTTTGTTTATTTATTTTGCTGCATTTAAAATCAACCGTTTTGATATATATCTTTTCTACATATATATTAGTACAATATTAAGATAACTCGAGTAGAAATTATGTAAATTTTTACTTCCACCGATCATCATCATGATTGCTGCGCCTTGGCGTAATCCTAGTCGAGTACCAAAATCTGAACAAGTCAGTCTTCTAAATTTTGTTGACATCGACAACGCATAATTACATCCAGTGTCATCTGACATCATCTAAAAACGTGGCGTTGCTTTTACGACTAGGTGCACAGTGGTTGTCCAACATGAATAGCCGCATTTTCTTGGTAACGGGTGCTACAAATGGCATTGGACAGCACACTGCCCTGAAACTGGCCAAGACCGGCGCAACGGTTCTTGTTCACGGGAGAGCTCCGGCGAAGGTTGATGCCACTGTAGCGGACATCAAGAAGGTTACAGGCAATGAAAACATCAAAGGCTACATTGCTGACCTGGCATACCTGGCAAATGTCCGTCGACTCTCAGATGAGCTTCATGCTTCTCATAAACACATTGATGTCCTAATCAACAATGCTGGTGTCTTTGAAGATGTCAGGAAGGAATCAAATGATGGATATGAAATGACTTTTGCAGTGAATGTCTTGGCACCTTTCTTGTTGACATCTCTCATTCAGGATCTGCTGAAGGCGGGTACAAAAAGCAGAATCATCAATGTCAGTTCCATCTCTCAGGCCACTTTTCTTGACCTTGATAATTTCCAAATTAAAGACAATTATGGCGATGGACACAAGGCATATGAACAGTCAAAAATATGTGAGATAATGTTCACCATAGACATGTCTGAACGATTCCATAAAGATGGCATTACAGTGAACTGTCTCGACCCAGGAACTGTTAATACCCAAATGTTGCTGAAAAGCTGGGGCCCAGTAGGGATTACTGTTGAGGAGGCAGATAATGAATATCATCTTTCAACTGATGCTAAATATGAAAATGTCACCGGAGAGTACTTTGTGGATATGAGGAAAACTAGAGCATCTACAGTTGCTTATGACAAGAAGCTCAGAGAAAAACTTTGGAAGCATCTCATTAACATAACTGGAGCCCAATATGACTAAAAAATGCTTTGATATGAATTCATTTTTTTTTTCATTTTACAGTACAAGTAGTTTAAATCCATTCTAAATTCAGTTTCATTTCTTTTTTCCAGATATGTGAGGTGACAAAAAATTTAAATTATTGAAGTAAGAAAAATGTAATTTGCTATTCAATCTTTTTTTTTGGTATAGTTTACACATGCAAAATTATCTTTATCTAATTCCAAATATGTATTGCAAAACAATGCTATTTGAAATACTCTGTTCTTTACATTACTAAAAATAGTATAGTATGTCAAAGATCAAAAGTCATTTCACTGATGGATTTTGTATGTATGATTGCTGTTTTTAACAGAATTTTCTTCAGAGCTCCAAATATTAGTTTTATGTGTATGTTTATTCATTTGCACCTATTTAAGGTTGTTAAAAAAATTGTTAAGTTACTCCTAGGGAAAAATATATCTCAATTTGTATTGTTTGTACTTTGTAGATAATATACAATGTCATTGTATTTCTTTTATTTGTTGGAAATGCAATAAACACAAATTTGAAATTGCATTTGAATGACAGAGAAAGTGGTATAGTGCCATCTATGGGTTGGGGGGATACATGTTGCATGGGGAGGGGGATATTCATTTGTCAAATCATGGTATTTATTTATGATTTATTATTATAGTTCAAAAATATTAATTTTGTTTTAAATTAAGAGAAAATGTAGTAATATAAGATAAAGTTTTAGTTTAAACAATAATGAAATGCTTGACAAGATAACATATGACATGTATATGAGCTGCATTGGATGAAAATATACTGTAGTAATATGAGGGAAGTGGGTGTTTGACATATTATGCAAGGGAAGGTCAAAGCCAGAATTTTTAAATAAGTCCATTTATGCAACTTCTTGGCATTTCCGGGGCCATTTCAATTTCCTAATGTTCACCCGTCAAAATGATGTACTTGGTAAATAAATCATGGACTTAGTACCAGTTAAAATATATTTTGAATAAAATTGAAAATTACTATCTGTTTTTATAATTGGCATTTTCTCTTTCTTTCTTTCTCTCTGTCTTTCTTTCTTGTTTCTTTCCTTCCATCCTTCCTTCCTTTTTCCTATGTATTTTCTTCAACAGTTTAAAGTATTAACAATAGTTACTGAATGTTTTATCAGAATTTTAACTTGAATGCACAGAAAAGTATGCAGCACTGTACATTCATTTACAAGGTGTAGAGTTCATAGTGGGCACGTCGTGGTCTATAGTGGTTCTGACTTTCGCCTTTCAAACAGAGGGTCGCGGGTACGAATCCCAGCCATGGCGTGTTTTCCTTCAGCAAGAAATTTATTCACACTGCTGCACCCAATCCAGGTGAGGTGAATGGGTACCCAGTAGGAAAAAATTCCTCGAATGCTTGAGTACCCGGTCAAGGTTGCCATGCTAAAGCCGGGGTGATGATAACATTATATCATGTTAAGCAGGGCCTGCTGGTAGAACAGTTTTCGGAACTGAAGTGGCTACCCTTGGTAAAATTGTGTCATTATTATTATTGTAGGCCCAGTTCATGGCAGAAGTTGGAATGCCCCGTATCCGCATTTCTATTTTCTAGTACACCTGAAGTACCAATTCTCATAAAGAAAAGTGTCTTTTCTCTTCTATGAGATGCATATGTTATATTTTATAAGTTCCTGTTATCTTGTGCTATTCGGGTCAAGAGTCAGTTTACCAAAGGAAGTGTCCAAGGTGATGCCAGGAAATTTCAATAGGGGAGGGGCAAAACAATCTAAATATGGCGTCATAGTTTTCTGAATTCAATTATTATTTTTATTCTGAATTAAACGGTAAATACAGATTTACACGGCCAAAAGCTTTTCTTGTTTTTCTTGTTAGGTCAATGTATACTCTTCTTCATCTCTGCCATTCTTTTCCCCTTCTTTCTTCATGTGTTCATTTGAGTTATGTCATTACTCTCCTTGAAGAATCACAATTTTAGCTTTCAAAGTCCATAATTTTGCAAGAGAGTGGAGCAGGCAAGCACATATTTTTCAGGATATTTGTTTTCAGAATATTATTGTGTTTTGGTTGTATGTATAAATCTATACATGGGGAGAAGGCCTATACACATGAAAATCCCGGGAATCGCTATTACTCCTTGAAAACCTTGAAAACTTATTATGAAAATCATGATTTCCCATTATCTTGTGAAGTTGTTCTATTCGAATCACCGCTGCAACTGCAGTTCGTAAGTGGGGGAAGCCCCTTGCTTTTATGATGGGGGAAAGTTTGTTGAACCACAACATCGACACACAGTTACTTTACATGGCACACACTTCTTTAGCTGCTCAAAAATCACACACACATATTGGTACACAGGCAAGCAAGCTGCGCTGCATTTGGCTGCATATAGCGCATCGATATGCATAAGCGCATGCATGCTGCTGGCTCGGCCGCGCCGCCGCCGTATCGTACGGTATACCGTATTTTAGTATGAACTAGTAGTAGTACGCGTAGATCGGAACAACGGAGTGCTGTGCGAAGATGACAAGGGAAAGTCATACCCGAGACATTCTCTAATTCTTGGACTGGCCTCTTGAGTTTCAACGATATTTCAGGTAAAATATTGAGAATAATACTTTTGTAAATGATAAAGTGATAGCTCTAAATTATCGGTCGCTAGCTCGACTCAAAGACATAATTATGACACAGAACCGCGTACCGCAGGCAGAGGCGCGGCGAGGGTGCGAGACAGCTTCAGTGGCAGTGCAGTGTACCGCTCAGCTCCCGAGCGCGAGAGCTAGCGTTAGGCCCAGATTGATTTGGGTGTGGAACGTCTCAGCTAGCCACTGCAGCATGCAGTGCACGTGCATCAAACTTGACTGTAGCTGCTAGCTGTCATGACTGTAGTCTAGTACTGGCTACCTCAGCTGTCCCGTCCCATCTCGTCTGCTTTCATGCATTAGGTCTAACTTTGTCTAAATCTACGTCTCAGTCACAGCTGCGACTGCTTAGATCTATTATTATGCTGCGCTAAAAAACAAAACCTGCAGCCACACTTTGCTTTTGTTGTCTTTGAGTCGAAAATAAACGGCCAGACATAACAAAGTCATAAGGCATGGCATAGACTTTAACTTAGACTCTAGTACTAGATCTAGTCTAAGACTAAATAGTAGATAATACCCTACCTCAAGTGATGTTCGTGCAGGCTCCACTTCACTGCCGCTACACTACGCTCCACCTATACTCAGAGTGGCAAAGGTGGGAAAAAAAGGATATTTATCGTAAAAATTATATGAAAAAAATACATCAAGAATGAATAAAAGCTTAATTTCTTACTCTACACCCTTATTTCTCTCCGGTTATCATCAAAATTTGTGATTTTGGGCCAGTATCTAATTCCTCACGCGTATTATTCACGGCCGATTTCAAAACATCGCATGTGCATGCTCGAGGGTCACAGGTCAAACAGCATGAATATTTATATTATATTGGATGGCTCATGGAATTCCAGAAATATTCCCTGGGAAAATATTCTGGAATCAATTAGCTATTTTGTTACCGCAGATTTTTTTTTGTTTCATTCATCATATATCAATTAAGTTAGCACAATTTTCATTGATTGAAATTAATCTCAGCCAAAAAAAATAATGATTATGAAAATGAAATGAAAAGAAATAAATGATTTAGCAGGTTTAGTAACATCTTAGTTTTGTATCACACTTTTTTGTTGTTTGCTGAACGTTATAAACATGTTTCTTTACCATACATAATTTCTTTTTGAGAAATTTGTTTTCATGTTTATCTAATGATAGAGCATGAGGGGTCAGAGAGATTGCAGCCCATTTTGATATTTCAAGTTTGGTTGAAAAAAAAATGGACAAAAGGGGTGGGGAAAAGAGGGAGAAAAAAAAATTATATTGGCCCCCTATGGGCCAAGATTACCCCGGAGAAGTTAAAATGACATCCGTTTTGCCGTGAAATTGATGACAGCCTCCATATAAAAATGACTTGGCGTCATCCCAGATAAAATGCATCAGAGTCAGGGTTGTAATAAAAAACGTTTTTAATTAAAAAAAACAAAACTTTTTTTATTGTTTTAAAACGTTTTAAATCGTTTTTTTCCAGCGAATGATGCAATTTTCCGTAAATCAATTAAACTATATTAAAGTCTGATTTAAAGGTCAAGTCCACCCCAGAAAAATGATGATGTGAATAAATAGAGAAAAATCAAACTAGCAAAACGCTAAAAAATTCATCAAAATCGGATGTAAAATAAGAAAGTTATGACATTTTAAAGTTTCGCTTATTTTTCGCAAAACAGTTATATGCACATCTCAGTGGCATGCAAATGAGACAGTCGATGATGTCCATCACTCACTATTTTTTTTGTTTTTTATTGTTTGAAATATACAATATATCATTTTTTACAGATTTGGCAATAAGGAGCAACTTGACTGAACCATACAGTGCGTATAAAAAAAAACAGGACAGATTTGAAGTCTATAATTTTTTTTTTTCAAATTATGATCTCTATATTTTGGTGTCAATAGGTGCTCTGAGGTCTTATCCTTCAAATGCCTTCAAATACCATCAAAATAATTTAGTTTTGTTCATGCTTGAGCGAACACGGAATGTTTTTGTCGGGTTAAAAAGGAGGCTTGCGCCAAAATGGCATAAAATGATAAATATGATGGTCGGACTTCTTGCTAATCAGCAGACTTCCTCTTAACCTTTTCATTATCTTTGCCATAATTTTCGAATTATGCAGTCAAAATTCATTTCCAAATCTACTTATTTGCTTGAAAAGTTCTGTTGTGCGTATTTAATGTTCTCTTTCAGCTTTGAATATTCCTTCTCTAAGCAAAAACATTTTTTTTTTCAACCGAAGTATGGGAGAGCGTCAATTTTTTTTCAAATCCTTTCATTGTGTGCTACAAAGGTTATGGTGCCTTTGAACAGTGGCATACTGAAAAAAAAAAAAAAATCATGACCAAGAAAAAAAGCGAAAAGGAAAATCACAGAAAACATAGAAAGTGAAATATGATATAATTTTCTGAATATTATGTCAAAATCACAAAATTTGATATTTTAATAAAAAAAGTGGAAATGTTTTGCTTGCTCGCTTCACAACTTTTTTACATTTTACCCGATCTGCCTTATCTTGCTCCTTCAAAATCGACTCAATAGGCTACACCATTGCCATTGAAAGACATGAATCCTTTCCTGTTTGTCCTGCCAAGCACAAAATTAAACTTGAAGGATTCAATAACCCCTTGAAAATAGGATTCATGTCTTTTATAGGTGCCATAACATAATTTGTTTCACATAATAAAAGGATTTGAATGATTACAAATTCTCCCACTTAATAATGCAAGTCTTCTTACTTGGGTTGACAAAGTCTTCTTTTCTTACTTATGAAGGAAAATTCAAAGGTAAAAGAAGTTTAAATGAAAAACAAAATAATTCAGGTAAATAGATAAATTTGTAAATGAAATTTGACAGCATAATTTGAAAATAATGGCATAGATAATGACAAGATTAAGAGGAAGTCTGCTGATTGGCCAAAAGTCTAATAATCAAATTTCTCATTTCTGCCATTTTGGCGCAAGTCTCTTTTTGAACCCCCGACAAAAACGTCCCATGTTCGCTCAAGCATGAATAAAATATATTTTTTTAAATTGCATTTCAAAGATAAGATATCAGAGCATCTATTAACATCAAAATATAGATATAATAATTTGAAACAAATTTTCTATAGACTTTTCAAAACTGTCCTGTTTTTTTTTATACGCACTGTAGTATTAAAACAAAACAATGGTAATTCAACATGTTCAGGAAGGAAAAAAAATTTTGTTTCACTTTACAATGAGGAGAAAATTAGTATATTTCATATAATAAGATACAAAAGAAATAGTGAGTGGATGACGTCATCAGTGTCCTCATTTACATACCGATCAGGGTGTGCACATAACTGTTTGCGAAATTAAGGGAAACTTTAAAATGTCATAACTTTCTTATTTTACAACCGATTTTGATGAAATTTTCAGTGTTATGCTTGTTGGATTTTTCTTTTTTTATTCAAATCAACTAATGGTTAGGGTGGACTTGTCCTTTAAGCTCTTGATGTTTTGAATATATTTTGGGAGTAAATAAGAGAAGACTACAATTTTTTTTACTGAATTTCCAACAGAAAAAAAAAAAACTAAATCATGGAAATTAAATGCCCCCCCCCCAAAAAAAAAAACCCTCTAAAGTTGACATTTTATAAGTTCATTCCTTATACATGTAGTCTCGGGGTATATTGAGTCTTGTCAATCTAGCGGGGGGGGGGGGGGGGGCAAGAAGAATTTGCACAATGGAAGAAAATGACATACTGTAATCTATGGGGTTTCAAAGCTTAATTTAATTAAATCAAGAAATGCTTTGTTTCATTTGAATCAATTATGCCAATTTTAGTTAAATCTATAAACAAAGTCCTTGAACTGCATATTTTTAATTGGAGGAATTTAGATCAAATGCATATCTTTTTTTTTTTAATGGAAATTATTGGCAATAATAAACAAAAAGTACAAATGATACAAATTTTGGTGAGAATTTACAATTGGCTTTATGCATGAATCACATTCTTGAGTAATTCGGGGTCTGACATGCACTTGTGTAATATCATAACTGCATACCCATGCATGCATGGGTATGCGGTCTTGAATGATATGGCATGGCCCTGTCATGTTTATAGATTTATCATATAAATTTTTGAGGGGGCCATTGGGGTCCACTGGAATTGTTAGGGTTAAGGTTTGCTAGCTGGTTATCTTATACTGTTTAAAGTACTTTTCTTCATCTTTACAAAGCGCAAAGTTTCACATGCTTTCGTGTGTACCTCAAGTGTACGATGTCAGATTCACAATCTATTAATCGTCGCCTTCCAGCACAAAGGCCGTTAGTGCACACTGCGCGTCGCTTTCCCGCACAAAGGTCAGCGTGTCTTGCACGACGCCTTCCCGCAGAAAGGCCGTTAGCGTGCAGTTAACAGTGCGCGCTAACGGCCTTTATGCAGGAAGGCGACGCGCAGTGCCCTTATTCGTAAAATATTATTATGCTTGTGCAACACTTCCATTTCATTAAAGTACTACTATGTATTTGAGCTTATTTTAAATAGTTTTTCTTTCCCTGTCCAAAACGTTAGCACAACACTCAGATATGTTTGTTAAAATGAGAATATTCGAAATATGGATTGATGTACACAATTGAACTGGGAAGAAAGGAACATGACAAAGCATTGGAAAAGGGGAGAATAAAGGGGGAAAGAGAAAGAGGAGAAAAGTAGTGGTGTTGAGAAAGATTTTTAATTAGTTAGAAGAATTAATACACCACTTCAGAAATAAAAGTATGAAAAAAACATTCATCTAAAATTACATCCATGCAAATTTACAACACACAAGCCTATACCCATGTTTTTTTGTAAAAACATTTTTTTGTAAAAAAAACGGGTGTTTTAAAATGTGTTTTAAAACATGTTTTAAAACACACCGTTTAAAACATGCCAACCCTGATCAAAGTGCAATCGAATGACCCCGAAAATGTTTAAAGGTGATATGTCAGTGTGGCTTACCGTAAACGCATTTTCTCTCAATGCCGACGGTGGCAGGCGGTGTGCAAAAAAGATCATGCCTACGTAGGACATGTCTGGAGGTGTCTTTCCAAGGACCATTCTTCGTATCGCCCAAATCGGCTTTGTGAAACAGTCGAGCGATATCTCGTTCTTACGTAGAACGGTTCTACCAGGGAAGTGTTATAGAAAAGACCCTTACATGCAACAGGCCCCTGAAGTACCAATTCTCATAAAGAAAATTTTTCTTCTATGATATGCGTATGTTATATTTTATAAGTTCCTGTCATTTTGTGTTCATGTTTCTGACATAAAATTTGGATTTTAGTAAAGTCTGCATTGTTTATGAGATTATTCTCGTGTGAGAAAAAGTTAGACTTTTTATATCTTTCTTTGCCATCCATATGGTTTTGTTGAGCTTACATACGTATGCGTTTCTTTGTCTTCTTCCTTCATGTGTACAGAACAAATTGTGACTTGAAAAGATTCAAATTCTCCTGTCAAAGAAGGCTGACTTATAAGACATGAACCTTGCATGAGTGCCCCAAAGCTCGACTGGGAGACTTAAAATTCAGACCTGGTATCAGTCGGATCAACCTGAAGGCTAAACAAATGCTGTAAGCAGTCCTCTGAATTTGCTGGCTCTTAGTGTTTGAGATTACACTGTAATTCTTCACTTGGAAGGCTAGGAGTAGGACAGACGTTAAACGGTAAAAGTGAGGAGAAACGAGGCTGATCAGGATGACCAGTGTTGGGTCATCATCAGTGGTGTGGGAAGCTCTGGGATGCCTGGCAGGCATTGACTGGATCGCTCTCTTCTTTTGGTGTCTTATCACTTTCTCCCTCTGCCTTGTATCCATTCTTCTGATCAGTTTATTCCTGCCTGTCACAATAAAGGTAAGTCTTGGTACTTTTTTTTTAATTTTCCCAATAGTCATCTTTTCAGATATTGAAGGTACAATTACAATGTAGAAAACTATTAGAGTTGATAAAACATCAGGTCTTTGTCATTTGGCATTTACATAAAATACATTTACATTGTAGGATGCCATTGTAATAACTGGCATGTATGTGCAATTTCTTATTCATACATTTCCGATAGGGTCTCACAATTGATTGAATTCTATGGTATATTGATACTAATATTGTGCTAGGTTAGTAGATGTACATATATGTACTATGTAGACCTACGAGTTACTGCTAACTCATTGATTTTGAGTTCATTAACACCTTTTTTTTCCATGAAGGAGAAAGATGAACCAGACATGCCTTTTGCCCCTTGCTATGTTAAAGCAAGTTTATTCCTTTTGAAAACACATTTTCACTATCAGAAGTCTCACAAATTATATTTCACTCCTGTAACTCATGTTCACATGTATGCACTAAATCTTCATATAAGTGAATGAGCCAAGGCTAAAGAGTACCGGTAGATGGAGAACAGTAGATGTAGCTTTTCAATACATTATCATGTCTAAAGTCTATAAACTTTTTTTTGTAAAGGTTCATTTAAAGGCACATTGTCAGCAGGGGGTTTTATGTAGAATGTGACACCATTCATATTTCAATCACCCATAGTAGAACAGCATTTATAACCTGTTGATGTTGTGTAATGTCACTGGAAGTTGCCTTATGGTATTAAAGTCATCATTCATTATCTCACTTTTCCTGGCCTGACAGGACAGTTGTCCGAAGCTATTAAGCAGGCTTGGCTGGATAATTTCTTGCTGGTACATCGAATTTGCTCCCCCCCCCCCCCCAAGAAGTCTAGATCAAGATGCTTCAAAGGCTTTTCACAAAGTGATATAAAAAAGGAGCTACATACATCAGTATGCTGACGGATAAATTAGGTCTCAAATTCTTCTGTTGTCTAAATATACATGTATGATGAAATCTTCAATGTCCAGTAGAATTAAAATGTTACCAACTATCAGTTCCCAGTCTGCTCAGTGCTCTCATGTTTTTTTTTTTGGTGGGGAGCTTCCCACATTTAATATGCACACAGATCACTCACATATATTTGCTGTAATGGAAATCTTTTTGGTTCTCCATACAATTGGCTTTTTAAAAGACCCAAACAGTACAAGATTCAATGTTTATATTTTGCATATTTCAGCCATTTCTGAACTAATTTTTCTCAAACAAATGGTACCCATGTTTGTAATTTCCGATCTTCATGTAACATCAGTTGTCATTTTCATTGTAGATGACAAGTAGTGTAGTTAAAAATATCCACAGTGCCACCTTTTCCTCTACTCAACATTATTTTTTGACAAGTCAAGACTCAAGAGCCTCTTTCAGATTGTGGACAAAGCTCAACAACTTTTTGTTTTATTGCACATGGACATGGTGAAATACATATTATTGATAAAGGAGCAGTATAGACCGTCATCAATTCTTAACATTATTCAAAGGTGTATATCATGGCTAGCCTGTGATGTCTAGCCATGATTGTCTGATGTCATGATATGGTGAAATCTAAGCCTTAAGGATTATCATGTTAAGAAACATTGTCGGCAACATTTTACCTGTACTGGTGTGGTCATCATTACCCAACTTAAATATCTATTGATATTGATTATACGAGTATTATGTTTATTTGATATGTGTACACAAAATTTTCCAAGAGCTCAACAGAAGTATCAATAGGTGGTTTCAGACTGCCTCAAAGTTTGTCAGTTCCAGTTATTTTCTGATCAGGAAATTTACCCCTATCACAAAATACAGGGTAATTTGGCAGTGTAAAAGCAAATTACGCGTAATCTCCCCGAAAGAACATAGCAACCCGCTAAATAGTAGGTACATGTAGGCTACTTGTCAAAATTACAAGAACTTTCGCTGGGATTTTTCCAAGGTCGCAGGTATTTTGGCAGTGTGAAAGCAAATTACGAGAACTTTTAGCCCAGCGCGTAGTTGGGCGTGGGCGCTGTGGGTGGCTGCTGAGCTAGCGATTTTGAATCTTGTACCTTGATGCTCTTCACTATCAGACCATACTGCAAACACTCGTAACTTGAGGAACTTATTCCGAAGGGTGTGATGTGAATGTGGGAATAATTAAAGTTCTGTATTTTTAGCCTGAAAAAGTACTTGTAATTTTAATGGAGATTCTTGTAACCGAGGCAGTTTGAAACCACCTAATTGCATGTACTCAAGTGCTCATAATAATCCACTTTCATTCATCCACTTCATGGTGTTTACAGAGAAGTGAAAGTTGATCAATCACAGCACTGGATTCTCACAATATCCTGGTATCGTGTAGCTCAAAACTTGGATCCATTGTCAGCAGTGTAATCGATCCGAAAATGAAATTCACTGAATATGGTGTTGGTTATCAGCCTTGTCCTTGAATGTGATTCTGATATTTTACTCACAGGTTCCAGCAAATTTCAGTGTACATGTACTGTACATTAAATCGACATGTATGTCCCTCACTTTTATTATATACCATTGTTTTGGAAATCAACCCCTAACTTTAAAATCATACAGCATGCAACTTGATTTTCAATCATCCAAACAAACATTTAGGAGTTGCAAATGATTTTGTGAGTTGTAATTAATTACATTTTTTTATGCAAGTTCCCATGCTGTCTGCAGGCACAGACCTTTGGGTTTTCACAATTCGCATAGTGCATTTATAATGCAGAGTCTGAAGTAGTGAGACTAGATTCACTTTGTACTGTGACTGGCTCTTTGGCTGCGTTTATGCGACCTCAAGCCAGAATCATGATTTGAATCATGATTTGAATCATTATTCAAAGATTCAAAACACAAACATGAATCACAATATCACAGAATCAGCGTTTAGACGACCTTCATTCCAATGCTGTTTCTCCTCAGATTCGGGCCAATCCAGTGCGCAGTTTGACAGAGGAAGTTTTTCGCACGTGTGTTTCGGCTCTCGAAAAATCTTTTGCTTCCAGAATTCAGTCTATACCTCATTTTGTTTACTTTTATCATATAGGGTCCATATGCTTCTATTCATCTTGTTAGTTTATCCAAAATGGTGTTCGGAAGTGAATTTCAGCGTAGATCCAATTTAATATTGATACTCTATATACTCAACAACAACTGAGATCATTGTCTGTCCAGTTAATTCATTTACTAGAACTTGAAGTTGAAGACATGACCAAAAAGTGAAAAGTAGTGGACGATGCGATGACCAACACAGAACTTGAACATGACAAGAAATGCATGCGTAGTACATAATCATGTACATACAATGAGCAAATAGAGCGCCTTGAGCTTGGCAAGAGTCAAACCGACAGTAGCCCGACACAACAGTGAGGTCATAGAATCATGATTGTAATCACGATATCGTTTATTCGAACATTTTCGTACGTGATTCTGCAGAGACGTCTTTCCAAACGCCCCTTTTTTTGTGTTTCATGTTTGTGATTCTAATCATGATTATATTCAATTTCGACTAAACGCAGTCGTGATTCTAGGGTAAAAAAGTGGCGGATAAACGCACCCTTTGACACATGCAGAGAGTTTATTCTTCACTCTAGACTGGTGTAATTGGATGAAGTGTCAAAGAGTCTGTGCTTGCAGAGTTCTCCTGTGTACCTTTCAGTTTCATACTTGACACTTTCCCCCTTCACTGGCGAAGTTCACTAGGAAAAGCGCAGTATGAAAAGGGTATTAGGAGATTTCAACTGGCTGTAAGTAAGCCTCAAGGTCAGGGTACATGTAGTCTTCCATGTAAGCATGCTTCATTAAGCATCTACACCAGCAGCAGAATTTATAATGCACGCGATGACTAGACAGCTACTCATCATGTTTGCACTTTTCAGGAAAGATCCATGGGTGGTATTCCAAGTATTGATATTTTTATTTTTTATATGTATTAGCATTGTAAATCCATGATGTTTTATGCCTACATTTACAAATTAGCGTGTTTCTCCAGAGAAAAATGAGAAGTTAGTCTGACCCAGTTTAAAGTGAAAGAAGGCTGAGTTGAGCAAAAGGCCAAATGCCTCAATTTGCCTGTGCATTTGGCCCAGCTCTGGAGTTTGTCTCAGCCATGGCTTGACCTGGCCTTTTTATTGTAAATGTGCTTATAATGTACTGAATGTGGCTTCGCCTCCAGGGGGCTACACCAGTACACTGTGACCTTGTGGATGTAGAGCGCCACTATGACAGAATGTAAAAAGGGGGAGGGAGCAGGGGAAAAGAATCTAAAGAAAATTTGAATGTAATTTCATGTTTATCAAAATTATTCTGTGAATTGAATAACTAACAAAGATGAAATATTGTTTATTTTTAATACTCTTTATTTTATCAAATTTCAGATTTAGGCCTATCTATGGTTCTAACTTCTATGCTTCATGCAATGAACAATTTTTACAATTTTTTGTCAGGTCAGGATAGTATTATACTGTATATGCAGGCTTTCTATTTGGAGGTACAGTATGCATTCTGTTGGGGATGAAGTTCTTGAATCTATTTTCATTTCTTGACTTCACAAATATATGCATTTCGAGGATTTGAAAGGATAAGGAAAAAGTGGAAGGGAAAGTTGTTTACCAAACACTAAAGACCAAGCTCAAGCTGGGCAGGTGATTGTAACACCCCAAGACTCTTTGCTATGGCATTCCTGTAGTGACAGTATACACCAAAAAGTTTGTTGACCTGGCAGAGGGTTTGTCCATGGTGAATTTGAGGACCAGTTCTTTGATAGGGGGAAATAGATCTTTGAATTTTCATGAGTGGTGCTGTAGTGTACCGTAATGTGCTGTACATGTAATTTGAATAGCATTAATTGCTTTCTCTTTTCTTTTCTGTTCAAAATGAATGATCCCAAATGGATTTTAGAATTTCCCCCAAATATCCTGAAGTTATGCAAATGGACTCTGATTATTCTTTTTTTTTCTTTCAAGTTTCAATGACTTTTTGGGAAAGTTTCCAAACCTTTATTTTGCAATTTTACCATTCAAACTTCTGCTTGCTTTACAAGCCAAGAAAATACAGGCAAAGACCTATCTTTTAACTTTTAACTCTCTGCATGCCATTTGTAAGTATCCTTGAAATCTTAGAAGTTTTCAATTCTTGTTATTGTCCACAAAAACCTACTAAAAAATCAAGAGAAAAAGGAGCACCGACTTGCTTTTTTGTCTCTCAGCAAACTTTTGAAAAGGCATGCTTGAATTTACTATCAGAACTTTATTTTGGGAGTGTGCTCTGTACCTACAGGAATTCAAGTTTAAAAAGTGTGTTCATCCCAAGTATTGGCACCGTTTCAAGTTTATGCAGGAAAGTTTGCTGACCTCTTTGTACTGTGGGGGGTGCAGTTTTTTATAGTGTTTTGATTGGTCAGAAGGTTTGACCTATTGTGTATGTTCAAAGAGTGAAATCCTAGTAAATAATTTTTTTTTCTAAAGCCGAGAAAAAAACAATCCAAGGAGCACCTCTATTGTGACAGTCAGAAGGAAAATGTACATTATTGGTAGGGTGAATACAGCCATTCTTAGAAAGAGCCTGGGACGAAAGCACTCTTTGTTAATTCAACAATAAAAGAAAGCCTTCTACTACTATTGATTTCTATTATTTACATGTAGGTCCAGGGACAGTGGTACATGTAAAGGTCAGTGGTTGGGATATATACATGTAGGCCTTTGTAATATGGTTCCTTTATAGTGCTTTTCAATTCCAAACAAATGTAGAGAAACAAAGTCTATTGACAAGAAATGATGTTATTGTACCTTCAAAATCAAGATTGCTGATAAGCCAGCACTTACAATGTATGAAAAAAATTAAACCTTGATACCGGTACCATAGAATTTGATCGATTAATGAATGGCGAAACTTTAAATAAAAAAAAAATAGATTGAAAGGTCATTAGGATTCTGTGAAGTCTTCTTTTATCATGACCATTCTCTATCCACAGTACAAGTACATTGCATGAAACTATAGATTTATATGTACAGTAGGATTAAAGTCCCCTTCAAGGCACTGGAAGGGGGTGTCTTACATGGCTTTGATAAAGTTTGATGTACACTATACAGTGCGTATCAAAAAAAAGTTTACACTTTGAAAAAATCCTGTAAAATTATACATTTGTAATATCCTGAAGATTTTTCCACATTTTAACATTGGTACAGATCCATTTAAGCAAATGACAATATAACTGTCGAAAAATATTTCCGCTTGAGTGAGCACCACTTACTTTTGAAAAGTTAGTGAAAAATGATTTGCGCAGAACTTTGAAATATACACAACAAAAAAAGTAAGTCCCCCCTTAAACAAACATCAATAATTTCCGAACCAATGCGAGTCTTTAATATATTTTTACATGAGCGTGTAGGTAATTTTATAAGCTACCCTCTGAGTAAACGTTATGAACGTATTTCACTTCATGCTTCAGTGAGCACCGTCAGAAGGCAAAAATGTCACTTTTCAAAAGTCACAAGCCAAATATCATGACTTTGATTCCATTTTATTGGAACTAATTCCACATTCTCATCATAAAAAATAGTCAGAAGGCTTGTAAAAGGTACTCTCTAAAAGACGATACAACTTTTTTGGCTAAATTTCACGGTTGAATAAACACAAGTCCAAATTTGCTATAATTGGATTTTTTACACATTTATATCAATAAAAATTATAGAATATGATGACAGTTATTTTTGGAAGAGTTTCTTAAAAAATATTCATCGTTTCACGGTTCAATGAACATTTATTGAAAACAAAAAATACGATTTTCAAATATCATAGGCAAGTATTGGTTCATTTTGGGAACTGAAAATGATCTTTTCTCAACTTTTTCGTTATGGTCATGACCAATTAACATGCTTCAATGATTCAAAGGCGTTTAATTAAATATCCACGCTTGAATGAACATGTGGAATGCGATTAGCTCTTTTGTACGTTATTGGAAAAAATGCAATTTGTTACTATGGATATCTGTCACAAACCTCCTTGCATAGTTCATGTGATTCGATTATTATTCGATAATAAAGTGAATATTGGGGGCAAATTCTGTTTCAAATAAGACTTTAATTGCCAATGTTTTTATCATACATCATTTCTATCACCACACACTTTCCGAACTTTAAACATTTTCATGGTTGAGCAAGCACATTCGAAAACCTAGGAATGAATACTCTTTACACTGCATAAATGTATTCTTTTCCTAACAATTTCTCATGATCAGTTTAATTTATGGACAAATCAGTGGTGGGTCCAGAATTTTAAAATGGGGGAGGGGCCTACATGTATAATAGTGGGAGCCACCAACATTTTCAAATTTTAACATGATCTAACAAGTTGTAGAGGATAATACCATAAACCCCTATGATGATACGTCACAATACAGGGGCCGGGGAAGGGTTTTCAAAGTGGGGGGGGGGGGGCTGACCATGCCAAAAATCACAATCGTATGGTCATTTTTACATTTTTTACATGCTTTTGGAAAAAAGTGGGGGGGGGGGAACTGAAGGTCCCTGCCCAGCCCAGCCCCCCCCCCCCCCCGCGGCCCCTGCAATACATTGTGCTCACTCAACCATGAACATATGATATCAAAATTGTTTGTGGAGTGGCTAAATGATGGATAGTAAAACAGCATAACACCATAAAATTCACCTAAAGACAACATTTGCCCAACTTTGTATTTGCACAATCTGAAAAACGACTCTTGTGACTTTTAAAAATGGTTATTTTTAATTCAATCTTTAATTACTCATGCATGACTCAACTGATCAATCTTATTTTTCCCCAGGAGTTGCTTAATGAGTGTAGAAAACCACCTACAGAATATCATATCTCAAAATAATTCCGTTCAAAAGTTACAGCAATTTGATTTAGGGGGGACTTACTTTTTTTGTTGTGTATAGTTATGCGAATAAAAGTAGACCTTAATCATGAAGAACACGTGGAATTTAGCTAGTAAAATTGATTTGAAAATATCTTTTACCTTTTTTTACTTGTTTTCTTGCCCAAAACACTTCGAAGAGTGCATTTCGCTCCACCCCACTCCCCCACACACCGAGGCCATCGTGACGATATTTGCTTTACACTGAGCTGTGATTACATGGAATGGCTTAAGCTTGATTTTCATTTTGTTAATCATTGCCAAGCTTGGGAATAGTGTGGAGAAACAAGTATTAAATGAAACATGAAATGTAAACCCACTTTAAATGATAAAAACTTAGTAAAAAAATGCTGCAGATGTCTGATATAAACTTTTGTTCAGATTCAGGTATGTCCTCAGATCCAGCTGGCAGGGTATTAAGGTTGTGCTTACTAAGTGTTGAAATTTAAATTTGGGTGGCAAAATTGTTACAAAAGGCTTGAATGTATCAGTTTTATTTCAATTGACTAAAAGTGCAAGGGAAATGTATGAGAAATGTTTCGCAGGGTAAGTTTGATTTCGCCCTTTCCCCTTGACACAGCGTAAAAACAAGCATTTCTGCGCAAACAGATTTCTGCGAGCTTTACAAAAATGGACAGTGCTCACTCAAGTGTAACATTCTGACAAAACTTTTACTTTCATTGGATACATGAGACCCAATCCCAAGATTATATGTGAAAAAATTACCCACATGTTGTATATTTTTTTATTCCCAGGGCTTTTTCGAAGTGTAAACTTTTTTTTGATACGCACTGTATATACTGTATGCCTTACACAATATTTGAATCTCATCACTCTACTTGTTAATATATATTTTTTTTGTCACCAAATATGAAATATAATGAAATAAGAAATTACATGTATTCTCAGACATACATGTATTGTATTTGATCCTAGGAACACTGCTTCAAACAGTTTTGCTAATGAATTGTTCAAATTACATTTTCTGTCATTTGTGAAACAAACATTTTTTCTCATGTGGGTTATAGCAAGGATCAATGGTTTTAATGTGAGCTTGTTGAGCCATAAAACTGTGAAAAGTGTCAGGAAAGGTGTCACTATCATGGTTATTTAATTAGGAAGGAAACTGTCCATTGATTTGACATGATCGCTTTCATTCAGATCACACAACTGGCGGTTGCTTCAACTTCCTTAGTTTCATTCTGTAGACCTTTACTTGCCTATAAGTTGGGAGGGTACAGTGTACAATGTATGCCTAATGAAATAGTGTTTTCAAAGAAGTCAGCATTTTCTAGTGTAGCCGGAATTCATTTTTATACATTTTGGGAAATATCCAAAAGGTATTAAACATGTATACAATTTGCAGCATTATTGGGCATTCCCTGTTTTGTACTTTTATTTTGATCTTGGATCCAGAAGTCCCTTTTTTTAATAGATTGTTTGTGATGGTCCCAAGGTGCTAAAGGCTTATATTTTTAAAAAGACAAAATAATATCTTGAATGCACAGGATCATATTGTACATGTAGGCTCCTAAACAGATTTGAAAGAGTAGTGATTTTGATTGTTTGAATTATACAATGTTTCATTTTTTGCAGATTTGACCATAGGGACCGACTTGACTGAATCATATAGTGTTAAACAATGCTAATTCCACATGTTCAGGGAGGAATTAATCAGTTTCACTTGATAATGAGGAGAAAATTAGAATATTTCATATTGCATATAATAAAATACAAAAGAAATAGTGAGTGGATGACGTAATCAGTCTCCTCATTTGCATACCAACCAGGATGTGCATATAACTGTTTTGTGAAATTAAGCGAAAATTTAAAATGTCATAACTTTCTTATTTTACATCCGATTTTGATGAAATTTTCAGTGTTATGCTTGTTGGATTTATCTATTTTTCTTCAAATCATTTTTTTGTTAGGGTGGACTTGTCCTTTAAGCTTTATGTTTATTTTTGTGTGACGTAGAATTAGCTGATTATAGTAGAGCGGATTAGCCGAACAATTGTGCAAATTTTGACTAAAGCATGAAACTTTCACAAGTATAAGTATATGCCCTAAGATTTATTTTAAAGATGGGAGGTAAATTTTAAAATGCCATTTTCGGCCGTTGCCATGGCAACGGATTAATTTCTCAAAAATGACATACATTCCCATGTAAATGCTAAATAAACATGATATAGATGACCAAAATGATAATTTTTAAGCTCCCAAATGAATATATATAAAATTTAGAAACATTCAAAATTAACAAGATAGTTCCAATTGGTCCGTTGCCATGGCAACGACTTGTTTTTCCCCAGAAAAATAAAAAAACTGATTAAAAAAACGTTGTAGAATAGGATTTATCTTTAATTTTCCCGAATTTTACAGTGTTGAACAATGATATTTTGGTTGATCAATGTATAAACTACATCTCAAGCCGTTGCCATGGCAACCAAATAACATCAATTTACAAAAATTAAATGGTTAACAAGACAATGGACAGGTGGAAAATACAACTGGAAATGACTTAATCTGTATGCTTAAGTTTTGACCCCCTCATTTGAACAAAAAATACAGAAAGTGTTCTGCAGGAATTCTTTATAAAGATGAAACATTATGTTGCCTTGGTAATGCTTGAATTAAATTTAAAAAACAAATGTTCCAAAGATCCCGTTGCCATGGCAACAGCATATTTCCCTCTAGAAAGGTAAAAATATTGATAAAAATGTAGAATACGATCATCATTCCATTTTCAATATTTTTAAGGAACTAATAAAAATATATGTTTGTGACTGCATTTATAAATATAACATCTTAAGCCATTGCCATGGCAACCAAATAACATCTAATTTAAAAAAAATCAATGACAGGGATGACAGGGTTATGGATAGGTGAAAAATCCAATGAAAATAACTTTTATGCATAAGTTTTGACCTACTCAATTAATTTAGGGGAAACAGTATACAGTGAGTGTTCTTCATGAACTAATTAGAATGATAAACATTGATGTTACCTTAGTAACACTTGAATTCAACGATAAATATCAATGTTGCAAATGACCTGTTGCCATAGCAACGGCTCATTTACGCAAAAAAGTTCTAGTTTTGATTAGAAAAAGGACTTTGGACTCTGATTTTTCTTTCATTTCCCCTAATTTAATGGTAAGAATTGATATGTTTGCTGTTAACATACAAACAATATCTGAAGCCATTGTCATGGCAACCAAATTAATCTAATTTGAAAAAAAAATAACATGGTTGACAACACAATGGACAGGTGGAAAATACAATTAGAATTGACTTAATCTGTATGCTTAACTTTTGACCCCCTCATTTGAACAAAAAGTACTTAAAATGTTCTGCAGGAGTTCTTTAAAAAGATATGAACTTATGTTGCCTTGGTAACACTTGGATTAAATTCTTTTAAAAATGTTACAAAGGGCTCGTTGCCATGGCAACAGCTTATTTCCCTCTAGAAAGGTAAAAATATTGATAAGAATTTAGAATACAGACATGTATGATCATCTTTCCATTTTCAATAATTTTAAGGTACTAATCGAGATATATATGTGACTAAATTTATAAATATAACATCTTAGACCATTGCCATGGCAACCAGATAACATCTAATTAAAAAAACAACATGGATGAGAAGGATATGGACAGGTGAAAAATACAATGAAAATTCACTTGATGTGCATCACTGTATGCATCAGGATTGACCTCAATTAATCTAGGGGAAACAATACAATGAGTGTTCTGCATGAACTATTTATCATTCTAAGAATGATAAACATTGAAGTTGCCTTGGTAATAATTGAATTCGATAAACATCAACGTTGCAAATGACCTGTTGCCATAGCAACTACTCATTTCCCCAAGAAAAGTACCAGTTTTGATCAGAAAATCTGTAGAATCCGATTTTTTCCTTTCATTTCCCCTAATTTTAGGGTAAGAATGGATATGTTTCCTGTTAACATTCAAATTATAGCTTAAGCCATTGTCATGGCAACCAAATAACATCTAATTTGAAAAAAATAACATGGTTGACATGATAATGGACAGGTGGAAAATGCAATCCATTAACTCAAGGTTTGACCCAGTCAATTAATTTTGAACAAAGATTACAGTGGTTCGCATTAGTTCATTAGAATGATAAAATTTGAGGTTGCCTTGGTAATGCTTGAATTTAATGATAAATATCACTGTTACATATAGCCCGTTGCCATGGCAATGACTCCTTTTTTCCCGAATAAAGTACCAAATTTGATCGAAAAACAGTTTAGAATCTGCATTTTGTCATAAATTTCCCCTAATTTTAGAGTGCAAAGCATTATGTTTGCTGTTGATATACAAATAACTTATGCCATTGCCATGACAACCAAATTACATCTAATTCCAGTGGCTTAATGTGGTTTATATGCAATGGTTTTAAGGGTGAAGTAGTATATTGTGACTAGTTACAAGGACAGCCAGTGGTCTGATGTGTCCAAGACCCTGAGACAGCTTCCAAAAATGGAGTTTGAAATGGCTGTTGATATATAAATGGACATACAGTATCGCTCGAAATAAAGTTGACACCATTAACGGACGTAACGCCGCACCGGCCCGTACTGCGTTTATTTTTTCATTAACGTTCACGCGCGTTATTGCCAGCGCGGAAGGATATCAAACAAAAACCAAAAAAAAAGTACCTCGTAGACGTACGTCGCATTATTATCGCGATACAATGAACGCGATAATAGCGCAATAAACAGGAAGATTGTCATAATAAGATGAATCGGCGCGCCGATGTTTTACTAAAACCTCGTGTAAATATCTTGAAATTTACTACCCTCACGGAGATCGAAATCCAGGAAATCCAAGGGTGTCGATTTGGGTTGATTAACGGTGCGCTAGTTGACAAGTCAACAAACTCAAGCCGTCTCGGAGGAGGTGACATGGTTTGGCCAGACCTCGGAGATGCCAGAACACTCGTCGTCTCGTGCCATCATTTGTACCGGTTCACAATATTTATCTCACTCCAAACCATTATTTTACCAATTAAAAACTCTGACAGTATTTGACATTAATACACTACAAAGTTTATTGTTCATTTTCAAGTATTTAAATGGGATGCTACCAAATTCATTTCAAAATTTTTATACTTTGAATAAAACCATTCATGATTACCCCACCCGTAATTCCTCTAATTTACATTTAGTCAATCCAAAACTACGTATTGCCCAGAGATCCGTAAGACATCATGGTCCTGACCTTTGGAATCCTCTCCCAGACTCAATTAAATCCTCTTGCTCCCTACACTCATTCAAAGCTTAAGTGAAGGTCATGTTACTATCGGAATATGTAAAATAAACTTTCTTGTGTCATAATCGTGATCCAATATTCCGTTTCCATCATCATTAACATTATTTCCACCACCACCACCGTCACCACTATCATCATCATCATCATCTTCATCATCTTCATTTGTCATTATCATTATTATAATTTTTTTTTTTTTTACTTGATTATATATATTATAGCAAGTTTTGGCTTGTTAGATTTTGTTCTTCTCTTTTTTATATTATACTTAATTGATACTTTAATAATTTGTTATTGTCCATTCTGCTCATAATATGATTATATGGTTAAAATATGTTTCGGTTTGTCATATTTTTCAAGCATTTTTTTGCTTACTATGGCAATCCATCTTCTGCTATTAATTTTATGCTAAATGATTTATACCTGATTTATTGTCAATATATGTTTGTTACATTTATGTTATATTATATTGTTATGTAGAAGAAAAATAAATTCAAATCAAAATAAAAAATCATGAGAAAGCTCGATCCGTTCTGATTTGGAGTTCAGTTGTTTTCCCCATGATTCATTAATATACTCGTTTTAACTAGTGTCACTTTTTAAGAATTCTCAATTTTCTTATCTTGTTTCACTCTCTTTAAATGCGTGTAGTTTGTGCAAGCGAGACCAACTCACGGATACATGGGGGCAAGAACAAAAAAATTCCTGGTCATATCATGGTAACACGAACAGGATTTTTTTATAGTTGTGCTCGGGCATTATTAGCTCAATGCGTGATATTTAAACACAAAAAGAGGGGGAACATCATGGTGACTTCTCTTTTATTTCATTTCCTTTTCGCCATTGTCAGAATAATGCTTCTTTTATATTTCTTAGAGAGTTCATAACAAAAGGTATATAAAATATATGTTAACTCCTTATAGCATCTCAAAACAATTTTGAAACATGTCCTGATCATTCGTTCATTAAATCTGAGATGTTTGTGACTTCTATTTTATTTCCTTTTGCCGTTGTCGGAATGTTTCTTTATATTTCTTAGAGAGTTTATAACAAAAGGTATATAAAATACATTTTAACTCCTTAGCACCTCAAAACAATTTTGAAACATATTCTGGTCATTCGTTCATTAATCTGAGATGTTTGTGAATTCTCTTTTATTTTGTTTCTTATTTGCCGTTCTCGGAATAGTGCTTCATTTATCTTTCTTAGAGAGTTCACATCGAAAGGTATATAAAATATATTTTAACTCCGTAGCATCTCAAAACAATTTTGAAACATGTCCTGATCATTCGTTCATTAATCTGAGATGTTTGTGACTTCTATTTTATTTCCTTTTGCCGTTTTCATATTTATATATATATTTCTTAGGGGGTGTTGCAAGAAAATATTTGCAATTCAATTGCAAATATTCTGTTGCAATTTCACAACTGATTTTTACAACGTTAGCTGTAGCAAATCAGATTAAACTTCTTGTTTCAAGGAGCAGATTAACAATCAATCACTAATTTGCAATTAATTACAAGACTTATGATTGATTTTGGGACCAAGAATAGACTTGCAATTGATCGCAAGTTTCTTGCAACACCCCAATAGAGGGCTCATAAAGAAAGGTATATAAAATATATTTTAACTCCTTGCACCTCAAATCAATTTTGAAACATGTCCTGATCATTCGTTCCTTAATCTGAGATGTTTGTGACTTCTCTTTTATTTTACTTTCTGCTAAAGAGTTAAAATATATTTATATACCTTTCGTTATAAATTCTCTAAGAAATATAGAAGAAGCATTCATATTCCGTCAACGGCGAAAAGGAAATAAAATAAAAGAGAAGTCACAAACATCTCAGATTAATGAACGAATGATCAGGACATGTTTCAAAATTGTTTTGAGGTGCTAATAAAGGAATTAAAATATATTTCATATACCTTGATCCTTAAGAACTAAGAAATATAGTCACTGCATAATGAGTGATTTCATGCAACGGTCTAGAGTGGGCCATAATGTGCCTGCACGTCTATCATGTACTGTGTTATAGAAGCGTTGGTGTATGGTTGAAGTTAATGACCCTATATAGCTACTACGACCCGTTGAACCTGACTGGGATCAATATTCGTCAATTACGCCGTCTAGCACGTTTTGAGAACAATGGACGAAGGTGTGAAAATCACAAAGCAGCCAACAATAGGAAGAATCCGTTTCAATTGAAGTTATGCTCAGATCTCTTGCGTAGCGGTTTGAATGTGAATTAACCCTGAATGGTCTTTATGATAAAAAAAACATTACGCCTATTTTATCTTCAAGACAGTTATGAGAAAAAAAGGATAAATCAATGAAATAATTAATGTATGTGTTTTACTTTTTACAAACGTGTATCGATTGAACATCTTATTTGCTGTATTGATGAAGAGTGCCACCCACTGGGCAATTTGTTACCGATTACCAATTTTACCGGTTATTACCGGTAATATCACCCGGAAATTTGAGTAACACCAAATATTACCGTTATTACCATGTTATTACCGAAATTATAATTCCTGTTGATACCTGTTACTGTTATCACCCTGATGAAACCTACATTTACCTAGTTACAACAGGGTGATGAGGGGTAATAAGGGTAATGTTGAATGACTTTGATTGGTTATAACATTGCAAACTTTAGTAATAAGAGCAATCTTACAGCAATCCCAGCGAAATTTTCAAAGTCCAAAAAATTACTGTTATCACCCTGATGAAACCAACATTTTACCCAGTTACAAACAGGTTGATAAGGGGGTAATGGGTAATGTTGAAACGCTTCCATTCCCAGACAGCAACGTATCTGGATCACATACGGTTCTTATCTGGGATATCTGGGTCCCATATGGGCCCACATGGAACCCAGATGAAAACATATACTTGAACCCACATGGTGCCCAGATAGGACTCAGATGGAAACGAGACCTCCAACCCATGCGGAACCCATTAATATTGGGTAAATGGAGTAATATCAGATGGTAATATCAGGAAAATGCTGGGAATATTAGTTACTCATGAATATTCATTACTACAATAAATGGCCAAAATTTTAGCTAATATAGCTGTAATAGTTAATGTGTTTATGTTTATGCAATTATTCCACCCAGAAAATTTTCAGAAAAATGTGTAGTTTATATATCATATTAGTCATAATCATGACATTAATTTTAGAAAAATGTTTTAGGGTTGAATAATTGTTAACCATAATTTGTCAAGTGTTGTAAACTCGCTCAATATATAGAAGTAAATGACAGGGTTTGGTGGATAGGTGTAGGATAGGATTAGGATTAGGATGTAGGATTTTAGGATAGGATAAGATGATATGGCTTAGAGTATGGAGTTGTAAAAATGTGCTTCAATGACCCTAATGACACTAATTGTTTTTTTAATGAGCCGACATTAATTGGGTAATATTGGGTAAACAGAGTAATATGAGGTGGTGATATCATTAAAATGCTGGAAATAGTAGTTACATCATACTGAGAAATATTGGGTAAATGGAGTAATATCAGGTCCAGGTAATAAGAGGGAAGGATTGGTCTACTATTTCCCTGTTATTACCCACTGTTGTTACCGTAGTAATATCCATGTTATTACCTGTTACAACCCGGGTAATGTCAGGTAAAATGCCCAGTGGGCAAGGTCGATGACATGATTTATTGATAATACGCCATTTGAGTTCTCAAATAATGGTACAAGATTTTAGAAAAAGAAGTTTTGAGTGTCGTCTCGTTTATATCAAATCTCAGCAAAATTTAAAAAGTTTCTGAAATGTCATTACTTTGAAAGTATGCACTTCATTAAACTTGCACATCAGGGTGGTCTCCCTTAAAAGGAAAACATTTTGCCCTATCAGGGTGCAACTCCCCTTGTAAGGAGACAAAGGAGCTGCACCCCTTCCCCATTGTCAGCGGAAATGAAGAAAGTGATTACTCAGAGAAGTCGGAGATGGAGGGGAGAAAGAGCAAGAGGAAGGTAAGGATCTGTTAAAGAATATTAAAAAATAAAATGAAAGAAACATAAACAGAACGGGGGGGGGGGGGGGGGCGGCGGAAGGAGAGGTTGGCCAAATAACCAATTATAAAAAACATTTAGGTCACTGTATCAAAAGCAAGTTCAAGTTTATTTATTCAAAATTTAAAAAAAAATCACGTTATAATAAAAAAAAGGCCTACATGCGATGCAAGTGACTACAGTAAAAGTATAATTTTGTTTAAATGAAATGATATGTATGTACTCTGCCTTCTATCTCTTTTTTCCCCTCTTTATTTTCCTGATCACTTCAATCTTTCGTAATTATGATTTATCATTAAATTTATTGTGAACACTTTGATGTAAAGGATTGGTATGTGATAATTTATTAATAAAACATAAGTTAAAAAAAATTATAGTATAGACAAATTGGTTAATTAAAGCCCCCCCCCCCCCCCCCCCCGTGGTGCAAATCTAGCTGGTCCAACAGTTGGGTAATAACAATTTATATTGGCCTGATCAGACCCCCTTCCCCGGGCGGGATATAAAATACGGGAAAAATAACCAGGGGGTATAACATATTATGCAAGCTGATCTGAGGCCCCATGCACTGTCCACATTTATTATTATTCTAAGGTTGCGTAGAACATGTTTTAATCCTGACAAAATGGCTTTTATTATATTCTATTGTATTTTATTTTCACCATTCGTTGTGCCCAATCTCGGCTCCAACTACTCTCTTCCTTTCTATTCGTTTCAACGTTTCCTCTGCCTCTACATCGGGGGACAGGGGTGTGCGGCTGAAGGTTCAAAACCAATACCCACTCAGGGTCATTTCGGCTAAAAGGTACCCATTATTAGGGATTTATTAAAATTTGAACCCCCCCCCAAAAAAAAAAAAAATATATATATATATATATATATATGGAGAATATGGGCCCATTTTTAAGGCCAGTATCTAAAACTTAGGGCCATGTTTAGGGAATTTCCAGCATAAAACCAAACCCCACGTTTAGGGATTTCTTCCAAAAAAAAAAGCGACCCATTCCAGCGGCACATCCCCGTATGCCTTATTTCGTGAGAACACCCCCCCCCCCCCCGGGCTCTGAAGGTATTCAAAATTTTCTGAACGCTAATATATTTGACTTAATTGCTCGTAATTAATTTCCTCGTAATTTTTATATTATGGCTCGACTGCATTGATTTTTTATTTGCATTTTGCAGATACCATATTAAGACTCGTGTCTATCTATTAAAATTAGATCCAACTACTGTCTTGGAGAGAAGCGACTACCACATAAAGGGCCGCAATCGGTCATGCATTGAAGTTTTATTTATACCGGTATTAGAAATATGTATTTGTTTGCGATTTTGGTATATTTCTCCTAGGGCTGGCTTCAAATTGTAAATTTTGTGCGTGCCGTGGAATTGTTTAACACAACTTCCAAGTCCGGACGGCTGCACACGCGTTGAGCCCGTTGACTGTAATGTACCGCCTACCGGTACCGGTAGATCCACCGTCGTCTCGACTGGAGTGAAAGGGTCTAGTCACTTGTCCAACTACAAAGTACAAGAACAAGTTCTGCTTTTGCCTGATCTTTGGCAGAGCCTTTCTATTTCTAGGCTCAGGTTGTGGAGTAGGGATTTTCGTTTATTTCGTTCTCTGCTTATTTTATTGTTATTCTTTTACGGGCATTTGAACTAATTAGTACTTTCTGGTACTAATGTCTGGCCAGGATTAAACTTGGGGGTAAATCGCGGAATTTTCTGTTTATGGGGGGGGGGGGGGGGTGGGGTCGAGTACAAAGTCGGACATCAAATTCTTAGCAAACGTGTGGATGCATACGTTATACCGGATGTGGTTTATAAAGATATATAGGTCGATCGATATCTATTGTTAGGTTAAGAGTAAGGATCAGGACATCATGTAAAGGGTGTACATGCCCGGGGTACATGCTAGCTCGGAAGGACAGGTGTGGAAAAGTAGATCAGCCAATTACCTAATTGTGAGAACAAATCCTCTTCTTTTTGACCTTCTTTCAAGCCTATAATTCAATTTTTCTTTAAAATTTTGGAAAATGTAGTCCTACCAAAAACCATCATTCTTACAAGTTAAAAAAATCACGTTTCTTGGAGAAAATCCATGCAGCGTGTTTCCTTCCCCTTAAAAATCCCACACTTAGGCAACTTTTAAGAAGTCACCATGTAATCAAAATAATGTTTGCCTCACTGTAATGGAAACCTTACGATAAAAATAGACATAAGGAGAAAATTTTGTCCATTGACATCGTATGCCATTGATTATGTTACCTGGTTATTGTTCATTCGTTCACTATGGGTGGAATCCCGAACCAACTGGAGAGTTGCAGCTCTGTAATTACCGATAGCTTGAAGTAGAAGTTCGCCTTGGTGACAAACACGCGGTGAAACTGTTCAGTATATAGGACTTACCTTTAATTTTCAAATGGAATCTCAAAAAAAAATAAAAAATGCATACATGCCCCCTCCCCACTGCCATGTCATCACCATCGCCATAATCATCATTGACATATAATTATTGTAATCATCAAACTTTTAGGATTATTATCATAATTATTATCGGCACCTTCATCACTATCATCACCGTCAACATCATAAAACATTAATTAATCATCACCGAGGGGGCCGAAGCAGGGATATATCCTATGTTCATAGGGTGCATCAATATTTGTCCCCCACCGCAAAATATTATCTTCTGATCCGCCGCCCATGATCATCACTATTATTGCTATTATCGGGATTATTTCATAATTCTAATGATCAATTATTAAGATCATTATTACCATCATCATAATCTCAACATTATTATCATCATCACCATTCTTGTCATTGTCATCATCGTTAGGATTACAATCACAATCATCACCATCATGATCACCGTCATTACCTTTCTTTTCGATATCATCATCACGATCATAATACCCATCACTGTCATCACGATCATAATAACCATCACTGTCATCACGTAAGTTACTCAGAATACTGATTTAAAGACTGCCTAATTCGACGAATTATTCACTCAATTATTGTTTCAAACGTAAGCTTAAGTTATACCTCTTAGAGAGGTACAATGCTGCATCGTACTGATGAGCTGCAAATAATAATTATTGTAATTGTGTTTTTCTATTCTTTCTTTCAGTATACTCTCTATTAATGAATGAACACAAAATTATCATAACGGGGATCATAGTAGGCGGAGAAATAGGAAGAAAAGAGAGAATTATAGGGAGGTAAATTATGTGATATTCCCTCAAAACAATTATCATGCTTGAAACAAAATCACTAAATCTATTTTTTAACACTTAAGAGGTCCATATTTTGGTAATTCTTAGCTTACATTCGTGTAATTGCACGCAAGTTAAATCAATCCATTATAGGGCTCGGGTCTCATTTGAAAAAAAAAACCGGTATAGTGGTAGAATTAATGATAACATCGACGATTATGATAATAATGATAATAGAAATAATAGTAGTAGTAATAATAATGATGCAAAAAGCTATGTGACTCTAAATACGGGCCTTGAGATTTGGCTCAGCCAGCAAAGAGTCAACATCAGGCAGATACTCGGACCCTAGCTAGAGCTGGAGAAGGAAGAAAGAACAAAATGGATAATTATTGGTTGGGTCTGAGCATGTAATAGGTCCATGGTCTGAGGGACGATTGTGAGTAATTTATTTCAACGTTAACAATTTAAGTACTTTGCTTGGGACAGCTGCGCTGGCATACAAACTCGTAGTCAGCGTCTATCAACCCATTTCATTTCGCACGCGCGTACGGCGGAGAACTGAGGCCAGGAACCAAGATTGTTTGCTGGCCTGGCCAGGCATGTGATGCGCGGCCGAGTAGATTCTAGATTCTTATTCTAAAGCAGAGCGATTCCACTGATCGCTACATGTGAGTTGTTTTCCAAGCCAATCAGTTATCGAAAATGTAATTGAAAGAAATAATCTATGCCCATAATCTTTGCGAATGATATAGAAAAGGTTCGCTGATTGGAGTCCTATCGCGATAATTATCGCAGCTCGAGACAGTAGTTCGCGGCCGTGGCCGTGCGCCGAATCACCGGCAAGAACACGGCGATATCTGCCACAGACTGGCCTGACGTTCACGCGCGTGAATATTGCGATAGTCAGACCCACATCGATTAGCGCGTTTCACGTGCGTTATCTGTCAACTTTATTTCGAGCGATACTGTAGCTTATTTCATATCCGTCTGGGATATATGATTTGGTGTCTAGACCATGGTTTCAATGGTCAAGTAATACACTATGACAAGTTACACGGACAGTCAGTTGTCCAGTATATTTAAAAAATCCAAGATGGCTTTGAAAATAGAGTCTAAAATTGTTGCTGCTGCATTAAAAAAACGTAGATTGTTTAATAGCCTGGAATAAGTTTATGCCATGGTGAAATGTGTCAAACTATACATTAGGACAAGTTACAAGAACACTCAGTGGTCAAGTATGTCAAAAATCCAAGGTGGCTTCAAAAAATGGATTATAGAATAGCCCTGTTACTAAAGAATTGACATATTTCGTGTAATATCTGCCAAGGGCATATTATTTTGATATCAAAACCATGGTTTTAAAAGTCAGTAAATACATCATGACATGGAACAAGTTACAAGGACAGTGAGTAATCCAATATGTCTAAACATCTAAGATGGCTTCAAACAATCGGGGTTTAATTGGAGTCTGTTGCTTAAAAATTGACATAGTTCATTGAAAGTCAACCAAGGAAAAATGATTTTGGTGTTCAAACTTTGGTTTAAAGTTTCGAAAAATACGTTTAGACTTGTTACAATGATATCCAGTTGTCCAAATTGCCTATTGTACTCATGCAGAACACTTACTGTAATTTTCGTTCAAAACTTAAAGGAGAATGAAACCTTTGGAACAAGATAGCTTGTGTGAAAACAGAAAAATCTAAGAAACAGATCAATGAAAGTTTGAGAAAAATCGGACAAATAATGAGAAAGTTATGAGCTTTTGAATATTGCGATCACTAATGCTATGGAGATCCTCACATTGGCAATGCGACAAAGATGTGTGATGTCACTCTTGAACAACTCTCCCCATTACTTTAGTATATATTTCACTTAAATTGCCTCTTTTATTACATCTATCAGTAGAACATGTATTCTTTCTATAGGAGGGCATGTAATACAGATTTTTAAAGAATACATCATGGATAAAGAGTTTGTATCACCATACGAAAAAGCAAAAAGACACATTTTCAGGGTCCATCAGAGGGAAGTTGTTCATGTGTGACATCACACATCCTTGTAGCGTTGCCAATGAGAGGATCTCCATAGCATTAGAGATTGCAATATTCAAATGCTCATAACTTTCTTATTATTTGTCTGATTTTTCTTTTGTTTCTTTGTTCTTATTCTTTGATTTTTCTGTTTCGACACAAGCCTACTTGTTCCAAAGGTTTCATTCCCCTTTAATGACTGGTCAAACATTATGGAGCTTTTAAAAGTAAACCTTTATTTTACATCCCACCTGACCATTATCATTTCAACAGTAATTTTTTTTTGTATTTATAAATTACATCTTGATTGGTTGCCAAGGCAATGGCTGAAGATGTTATCTACATATTAACTGCAAACATATATTTTCTAACACCCTTAACTTAAAATGAAAGAAAAATCAGATTTTATCATGTTTTTATTTATCAAAGCTGCTGATACTTTTCTGGGGGAAATGAGCTGTTGCCATGGCAACAGAACATTTGAATTATTAATATTTATCATTTAATTCAAGAATTACCAAGGCAACATCAATTTATTATTCTAATGAACTCATGCAGAATACTTAGTGAATTTTTTGTTTGAAATTAAATGACTAGCCAAACCTTTCGCATATTGAGTTATATTTGTATTTTCCACCTGTCCATGATCTTGTCATCCAAATTTTTATTTTTTTGTGAATTAGATATTATTTGGTTGCCATGGCAATAGCATTAGATTTTATTTAAACAATTTGCATCAAACATATCTATGTTTAACACACTAAGATTGGGGGAAATGCAAGAAAAACCAGATTCTATAGTCCTTTTTTAATAAAAACTGGTACTAAATGATCCGTTGCTATGGCAACAGGCAATTTGCAACATTGATATTTATCGTTGAATTCAAGTATTACCAAGGCAACATCAATCTGTATCATTCCAATTAGTTCATGCAGAACACTCACTGTATTATTTCCCCTAAATTAATTGAGTAGGTCAAACCTTATGCATATACATAAGTTAATTTTCATTGTACTTTTCACCTATCCATAACCTTGTCATCCCTGCTGTTGTTTTTTTAATTAGATGTTATCACGTTGCCATGGCAATGGCTTAAGATGTTATATTTATAAATGTAGTCACAATTATATTTTGATTAGTTCCTTAAAAATATTGAAAATGGAATGATGATCATACATGTATTCTATATTTTTATCAATATTTTTACCTTTCTAGAGGGAAATAAACTGTTGCCATGGCAACGGGATCTTTGCAACATTCGTTTTTTTAATTTAATTCAAGCATTACCAAGGCAACATAATGTTTTATCTTTATAAAGAACTCCTGCAGAACACATTCTGTATTTTTTGTTCAAATGAGGGGGTCAAAACTTAAGCATACAGATTAAGTCATTTCCAGTTGTATTTTCCACCTGTCCATTGTCTAGTTTACCATGTTATTTTTGTAAATTAGATGTTATTTGGTTGCCATGGCAATGGCTTGAGATGTAGTTTATACATTGAGCAACCAAAATATCGTTGTTTTACACTGTAAAATTAGGGGAAATTAAAGATAAATCCTATTCTACAACGTTTTTTTAATCAGTTTGTTTATTTTTCTGGGGAAAAACAAGCCGTTGCCATGGCAACGGACCAATTGGAACTATCTTGTTAATTTTGAATGTTTCTAAATTTTATATATATTCAATTGGGAACTTGAAAATTATCATTTTGGTCATCTATGTCATGTTTATTTACCATTTACATGGGAATGTATGTCATTTTTGATAAATTAATCCGTTGCCATGGCAACGGCCGAAAATGGCATTTTGAAATTTACCTCCCACCTTTAAAATAAATCTTACGGCATATACTAATACTTGTGAAAGTTTCATGCTTTAGTCAAAATTTGCACAATTGTTGTGATTTTTGGAGCTAATCCGCTCTACTATTATGTGTGTACACTACAGTATGTTCGGGGTTACCAATAAAGTTTGTGAAATTTACCAAGAAAGTAATTTGAAAATGTGTTTATGGGGGATTTCGAAAAATATATGAGGGGCCTCCTTGGGTGTTTACTTTTCTTAACTGCATGTTATAAACAAGTGCAATGGATATCAAGTGTTGAGAGTAAGAGGAAGTGAATCCCGGATCTAGTCTTGTCTCAACCCTGGTTAAAAGTATTTCCTGTCAACAATCATCATGTGTAGTTAAAGGCAGTGACTCCAATCACTCTATGTCAGTGTACTGTGCATATTAGATTCCAGTCTGTAGAAGGGCACTTTAAATATTTTTCAGATCCACAATCCATGATACAAGATAAATTTAATCATTCTTGAAATTGAAAATACAACTTCTGTGTTCTGAATCAGTTCCTGGTAAATTTGTAGATCTATACCTCAATTACCCTAAAGATTCCAAGAAAATGCGAAATGGTTTCCAACATCTGATCTGTCCTGTAAGATAAGGACAGGTGCAAGTCCCATCACAGGCATACATGTACACACATAAAAAACAAAACATACTCCCACGACCAGCCAAACACACATTGACTTTAATTGGGCTCATTTGGTATTTATGTGGTCCCTTTCAAATGGATTCCTGTCAAAGTTGGACTGTTGATGGCTTCATCATGCTCCTAGAGCTGACATTTTCATTAAAAGTCATTTACGAACTAAAAAGAAAATAATAGTGAAGTCATCACTTTGATGTACTATATTTTGAATAAGGAAACATGAGGGATACAGCTCAAAAGTCTAGTCAGGGTAATGTAAATAACACCACTGTCATCCTTCCTTCTGTAGGCCTACACCTGTTTCCTTCTTCAGATACTGAGGTTTAGGCCTATAAGGGCCGTCTGCACCATCCCAAGTTTTCAAATTAGCGCGCTATATCTGATCCGGCAAATTATCCTGATCTGAACAATCTCGAGATTATTTGCAATGGAGACGCAATTATCGCGCTAGTTCGTAGGATTAATCGCGAGATTGCAATCCCAAGTCAACTTGGGATTATTTGCAAAATAGCACGCTATTTTACGAATTATCGCGCTAATTTGTAGGTGCAGACGCACTCAGGATTACTTATTCACGGCGTCAGACCATAATGCATCAATGCCTCGCTCGAGCAGGAATCGCTCTTCTTGCGATGGTGGAGATGGGGTTTCTTGAATCTCAAGATTAATCGCGAAGAGGGCCGATTGGGCTAAAGTCTCGAGATTGAGCAAACTTGGGATGGTGCAGCACCGCCTACTGTGTACTGTAGCTGAAAGGAAACCCAGAGACTTTTTTTTTAATGAAAGTATGAAAGTAAGAAGGCCATGTCACATACATGTACTGCCATCTTATGATATGATAAACAAGTGCATGGTTTTCAGTCTTTAGCATTGATTTACACTTTAAGTCCCCACCTTTCTGCAATGCGTAAAACAGAAAAATTTAATCTAATTTTGGAAGAACCAAATTTCACAGAAACTGCCAACAAATTATAAAAGTGAATTGCGAAAAAACAATGAAAATAAAAGAAAAAATCTGATAACCAATGTGCATCAGTGGAAAATCTTCCAGTCGTGCCTGTATTACATGTAGTTCGACCAGCTTATTCTCCATACTGTAGTGCGTGTGTACATGTACATAATGGAACCAAAGGTTACAATTTTTAATTCCATTATCATCTAGGTTTTTTTTACATGTCATCAAAGAGCACAAAATTCGCATTTTAGAAAACTGGGGACTCTGCTTTACAGGCATTTCAACGTTGGCAATTGGTAGAATGGACAGTCTCCCATCCATTAGTATATCAATTATTGCAGCCTTCAAACATATGTATTGAAAAGATAGCAGTTGTATTCCTAGATGACAGTTGAGATCAGGCTCTCAAACTTAAAGTGGGAAATTATTCTCCACTCTCCACTTTTCCTTCTCTTTAAATAAGTTACCATCTTGTCATTAAAATCTAAGGGTGTGTTCAATGTCGGTTTCCAAATTTAAACGGCAACATGAAACGTTAGTGAAAACGTCAAACGTGATTACAAAATGCGGATATAATGAGAAACAAAGAATGTGTTCAATGTCCTCCATTCCTGGTGGTAAAAGTAAATGTCTGTAAAATCATGATTCTGAGAAAAATTTAAAGGTTGAAAAAGATGCGTTTGTAAAAGCGAACAGCTCATATTTTACGACCTTGAGCATCGCGAATGCGACATTGAACACAATTGAGTTTTGAAACGTCTTTAAATTTGCTCTTGCAGTGGAAGCCTACACAAACAGGTGCCAGAACTGACCTTTCTTGTGATTGGTCAAAATGCACTCTAAAACTGCGATATTAACAAAAGTGGGAAATTTAAAGACGATCAACATATAAACGGCTTTATAATTTGAACACTGAACAATGCACTGCTGATCGTGTTTGTGTTCGGTGATTTGTTATTGAGTTTTCAATCATGATTCATGTTCCTTTTTAAATTTGAAAATCGACATTGAACACACCCTTTATACCCAGTAAATATTTCCTTCTTCAAATCATGTGGGGGGGGGGGGCTATCTAGACATAAGCATTAATGACAAAGGACTTCAATGAAGATTTCATTGTAGTATGGAGATTTGAAGATTTGATTAGAGACACAATTTCAGAGAATTTGGGCAGATTGCCACAAAATTTGTAGGTTAACAAACTTTTGTACTACATGTAGCTAAATAAATGGAATTATGAAGGAAATGACAACTTAAGCTTTGCCTCTCATTCACTTCTGAAGTTATCTTACATGTACAGTATTTCAATATGAAGATAAATATACAAAAGTGTTTTGTTTTTTTCAAAATGGGAGTGAAAATGAAAAATATCAGGTTTTGCAGAATAACATGAGGAAATATTTTTTATTTAGTAACAGACTTTCAGTCATGTAATTTTGAAAAACATAAAATATTCCTGTTAATATATATTGTCTCGCCTGCATAGCAGAGCGAGACTGCGGCGGCGTCAACATCAAATCTTAACCTAAGGTTAAGTTTTTGAAATGACATCATAACTTAAAAAGTATATGGACCTAGTTCATGAAACTTGGCCATGAGGATAATCAAGTATTACTGAACATCCTACCTGAGTTTCAGGTCACATGACCAAGGTCAAAGGTCATTTAGGGTCAATGAACTTAGACCATGTTGGGAGAATTATTTTCAAAATCTTAACCTGAGGTTAAGTTTTTGAAATGACATTATAACTTAAAAAGTATATGGACCTAGTTCATGAAACTTGGGCATAAGGTTAATCAAGTATTAGTGAACATCATGCTCGAGTTTCAGGTCACGTGACCAAGGTCAAAGGTCATTTAGGGTCAATGAACTTTGGTCAAGTTGGGGGTATTTGTTGAATTACTATCATAACTTTGAAAATTTATGGATCTAGTTCATGAAACTTGGACATAAGGTTAATCAAGTATGAGTGAACATCCTGCCTGAGTTTCAGGTCACATGACCAAGGTCAAAGGTCATTTAGGGTCAATGAACTTTGGCCAAGTTGGGGGTACTTGTTGAATTACCATCATAACTTTGAAAATTTATGGATCTAGTTCATGAAACTTGGACATTAGGTTAATCAAATACCACTGAATATCCTGTGCGAGTTTCAGGTCACATGACCATGGTCAATGGTCATTTAAGGTCAATGAACTTTGGCCATGTTGGGGGTATTTGTTGAATTACCATCCTAACTCTGAAAGTTTATAGATCTAGTTCATAAAACTTGGGATATAAGAGTAATCAAGTATCACTGAACATCCCCTGTGAGTTTCAGGTCACAAAACCAAGGTCAAAGGTCAGTTAAGGTCAATAAACTTAGGCCATGTTGGGGTAATTGTTGAATTGCCATCATAACTTTGAAAGTTTATGGATAGAGTGAATGAAATGTGGACATGGGTGTAGTTGACAAGTCTTAAGTCACCGTTCAAATGTCGTTTATGGTCAATGAACGTGGTATTATGTCATTATATGAATGGTGTTTTTGTGAATGATTATTTGATTGTAGTTTTCAAAGTTAGCACTGCTGCTATATTAAATTGCGTAATGCAGGCGAGACTGCCAGAGGCGTTCCACTTGTTTGAACTTGCTCTAGGCTGCAGCTGTGTTTAAAAGATAAAGTGACACATCCTTTAAAGAACAAGGATACTTCAATCTCAACAATTGCATGTTTCTTTCGAAATTACAAACTGAGACCCAAACTGGCTTTCTCCATTCTTTTGCTTCTCTTTGCACTAAAAAAGTAGTTGTCAACCTCTTTTTATCATGATTTGGATTTGATATTCTCATTTTTCTTCTTATTTCCTTAGCATTCTTCCTTTTATTCTTATTTTTGTCTATAGGAGAATGAAGGACTACATACAGATGATCTTGGGCAACCACCTCAGGGACTAGAAGTCTTCCAACAACTCTTCTCCCAAAAGGTAAATTGGTTATCTTCCTCATCATCGTCATCATCACTACTACTATTATCATTAAAAGCTATTTGAATTTTTTATAGGGGCTTTGCTTTCATGTAATTCATATACAATTTTTTACTGTACATGAACAAAAGTATATAATTTTTGAAACATTTACAATATTGGGTGTTGAAAAAAAAGTAATCCAATTTACCATCTCTGTGCATTCTTCACAATCTAGGTTCACTCAGTCTCTATTGTTCAGTTTGGTCTGGGCATTGTTACATTAAAATGTTGATATTGGTAATGTTGTAATCGTATTTAAACTTGATTTTGATTGGTTGTTGAATGTTGAGCAGTGTAACCATACAAAGTAGGATGGCAAAGCTACCATAAAGTAACTTTTGTGCAAGAGGGCCTGTGATGTCACAGAATACAAGCTGGTACTGGAGAGATAATCTTTGTATCGTAAAAACTTGAATTTGCAGATTCTCCCAATAGATTCCAGCACAGGTTGGCAGCTACTAGGTGTCCAACATGATCTCCGGTGTTGGGAGAAACAGGTTAGACTTGGTGGGAGCTACTACAGTCTTCATGGATCAAGTGCTATTGTTTCATCCAGTGCAATGGTAAGTATATGGGGGAAAACTTGGTATATTCAGACCATCTTGAAGTTCAAGAGTTCCAGATATTCTCTGATCTGGAATTTTAAAATACCAGAATTTTACAAAAAATACAAATTTTTGCCTATGTGAAAGCAAAATACCCTTCATATCCCCAAAAGAAAATACCCGCACAATAGTAGGTTCTTGCTGAAATAATTGGAACTTTTGCAAGGATTTTTCCAAGGTCGCAGGTATTTTGGCAGTGTGAAATCAAATTACAAGACCTTTAGCCATACAGCATGTGGGTGTGAGCGCCATGGCCTTGCCTGCTAATCCGACCATACTGCACATGCTCGTATCTTTGAGAACTTACACCGAAAAGGTGTACTTTGTGTCGGTGTGAATGCATAGAAATTAATTATCAGATATTTCTTAGCAAGCCTGAACAAGTAATTTCACAGGTACTCTGGTGATAGAGGCGGTCTGAATTCACCATATGACTTCAATTCACAAAGGTGGTGTTGAATCTATGGTTTTAACCATTATTTTTTTTAACTTCATGCATTAATTAGCTTAATTGATTGCACTTAGAAAGCATCCAATAATAAATGCACACTTTTATCACAGCATGCTAATCAATGTTTGTTACTATGGCATTTGTGTGCCCTCTGTTTTGATATATCCACTGATTATGCTAATTAATTTACATTAATAAGTTGGCTTATATATAACACCTTATTGGCAGGTTCGATTATAGAAGATCGTCTTGTAGCTGTTAAGGTGTCAGGGAATGAATTTAATGATATTTTGAATTCCACATAACATGCAGAAACCTGAGCTTATGACATCATTGGTTCAGTGATTTGCATCAAGCCATTCTGTAATGGATTTTTCTATTCCAATCGAACTTTCAATATTTTATCTCGATAAATTCAACTAAGATGTTTAATTAACTTTTGGGTGGATTTAATTTTCAAGATAAGTCAATAATCAAGATTGTTCCGTTTGTTTCTGTAATCATATTCAGAGTGATATGTATTTGAGTAGTGTATAAACACGCAGTATGTAAATATCACTATCATAAAAATGAACAAGCTTCAAAAGACTGTCCCATAGACATTATGATTATTGTTACTCAAACTTGCTGCGAGTGTTATTATCCCTGGTGACTCATCATTATGAGAAAGAATCACCTCGACTGATATTTCTAATCCCTCTAGGCTTTGTGATTCACCCTTTTAAAAGAGAGTGATGAGTCCTTGTATAACAGAATCACAGCACTCATGCAAATAAAAAGAATTTTTGAAATTATTCTTTTAGATTTGATTAGTATAATGATGTACATTTTGTCAGTTTGATGTTTATCTTTCATGTTTAGTTATGTTGTTGATTCATCAAGTTTAGTTTGTAAATTTATTTTTTCTTGAATTATTTTATTTATAATATTAACTTATGCATAATTTTTCTTGTATTCAAATTTTGTATGCAGACTTACTGTTTAAATAGACTATTCTGATACTTTTCTTTGTCCTGTAAAGACATCTGTTCATATGGTCATAATAAATGCACTGTAAAATAAAGCTTAGATGTTTAAATTTCATTATTGAAATAATTTGATCTGTAGATTTATTGGAACAGATATTATCATGTTCAAGTATGTTTGGCAAGCAATATGATTGTTTTGCCAAAACATGTTGCTATGACTTGGTTCAGTTACTTTTGCATGTAATGTACATCAATTAAATATGATACATTTATAGAGCAATGTACATTGTAACTTGAGCTCAAAATGACACTAATATTATATTTATTTGAACTTGTTTTGGTTCAGTAGTACCAGTAGATATTTTATTGATATTATTCTTAACTACCCTGTGTATGCTATGTACATTTATGTTGTCCAAAATACATATTTGTGTAGGAGTTTCAAGTCTGGTAACTTTATATGAGCATTTGTTCGAGCTACTTGTACAGTACATGTAGCTGCTAAAAAGTACCTGAAGAATGTATAGTGAGAATGACAAATATATCAATAAAAAATGACAAAAAAATTGTTTTCTCTATTTTGATTTCAATATTCTATTGTGATTCTGTTATTCCTTTTGAAATTCTGTCCCATGATAATACATCTTTAGATTAGAGATTTCATGTTTGAGAAGAAGAGTGATGTAGACCCTACCCTAGCTAAGTGAAATATTGATTTTGATGTTTCAGTCATGTGAAAATCCTCAATTCACTTGAAATATTCATGTTGCTTTATACCTTTACGGACCTGCATGTACCCTGGGCTTTGGATTTTTTTTCGTATTGGTCACTTGGCAATGATTTGGTAACTAGAATAAACATGTCTAAATGTCGGCATTCTCAGAATTTTTGGTTGGGTGTGTGTCGAACAATAGAAATATAGTTTAGCAACTTTAAAGACAACTGCTTGTTGTGCCAAAAATTAGCCCTAAAAATTCAGCAATCGCCCAAAATGACAAATGTATAGCCTCTAGAATGTTGAAGTGTTTGTACTAGTACCCTGATGAACATGTTGCTAACTCTAGATAAGTTGTACATACATGTACATGTATATGCACAGTATATGAATCTCCCTGCTTTTACCCATTTTTAAAATTTTTTCTTCCATACAGTGTACACGTGCCAGCCCAATCACTTGTTCCAAAATATTATTTTGATACACTGTACATGTATGTATTTTTTATGACATAATTCTTCATGTTTGTTTATAAGTGAAACTAAGATCAGATTACATTCCTTCACAAACTCTAAATGTACTGTATCAGAGATGTGCTTCCATGGTTGCCAAGGATCCTGAAGGTTACAAATAAAACGTCTCTCGATGAAAATGTGCATTACCCATGAAGCTACATTGTCCTTCATTAATAATGTGTGACAAAATATGTACAGTAATACCAATCATGCATACTACATGTACATACTGTAGAAACAATTTGTGTGAATTAAACTAATGTCAAGTTTTCAAGGACGTGACATGTGTTCATTGTGGTTACCAGGAAACATCAAGTTTGTTTACAATCAATTTTTCATTTCTTTATCTTCAACTTCCCCGCCAGTACTATTTTTAAAATCCAAGTTCGGTCATTGAAGGCATATGTCTGATTTTTTTTTTTAATTCTGTTGTAGTAAGAAACTGAAGAAAATGCATTAATTCTACTTCTTGAGTACATAGATTCAGTTTGTAGTGATTGCAGAGATGAAATGAATAGATCTTTTGAATTTATTTATTTTTGCTTAAATAAAGACCAAGTCCACCCCCAGCAATAAGTTATTTTTATCACATTCTTATCTATTTATTATGTGTACGAGCATATTTTCAAATAAAAGTAGAAAAGTGATAATGTGCAATGATTTTTTTTTTGCAATGCATTCATGAAGTAGCCCCTGTGCATGAACATTGTTGATCAAATTAATAGAAATTAGAAAATTTAGATATATTAGTATCTTTGCAATTCTGTTAAGTTATACTTTATACTTTAAAGTAATATAAGTTTCATAGTTATATATTTAGTAGTTTCCACACTTGTAAACAATCATTAAATTTATGTTTTCTTTTAATTTATAATTTGTACACCTCATAAAATATACAGGGATTTTGTTTTTATTTTCAATTTACATTTGTTGAATGTTGTACAGAATATACTTTTTCTTTTTTTAAGCAGAAAAATTGAAGATATTTAGAAGGAATTTTATATTTGAGTGATATTTCTCTGTGATTAATTCTGCATTGAATGCACATCACATCATTTTAATAACACAGAGAGTCTCCAAATGTGCGATTGGGCATTCATGTTTGATAGATTGCCATGGCTACAGATTCTCTTCAAGGATTGCCATATTCAAATGAAGAACTAAAAGCCTTGATTCAAAAGAATTTTCAAGAATGAAATTAAGTACCCTTCAATGCCAGACAATATGCATTTTCTTACCCTGGGGTTTCTTGTGAAGTTGGGTATTGATAGCAAGTATTACTATTGTAGATTATGATTGAAAAATTCCTTGAATTGATCACTTATAAGTAAAAAAAAAAAAGAAGAAAATTCCTCCCAGGCATATGTCACAATGTATTGGGCCAACTTTAACGTGTGAAAGACTGCATTACATCTTAAACAATATTATGGCACTTTCGTTGTTATATTCATTTGTTTTTATCTTATGTGATTATTTTCTATTCTAATATCATGCTAATTTTATGACTTTTTTTCTAATTCAATCAAAACATTCCAATAATAATGAATGATAATAAAATACAGTGCATGAAAAAATTGGTTTGACCAATGTAGATTCCATGTTGACAAAGATGTTACATTTGTAATAATATTTCATCAAAAGAAGGTATCAAGGTAACCATCGTAAACATCATCAATTTTCATTTATCATTCATCGTCACGATCATCATGATCATCATCATTGTTATTAATGTCATAGTCGTCATCATCATCATCGTTATTATTGTTATTGTCATCATCATAATCAACAGGAGTACCATTACCAAAGAAACCCTTGATTTTTACTTCATTCCCATACCTGTTTTACAGGGTATCATGGAGACTCTGAAAGACATCACCAAGACCACAGAATGGGACAACGAAGTCAGTGAAAGCAACTATGTTTCCATCCCAACCACCACCAATGCCTCAGACCACCATCCCCTCGTGGTAGACGTAGTCAGCTTGACCCTCGCCAAACGGAAAACACTCTCACCAAGTTTTATGGACAGACTCGTTGCTTTTCTTGCCATACCCTACAACATGCTGTCCCAGGGGTCTGGGTATAGCACATACAGGAATGCCTCTAAACCAGCTGTGGTTGCAAGGTATGTACTATATAAATGTTTGTTCCGTTGGCAGGAAGTTATCCTTGTTGTTGCTCTTTAGAACTGAAAAGATAACATTGAATGCCATGTGATGGAAGTATAAATGTGATATTGCCTCCAATTTTCACTTTCTGTCTGACAGTTGAGTATGTAAGATTTACTATAAAATAATGTGTATGGATTAGATTACTAATACTACGACACTCCTTGCAAACCCCGTAGTGAAATATATTGCAAAATAGAAGGAAGTACTGTCTGTGAAAATGCATCAGACATTGCTCTTCAGGCACAGATATTTTACCAAATAACACAATAAAGCAAAAACATCACTAATGTTAAGTTGTTCTGAAGGATAGATGCAAAATTTGAGAACTATACCAAAGCATAATGAATGTTTGAAGTAGACAATCATCATGAAATTACAATCCATTTCATTCCAAATCAATCAAAAGCTAAAGGGTGTATGCATAGGCCAATGTAGCAACTTCCATTGCAGTTACAAACAAAGCAGTGCAAACATTGCTCTGTTTCGTTGAGCTGCTTAAAATATATTTATAAAATAATCACAAACAAATATAGACATACAATCAAATTTCTCACTTTATCGAGTAGCTCAATTAAGCATCTTACAAGCAAAATTTAGTTTTGCAGATATGTTGTAATTAAAAGGACACAAAATTTATATTGTTCTCGTACTCTATTTACATGCAAAAAAAGGCAGCAAGCATTATTTTGCAAGTAGTGAGATGCCAAATATATTTGGGTAGAAAATAAGTGAATAACTCTTTATTCTTAAACGTTTTACATTGTAGTGTGTTGTTAACAAATCTACAATTTTAAGAAATTATGTAACTGGCAGGAACCTCAAGTCAAACAAAAGATGCCAGATATTAAATTTTAGTTCATGACTGACACTTCAAGGACATTCTCAGCTTTAAATTACAAGTCTAATGGCATTGGAAGGTCCAGAGACATTATAGTCCCACATAATGTTTCTTTTCTTTGTTTAAAATTCAAAAGGTGCTTCAAATTTTGCAGGCTATTCAAGCACCCTGTGTAATGATGTATTGAGTGTAGATGACAAAAGGTAGATTAGTACTCAAAGGAACAAAACCTCTATGAAAGGATTATTTGACTGACCTTATATTTGACGCTGTAATGAGGCACATCCTGTTCATAACAACTTTTAATTGAATGGTTGTTCAAAGAGAGAGAAGGGTGAATGGTTGTGAAGACAAATGTAGTCTTTAAAAGGTTAGCTGAAAGATAACTTGTAGGGTACTTCCCTCTAAATAGTTTTTTAATAGAACAAAGCATATTCTGTCAATAAACCTAACATTTCTTCAATATTATTCTTTACCTCTTGAAAGTGTTGAAGGGCAATTGCTCAGAGTTTGGTTAGCATTGACAAAAAAAATGTGCGGCATTACTCCTTTGACAACTTTTTATCTTTGTGTCAACATTAGATCTTGGAAGATGGAAGGAGACTCATCGGGTTGGATGTTCAGTCGGACAGTGTCTAAGGGCAAAGGTCACTCACTTGATGAATTATGGAGTTATACACTAGTACAGTCATCTACAGAAGGTGCATATATTGGTATAATAATTAGTATTCACATTAAAAAGATTTATATAGCATATTTTTCGGAGAAGATGAGGTGCTGTTTAAGACTTGGGCAAATTAAGATTTCTTATACTGTATATAGTATGTATGTTTCAAGTGCTTTTTGAGTAGGTCAAGTGAGGTACTGTTGCATGAAAATCGGAGGGTGTTTGTTCCAAGATGTGGGGAAAGAGATGTTCTATTTGTAACTTCTGAAGGTTTCCATGGCAAAGACGAATTGTCTAGTTTGGGTCAGCCCACAAAAGTAAGGTGTATTGTGAAACTACTACTCTCGGGATGTTCTTTGTTGTTGGAAGAGTGAAGACTTGCATCGAGGAAATGTGGTTGATAGAGATTATTATTTAAGTGTGAACAATACCTAGTGATGAATTCTCTTAGAAAAAATAGTAAGTTTAATCCATCTCCTTTTCTGCTAGTGTGATTGCTTGTTTTGTTTTACTCCCAATATTCCCTCTAGATACCAATAAGAGTCTTATACATCACCTAGCCTGCACCATGCTATCAGATAAGAACGCTTCACACTCTGAGAAACCAGCCTCAAGACTATCTGCTCTCAAACAATACTTTGAGCTGAAGCATCTTAAAGTAGGCCCACTATGCCATTGCAGCCTTAAACATCTCACCAGCCACACTTTGCAATCCAAAGCCTGCATCAATGGCACCTCCAATAAATACTCTTTGAAGGAGTCACTTCCAGATAGTGTCATGCCTATATACAACGCATTGGATAGTCTGAGCAAGTCAGATAGTCAAGTGATGGAGAAACTGAGTTTGAGTTGGCCGAATGATACCAACAGGCCAAGAACTTCCAGTCTAGGTGTGTGGCAGGATAACTCTTCCAGTGATGATGCAGGGTTTTACAGCGAGAGGCAGTACAGGAGTCGTAGGCAGAGAGCCAAGAAGACTATGAGTGCCGATGTAACGGCAGGAGGCGAAGGGAGGAAGAGGAATTCCTTGGAGAAGAAGACAAGGTCATTGGATAGAACCACCAATGAGAAGGAATTAGGAGACATAGAAGACAGTGGCGTTGCAGGTAGCTATATCATTAAGCAGTTTTAATCATACCTGAGGCCTTTAACACAAAGCTTAATGATTGATAATTCAGTGTATTTTACAATGAATTTCACATAATAATCAGTTTAATCACTTGTAAATATCAGCGCTACATTCAAGTACTAGGCTTTCTGTTACTGGGTCTTATTCTCCCATTTGATAAAACTTAATATTGTCTGATCTATGCCCCATGGTGACTACCATGGTAACCAGGCTGAGCAGCCAATCAAGCTAAAAATTTCCATGGTAATTACAATTGTTAGCCGCACAGAACAGTAAGCCCAGTCACATCTTTCAGATTGTGAAATCAAAACATTTATTTCATTTTGTAAGTAATGCATTGTTGTAACATTAGGCATTGCTGGCACATTACCTGTTGTAACAGGGCCTCTGTAAGCACATTGTTAGCGCTAACAACGTTTCTGTGCGGTCAGTACATGTATATAATGATAATGATACCATAATTAATGTAAATCAGTCATTAAAATAGTATTTTGCTATCTCATATCATGCCTCAACGTTAACTGAATGATACCATATGCAATTTCATTTCTTGGTAATAGACAATATGGTTGAGTATCAAACATTAGCTGATCAAGGAGCAGAAGTGGTATTGGAGGAAAGTATCAAAGCAGCAAGAATCAATGTTAATGGTTCTGAGGATGATCAGATGCAGCAGACAGGTGGATGGTCGTAAGTCATCAATGTCTTGTCATTTTTTTTTTGTAAAATGGTTAGCCATACGTACTGTATTTGTTTCTTTAGCATCTGCAGGTTTTGAAGACTTCAATATGGTATTGAGATCTTAAATTAGTTATATGATATTGACAAAGATGATATATTTTAAGCACATATGTTTATAATTTCAGACTTTTCTTAGCAAGAGTGAATGTGATCTTAAACTAATTAAATACGTCAAATAATATTCCTTGAATATAATGATAAATGTGCAAGATCATTTGATATTACACTCTATAAAGTTCTTTCAAATTTCACTTTGTATTTTTAAAGTGAGTGTAAATGGTCACTTTTTACATACTGTATGTTTGTACATTGTAGGCTTCAAGTTTTCTTTCATATTGCATGATTTGGTCCTAACAGCTTTCATTGTCTTGAGAAGGATGTGGTAATACTGAAGAAACCAAAGAATGGAAAGTATTACAGGTAAAACTTCTCTTTTTTTTTCTTTAAAATTATCAATTTTTTAAATGAAGATGAAATCAAGTAAATATAATTGCCCCAAGCAAATTGAATATTAATCCTCTGTGTCAAGCATTTATTAGTATATAAATTTCAATACATACTGTAGCAAGACTTAAGTAATGCAAGTAAGTTGACCCAAAACAGGGAGATATATGTATCTGTATGGGGATTGTTTTCCTAATCATATTTCTTCTATATTACATTTTTCTTGAATTCAGTAGCAATCAAAGGGGTTCTTTTTACAATTGGGGCTAAGAAAAGTGCTCCATTTATTTTTTTCACTGATCTCTAACCAAGTTCATGAATATTATATGATTGATGATAGAGTTTTTTCTTTGCTTTCTGTTTCATCGCGTATGTTATCTTTGACTTAAAGTAAATAATGATTGTATACCTTTCATAATTAGCTACCTTGGAAAGGGAGTGATCAAAGCATCTCCTGCTGCTGTCTTCAAAGCCATTAGAAACCCAAGGACTAGATTCACCTATGATACAATGTTGAAGGTTGGTAGAATTATTGGATTGAGAAGGGGTTGAGTAGAGGGAGGGGCTTGGCGAGAGTGCAGGGTTGTGTTTCAAGCTGTTTATAGGTTACACATGACTTAAGACATGGTTAGTGTCCCTTTCTTGGATGCTAAATCAGATTCTCAATAATTTTTATTCCCATGAGCTTGAGTTGAAATCTTTGGATTGAGTTGAAGTATTTGGATGGTAATAAAAGTATATTTCAAAATTTTATTATGGTGATAGGAATTGCACTCTTATTATGTTAAAATGGGATAAATATTCAGGGATGTCATTCAGCAAAGGAAATCTTCAGTCCTGCATAAGTTTATGCAAAATTTGTAAATAGCTTTGTATCCATTCTGAAGTAGGAAAATAATACGAATTTCAACCATTATTAGCTGTAAAAATAAATATACATTTCTGAAACATATCCTTATGTTAATCATTTATTATTGGTCCCCATTTGTTTTTATTTGCCAGCTAAATAGGGGGTGAATCCTTTAGAAATCAATTCCATTTGAAGGGAGATAAACATTTTTCTTTTCCAGATTTGACTGGTCTACTGATTCTGCAATTTAGTTTTGTGAATTTCACCTTCCCCGATATGGCAGTGCTTTTATTGTACTATTCTGTATGTATATGTATGCACTTCAAGACACATGCATCCAGATAATGCAGGTACTGAGTAGACATCAAGGATGAACTTTTTGTAGGTTTGCAAACTATTTTCATTTCTTTCTCCTTTTGCAGAAAATGGACATTGTAAAAACCTTCTCAGATGATTTGTGTGTCTGTAAGTATTATTCATATCAAGATACCAGTATATAGTTTCATAGTTTCCCAATGGGGTTGAATATTTGCTGCTTTCTTTATAAATTTGCATTGAATTGGTTGTTCACTGTTCCCTTTGCAACATTTTAAAAGAGGGGTTATTATGTAGAGCTTTAAGGCCACCGCACACCTTACGACCCGACTGGTCGGCGACTGGCTTGCGACTGGGTGAGGGGAAATGAATCGCAAGGTAGTCATAAGCCTCGACACCGCACATCTTGCGATCCGATCTGCGACTCACGCATGCGCTTTTTGGCATAGCAACTGAGAAAGTGCACTTACTACTGTGTATGCGCGTTGTTTATCATATACGCGTTGTGCAACTCTACTGTCTGATTGGCTGGAAGTTGGATTGAGCTTGCGATCCAGTCATAAGGATTCGACATGTCAAATCCTTACGATTTTTCTTGCGACTTGTCTCTGACCGGTCTGCGACTCGAAGCTGACAAGAGCTGTGACGTCACATCTCCCCTCACCCAGTCGCAAGCCAGTCGGCGACTGGTCGGGTCGTAAGGTGTGCGGTGGCCTTTAGAGGTCTTGCAAATAGTCCACTGTCTTTAGTAACATGATTTGAAATAGTGCTGAACAATGATTTATTTATAAAAATATATAATAATTTGATACATATTTTTTAAAAGAGTTTCCAGTAAGACTATGAATTATAATATCATGTAATTCATAGTGTTCCTGATATAATCTTCCAGGCATTAGATTATTTTACAAGGTTTTGGAGCCCATTGCAGATCATGCTATCTTGTACAATACCATTTTAGGGACTGGATTGTTTGTGCACAATAGTTGTTCCATTAAAACTATTTTGTCTAAACTGGCTGGATCTGTGCCTGCATTGACATGCATGAGTTCGTATGGTAGAGGTTTTTTGTCTCACCTGCATAGCAGAGTGAGACTATAGGCGCCGCTTTTCCGACGGCGGCGGCGGCGTCGTCAACACCAAATCTTAACCTGAGGTTAAGTTTTTGAAATGACAGCATAACTTAGAAAGTATATGGACCTAGTTCATGAAACTTGGTCATAAGGTTAATCAAGTATTACTGAACATCCTGCCTGAGTTTCATGTCACATGACCAAGGTCAAAGGTCATTTAGGGTCAATGAACTTAGACCATGTTGGGGGAATCAACATCAAAATCTTAACCTAAGGTTAAGTTTTTGAAATGTCATCATAACTTAGAAAATATATGGACCTAGTTCATGAAACTTATACATAAGGTTAATCAAGTATCACTGAACATCCTGCATGAGTTTCACGTCACATGACCAAGGTCAAAGGTCATTTAGGGTCAATGAACTTTGGCCGAATTGGGGGTATCTGTTGAATTACCATCATAACTTTGAAAGTTTATGGATCTGATTCATGAAACTTGGACATAATAGTAATCAAGTATTACTGAACATCCTGTGCAAGTTTCAGGTCACATGATCAAGGTCAAAGGTCATTTAGGGTCAATGAACTTTGGCCAAATTGGGGTATTTGTTGAATTACAGCCATAAATTTGAAAGTGTGTTGGTCTAGTTCATAAAACTTGGACATAATAGTAATCAAGTATCACTGAACATCCTGTGCGAGTTTCAGGTCACATGATCAAGGTCAAAGGTCATGTAAGGTCAAAGAACTGTGGCCACGTTGGGGGTATTTGTTGAATTGCCATCATATCTCTATAAGTGTATTGGTCTAGTTCATAAAACGTGGAAATAAGAGTAACCAAGTATCACTGAACATCTTGTGCGAGTTATAGTAGTTTTCAAAATCAGCACTGCTGCTATATTGAATCGCGTGATGCAGGTGAGACGGCCAGAGGCATTCCACTTGTTTAATAGATGCACAGTCGAGCACTTTTCTTTTTTATTTAGTTCAGTACTGGGCTCCGTAGCATAAAGATTAGCGATCAATCAGCTTTAGACTCGTCTACCCTCCAGATTTCATGTACAGGCTATTATGAATAGCTTTATACTGCCCCCCTTTCATGGATACTATAGTGTGACTGTGATGAGTGCTCAGTTTAATAGTTATATCAGAATAATCATGTATTTATTCCTCTCTTGCAGATCACATGGTCCATGAAGTGCCTCAAATCTTGAAAAAGGAATCAAGAGATTTCTGTGTGCTACAAGTCTGTAAGACAGTGGTAAGTCTTCCCTTTTTACTGATTTTTTTTTTTAATGAAAGCAGAAGGTTAAAGAATTGTGATTTGCAGAAAGTCTCCCAAGGTCATGTATTCTATCTCTAAAAAAAGTATATATTTAAGTTATTCAGTTAAGTAGGGATCAGTTCTCTCTGTAACGGCTGATCCAATGTAAAATAGACAATGGACCGGGATGGAGGAGAGGAGGGTGTCCTAAACATTTAAACTCCTCTTTCATAGAGCCACATACACTTACAGAGACAGAGCATTTATATGTGGTCAGCCAATACTTTGAAATTTTCTCTTGTAGTGTCTACATGCCGTGACTGGCACTGAAGTTTTTAAGATCGTGCTGAAAAATGAACTTGGTTGAGTGTTTGTTCGAATGCTTTTCACTCTGTTGAACATCCTCTAGGGGCCCATGACACAAAGATTTGCCTTCAATCGCAAACTTCTAACAATGATTTTGATCGGTTGATATGGTGTCTGTTGAACAAAATTACATATCTAACTGAATATTTGATTGTCCATGATCAATCATTACTTTTGGGTTATTGATCCCAATTATGATATTGATACTGTTCTTTTTTATCCCATTGTAGGGTGAGCGTTACATTGTGGCTTGCCAATCCATTGATTGTAGAGACTGTCCAGAGGAAGGGTTGTTGGTCAGAGGTCATATATTACCCAGTGGATGGGTCATTGAACCAGTGGGAAACCAGTACTCAATGGTCACCTACTTTACTCATGTAAGTTATTATATTTCGTACTACAGTTGATTGCATAGTTAATTTCTCTTTATCTGTTTTCCCTCACATTTTTTAGAGTTCAACTTACATGTTAAAAATCAATAACATCAATATGATTTTGAAGGAGTTGTCAGGGTATTCCCCCTCTTTCAGATGAGTTTCAAGTAATTGCATCATATTTCAGTGTACTCCAGTTTCTTTTCCATTGTTTTCTAACATTTTTATTGAAATATTATTGAAATAATCTGACAAGATTGAAAAGAAAGGAAATGTTGAAAGTTCCCAACATTTCTTTCTGATCACTTTTAATGAAATCCATTACGGGGTACTCTCAAGAAAACATATTCAAGAAGACCAGTATAAGGAGACAAGCTAAAGCTTTTTTAATTGAAAACAAAAATAAATAAATCTGGGGCCGTATTCTGAAAATTGTCTTAAGAGAAATATTCTTGTATCTTTAGAGTTACAATAAAATCTGTATTCCAAAAATTCTTGTATCTTTTCTTGTAAATTTTCTTGTAACTTTCGCTGATCCCGTATGATGCCAGAGCTAGAATTATGCGTAAAGTTAAAAACGGCGCATAAATATCCCTTTGCACAAGATAACATATCGAGATAAAAGGTATTCCGAAAATTCTCTTATCTTTGCGTTCTGTAACTTCCTTGAAAAATACAAGAAAATTTACAAGAGGTAGGGGGCTATTGTAACTTATTGTTGCATGCAATATTTGTCCGTCTGCAATAATTATTTCTTGCTGCATCCCGCAAGAACATCATGTTTTACAAAAGGAGACATTCCAAAGACCTTATAACGACACATTGGTAGACTTTTCAGCAATTAAAAATTGGTGTTTGAGACGATGAATCTTTTCAGAGAAAATATATCTTTGAGAAGAGCCACGTGTATTTTTAGTACAGAAGCGCACAAGCATAAGCGTTGGGGGGGGCAAGGAAATTACGCCTCATATGCTATTGGTTGACCTAAGCATATAACAAGCTTAATGATTGGTTGATGATGAAATATTGGGCGTGTCAGAGATAAAATAGGGGACGTATTTACAGAGATAAGACAATTTTCAGAATACCAATTTAAGAGAATTTTAGCGAGCTGTTATCTTGCTGATTTACAAGAAAAGTGAATACAATTTTCAGAATACCACCCCAGGACTTTGTTTGTCACTGTTTCAGTTTCAGTTGAAAATTCCACTTGTTTCTTCTGACTTTCAGAATTGAACTACAGATGATGATTCTTGTTTACATATTGATTCTACAACTATTTTTCCACCAACTAGGTTGCCTTGTGTGGTAAAGATGTCCCAGTCGCCTTCAATCAGTTCCTATCTGTTCGCGTGCCACTCAGCATTGCTTACCTTCGTCTCTTCCTGGAAGCACAGCTGCCTTGATCACTCTATAATGCCTGTAATATCATGCCTTCAGACATTTCATCATTATGTTCGGAGAAACCAGCATAGAATGACAGGAATGGGACTATTGGAATTTCTTATACCTTTCATAAATGGTAACTGTACATAGTAAAATTTTCATGTACAGGTATTTTGCAGATTGTGATGATTGAACATTTTCATGCTTCCACCCACCAAGTGTGATTGCTGAGGTGTTGTGTATTTGGGTCGTCCCATTTTCGTGGACAGATCAACTTTAAACTTGGCTCATGTGTACATGGGGGATGGGTATCAAGGTCAAAGTTGAAAGGTTACAGGTAATTTTGTACCTGAAATGTGTTTTTTGGCGAGAACTAGAAGAGCATGTGATGGATCAAATTCATAAGTTGGCTCATGTATTTGTATTGCAGTGGTAATATTCTGATATGATATGAGGTTCAATCAGTGATCGAAGTATTGATGATGGACGAGACATACATTCTGACTATGTTAAGTCTAAAATTCTTTGAGGTTGAGTTGTTGGATTTTTTTAGTAATATATTATACGGCTGACTTTTGATGAGTGTGTTTTAACAGTCTTTACGATTACCCATCATGAACTTTAGTACTGTCGTGTAAATATTTCATCAGACAAAATGGCTGAACACTCTTCAATCGAAATGGAGAGTAGTTTTTCTTAAAGCATAAACATCTTGAGATTGAACTTGTTTGACAGAAACTGTATTTATTGAAAGCACTTAATTAAACCTAACTTAAAATATAAAAATTGAAACCTCTCTTGATGCACATCTCTTGTTATCAAATTCATATTTCCTGAATACAGGGTCTTTGAATAATACAGGATATCCTCAATTCTCTAGTTAGTTTCCCTTTGAGTTTTGGTATCAAGAATTTTGAGAAATAGATTATGAGAAAAGTTCATTCTAGAAGGAAAGGAATGAAACACAAAAGGGCGGAAGTAGACAGAAGAGCATTATCTTTCCTGCTTAACATGGTTTTGACTTTATTAACAACACTCAAAACTTGGTAATGTCTTGTCTTAGTCTTCTTCCTTCCCTGGGGTAAGGGATGTGGCCAGAAATTATTTTCAGCCAATTGAAATGACAACTACACATTTGTCACTGGTAACTCAATTTTTTTCTTGCGATATTATCAAGTTATTACCTATTCACTTGCAAATATACAGTCATAGGCAAGAATTACAATTGATTTTAGAACTTCCTTTAGGTTCACATTTTATTGTATGTTGCTTACAATATTCCCTTATTCAGTGATGTAATTACCTTCTGATTCTCTTCCACTTAAACATTTCTTTGTAGTATTTCACAGATATATTACAAGTATGCTTAATGCAATCAAAGTATTTATTATTTACATATTTCCCGCTGATAGTGAGTGATAAAGGCATATTATCTTGGGGGTATGTTTTTGTTCAGAGAGACATGCCCATAGTTGTATTTACTTTTTCAGGTGAAGTTTGGTTGAATTGACTTTAAATTTGATTCTACTGGGTTAGCAATGAAGATAAAAGTGGAAGGACACCATAGATTCATGAATGAATTATGTAGATTTCACTTCATTTCATGGTGTGTTATTCTCTGAAACTGATGCTAACAATCAGTAGGAAAAACAGAAACTTTACCAAATGACCCAAATGGGCAAGTATTTCTGGTAAACTGAAGGAGGAGGATTCATTATTCATTTTTAGATTAAAGTATAAATTGTCATGAATTTCATTTTTATGAATTTTGAGAAGTTGTTACTCCATGTTTGCCCTTAGAAAAAATGAAATTGCAAATGATTTCATTCTTCACATTTTTTGAAATAGTAATTTGTATACATTACCCCTAACTAGACTTTCTAGCTCCCCCTTTTTGACCTAGATAGGTCCAAATCGGCAAAAGATTTTGCCGCATCTCCTGACTTTTTTCTTTGAAGTCTGAGGCCAATTTGCGACACCCAGGTACGTGGTTCCAAAGAAATGTAACATGTTAATGCATGTCTGACCAAACATTGCTCAAAAACATTATTTCATGAACAAATCCAATGCAAGTTCTTTTTCTTGCCAAAATTCATAAATGTATCCTTATTTTTAGATTTTGTCTCGCCTGAATGAAGTTCGGCAGAGACCTAATAATTACTTTTCCTGTTGGTCCGTTGATCTGTTTTAAAATGTTAAAGCTTTTGTTCAACTTGCTTTTCTTTATTTTTGCATCAATTATGTTTGTACTTGGTACATATGATCCTTGGGTAATACCACATGTGACCCCATGAGAATGATGGGGTCAAAGGTCATCTAGGGGTCAAAAGGTCAAATTATATGAGGTCATGTTCATCCTTTTTTTGAAGTTTTTGTTCAACTTGCTCTCATTTCTTTATTTCTGCATAGATTTTGATCACACTTGGTTGAAATGATCATTGTGTTATACCACATGTGTGTTGTTAAGGAAGGTGGGGTCAAAGGTCTTCTAGGGGTCAAAAGGTCAAGTTTTTGTTCAACTTGGTCTCATTTCTTTATTTCTGCATCAATTATGTTCACACTTAGTGCAATGTTCACACTTAGTGCATGTGATCCTTGGGTAATACCACATGTGTGTACATGAGGATAATGGTGTCAAAGGACATCTAGGGGTTAAATGGTCAAATGATTTGAGGTCATGTCCATTCTTTTTTCAAGTTTTTTCAAATTCCTCTCATCTGCATCAATTGTGTTCATACTCAGTACAAATAATCTTTGGGTAATACCACACGTGTGTTCTTGAGGATGATAAGGTCAAAGGTCAAAAGATCATATTGCATGTTTTATTGATCGTGAAATCAGGCGAGACTCATGGTTCGGGAACCACCTTGTTTTACTTCTACTCATTTAAATCAATTAATTTCTATATCATTTATGATACAAATAGTGTAGGTGGCACTATCCATTGAAGAAAGAAAAAAAAAAGGAAAAAAAAAATGAAATTTATAACACAACAAAATAAATAAAAAATTACTTTTGATAACACAAACTTTTTCATATTAGAATAGAGTGTCTGACCCCAAATTATGATATATGGACCTTTATTTTGAGCAGAACCGTATTTCATGCATTAATTATGAATACATTAGCATAATCAATGGATGGAATCATTTTTTTTTTTCAAAAAAAGAACTACGCAATTTTGTTGATTATGCCATGGACAACATATGTGCCAATTATCGACAGGATCGCACAGTTGATGGCCAAGATCATGAGGAGGGCTTGTGAGGCCCCTCCCCAGCTTTATAAACTATGAAAATAACTTGGTGTAATTAGGGTTAAGACACTAATCATAATTGTATGTTTGTTTCAATTCATATTTAAAAAGTGATTTGCATGTCTTATTTCCTGTTGATATGCAATGTGATGATCTAGTTTGTACTTCGATAAGAAGCAAACAATTTTTATTGTATTTTGATTGAACTGAACACCTATTATACTGAAATATTATTTATACCAGAACTTGGTCATAACATTGTAATATTTTGCATGAGGCTTTGAGCTAAAACTAACTCCTTAAAATGTTTGTGTAAATGAGATGAATTTCTATGGTTTTGCATATAGTTGTTAACATGATACTTGTTATTTTTGCCTTGTTACGAAATTTCACAGTTATGTGAATGATGTACTAGTAATACATGATAATAGAATGTCCAGAGCTCGACATTAGCAGTGTCCCGATGGCCCGGGGCAACCAAAAATTAAGGTCAAGTCACCGAAATTCAGTAAAAGCCCACACTTGGTGGCCTGGTTGGGCTACCAAAGTTTTGATAAATTGTATTGTTTTCTATTTTAGGGCCACCAAATTTGCTTTGCAGGCCACACTATATAAGAAAGTACTGATTTTGGTGGACTAATCAGGCCACTATGAAAAAAAAGTTGGCGTGGAGCCTTGGAATATCATCTGAAATCTACCCCATCATGATCAATTTAGATCATGATGAATCTTTACAATAGTGTTATAGATATGGCATTAATAGCTTATAAGTTTATGGCGATGTGAACTTTTTTTTTTGCAAACCACACCATGAAATCACTTTTTGTTTGGAACTATTTTCTCCTACTTGTGTGTGATGTCTTGTGACAATAATTTTCATGTTTCAAGTTTGAAATATTTTGTTAGAAATGTTTAATCTTAACAATATTTTCATTCATTAATAAACAACAGTTTATGTTGACATTTGAAAGATAATCATTTAACTGGCTCTTATCAGTTGATTGCATGGGGCTGTGTTAAGTTTTAACCCAAACTTAAATTTAGCCATCCCATGTCAAGGTGGGTAGACCATTTTGGGAATATATTTGTGGTAATCTTCAAATGGCCATGTCCATTTAGTCAAAGCTTGTTTTAAAAATAATCAGGCAAATATAGGGTCTGGGGCCTGTTGCAGAAAGTGTTGTGTTTAAAGCAAGTCAAAATATCAAGCGCAAGTCCCGAATGCGGGTGCTTCATTGGCTGAAAATCAAGTTGCGCAAGATTTTTTGAGTTGCGTTTGATTGCAACTCTTTCTGCAACGGGCCCCAGGTCTTGTATCTCAGAAACATTTACTTTTGTGAAAACTGCCCCTTCATTTATGAACTTATGTAGCAAACATTTTTTTAAATAAATGGGGCTGTTTTCCCAAAAGGTCAGGTTTTGAGATTAAGTGACTGCTGGTTCAAAGTTTGTGCAGAAGGAAGACAAGATCTCTCTGCCGAAAGCGCATTTGAAACATTTTCTCCTGTGCGATCTTACAGTTTATATGTACATTTCTTTTGCCACATTTTGGACATCCTACATGTTCCCAAATACTTATTTGTATGTGCCATGTAAAAAAATACACCTGATTGTTTTCTGTAAGCTGTGTGGAGTGAGTTTGTACCCAGCGTTGGCTGCAACAAATTTTCTATAATTTCTATAATCTTTGAAGCACAAATATCTGCATTCTTCTATTTTGTTTTTTATTGTAAATTTATAAATGCTGCTTATGTTATTTTTTTTATATATTTTTTTTAATATCATTTTCTTACATGGCCATGCAATCTATTGTCTATGCATGTTCTGTACATAACACTCAAGTAAATCCTTTGTGTGTGCATTTTTTATTTCTCACCTATAAGGTAATACTCTCAAAATTTTATCGACAGATTTGAAGAACAAAATAAAACATCTCTTCATTCTATTTTACACTATTTTGTTGTAAAGTTAATGTAGAATTTCTGTAACTTGCAATAAGTTTTGAAATATTTTTTTTTGTATCTGTACAATGTGTATTGAATAGTTTTTAATACTGAAATAGCCACACACAAGAACACAAACGTTTTGCCATGTGTATCCCTTAAATTGTAATGTGTTCAATAACCAAGATTTCCATGAAAGGATTAAAAAGGTGCTCTTTTACATTCTTAATCAAAATATCAAGACATAATTTATTCATCAATTTACCATTGCAAATCATATATTTTGTTAAGCGTTTATGGAAACAGATTTACATGGTTTGTGTGCTTCATACATAATTTTGATGTTGATTAATTTTCTGTTACTCTTTTGACCAACCTGTACAGTAACTCATCTATATTTAGGTATTTGTAATGTTAATACCATCTCTATCTGTCATGCTATTCAAGGGGGAGGGGAGTTGGTGACATGAAAGGTCAGCTAAAATATTTAAACTCTTTTTTTTTAAACAGATATGGATCATATATTTCCCATGGCATCACTAATTTACGAGTGCTTAAGTTATAGCCCTGATAAATAATTTGTTTATTTGGTCTTTAATGATAGTAGCCATTATCATTTGATGTATTTTAAAATTAGTATCCTTGGGGTCATTTGGGTTAAACAATGGGGAAACTGTTATCTTGCAGTACTAAAGTGCAATAAAAATCAAACTTGTTGCATATAATAACAAAGTTTTTGTTTTACTCATTGCCTAGTGGATTTGCCTTGTTTTTGACGATTTGCAATTTGTTACTTTGCACCAGGTTAATGAGTGAGAGGGAGAGAGAGAGTAAAAGAGAGTTGGGTGAGATGGGGCAGAGAAGATGAATTTAAAGAAATGAGGGGTTCAACAGAGAGAGGGGGAGAGAGATGGTGGGGTACAAGAGGGGTGGGGGAATAGCAGACGAGAGAGATTTAATCATACATGAGATTTGTATAGCGCACTTTCCATCTTGATTAGATGGAAAGAGAAGGAAGGGGAGGAGGGAAACCCGAGAGAGAGAGAGACCAAAGTGAGAAAAGAGAGAGGGGAATACCTATGTATAGAATAACCATTATACCATGGCTATTGATGTAAACAGATATTCAGCATACAGGGAATAATCAAATCTGAAATAGTCATTTTTAATAAACCTAGACTTCGTGTAAGCCAAGTTAGCAATTTTGTTCATTCATTATTAGCCCAAGTTTCTCTTACTTCAGAATATCTTAGTCATCTGATTTGATTTTCACTCATTCATATCATTAGTCGAGATTAAAAAGCCTAATTTTTGCCTAACTTCCGAATCTCTGTAAGTCACCATGATATCATTCTCACTATTAGTCGAGATTATTAAGTATACAGTTCGCGATATTAAGCGCCTCGGATGTCGAGAATTTCATGGTTCACGACCGAACGGATTCCTTATATCTTATTACCAATAATGGGCAGGCACGTTCCAATCAGGGATCCAATACTAAAATATCCTAAATATTCAGAGTGCTCGTTACAGTGGAGCCTTGATGAAAAACGATACAATGCAACTTTGAAACAAGAAATCACTTTATACTACAAGCATCCCGGTGTATATGTACTGTATGTTATTTTTTGTTCGATGATTATTTAGCCAATATATTTTGAGTTTGAGACATGAGCTTTCAAATCGGAAACACCTATTTCATTTGTGCAACTTTACATGACGGCATTGAAGACAAACGTCGTAATCGTGAGCAACCTTCCATCTATTCTAATCGCTATCAGCGAGCCCTTCGGCTGAATGAGATGGAAAATGTTCGTTTGGAAGCTAGAATCAGGAATCTGGAACAACAACATCGTCAGAGTATTGATAAGTTGAGGGACGATAAAAAGGAAGTCCGACAGCTTTTCCGAAAGATAAGGACTAAGAAAGGCCATACTCGAGAGGAAAGGAAAATATTTTCTATGAGAATCAAGATTGGAAGTGATTCGTGTAGAGTCGAGGAGATTTCAAATGTTGGAAACAGTCGAAGTAAAGAAGAGACAAAGAAAGATGTGCTTAAATCACGTCGTGGCGCCAAACTGCATCATTTGTGGTGTTTAAAAAGCGAAGATCTCAAACAGAATCATCGTGAATCATGTGATAAAAGGGAAAGTGATAAATGTCATCCAAGTATCAGTGTACAAAAACATTTGACTCTGCCAACGCAAAACCCACTTCAGCCTCTGAGAAATCTTGATGGCAAACTTAGCGAGATCAAAAAAGAAGGTTCCGACCGATTCATCACTAGGGGTTTACCAACTCTCCTTAAAACACAGTTTGGTTTTAGCGATCCCGAGGTCGGATCTATCTCGCCACCTGAATCACCACTACCACTTCGAGGTCGACAAGCGAAGGACGCACAAGGAGTGACACGCATGATGATCGCAGAAGCGATGTCGTGGAATCAGCGAAGATGGAAGTTCAGAGTATATCATCAGTAATTTCATCACAGAATCAACGTGGAACAGGAATTGATACATCAAATTATAAGAAAATTATCAATTTCAAACAATATACAATAATTATATTAATCTGAGTCAGATATTTATGTGCATTAATTAGTTGATAATTAAAGCATGACCCTGTCAAAGGATGCGACTTGCCTTTATTGTCGGCATGATGATTTGAGCTCATAAAGAAAGGGGATTTTAGTTAGCGATGGGCATAAATATATAAAATGAAAATACCATATTTCAATACCATTTTATATAGGCACATTGTGTGTTATTACGTCTAATGACAATTTTATTTTCATTAATACAATGTATGATAACATAGCGCTGGAGGCCTGACATCATCAAGGGCTTATAGGCGTCATTTGGCCGACATCGAAACCCTAACTTTCATTGTCTCGCATGCCTTAGCCCACTCGTTCACGAAACCACCACTACGTCACCGAACTATTCAGATACCAGACAGAACTGATGTTGGCCAAGGATTCATGTGGGCAAAATACATTCATGTTGATTTAGCTTCTAGTAATCATGCGTGCATCCCCTTCCTTATAATGATTTTTTTTTCAATTCTAAATATCAGATTTTTAAAGAAATTTCATAATTGGATTGTTGACTTGTTTAATAAGTCATATTTAAAAACGAATCCAAAAACCATACACAGATACCAGTCTAATATTGAATTCGTAGTAAAATGTACACTGTCACGGTCCATTCAAATTTATTTTACAATCTTCGATATATTCAGAGTGTACAGACTGATTCTATGATAAAAAGGGATAGCACCGGGCCGGGGAATTCTAATGGGGGGGGGGGGGGGGCACGGGAGACAAATGGGACGTCTCCCTCTCGATCATAAATATATGAACACGGTGGTGTAGGTATTAGACACACCTCTCGTTTTCATTTCCCCATCCTTCCTCCCTCTTTCTCCTCATTCCCCCAACTATAAAATCACGGACGGCGGTCACAACAGCTCCCCTATAGCAATACCCCTGAAAAGGAATAAACGATTTGTTTATTATTTCAGTTCTTCTATTTGTGTCTTACGGACTGCTCTTTTTTTTTTAAGAAGAGTTTGATACCTGCATGTAGGCCTGTGCTTCGGTACTTTTCTGTTTACGTATTCTTTATTGTTCTGTCCGTTCTATGTACATTATTTGATTTCTTGAATGTTCACCACCTTTACTTTCCTATAGTTAACCACTTTTTCTTTGTCACAAAGTTTTCATATAAAATATGAGTATCTTTCAAACAATAAACAAAAGTGGGTCGACATATTAAAATATGGAGATGCCGACCCCCCTGAAAGCGAGTCGCTTTATTATCAGGCTATAGTTTATAAAAGGACAAAGCTAATATTATGAGAGAAGTGACAAAGCAGATAGGAGTGACAGAGAGTGTACAGAGGGAGAGACGGGTAATAGAGAGTCCGAGGGTGGGCAAAAAAGAGCGAGTGGGAAAGAGAGAGGGGGGGGGGGGAGAGAGGGGGGTTGGCATTGAAGGGAAATTCGGGATGGACGAAGTTTATCAAGAAAAACATCAAAATTTGGGATAACAAGAAAGTTATAGTTTTATAATTATGTTAATAAGAAAGTAAAAAAGGGGCCTAAGCTTTCGATCCTAGCAGAATCTTCGTCGGAGGCAAAATGACAAACATATAACACAGTAAAAATTCTGTTTATAACTTTTTATTCAACGCTGTTAATTATCAACCTTACAGTAGTTATTTTTTAAGTGTTTAAACCGGGGGATTAAATAAGTGTTTAAAATCTTAAAGGATATATTTTCTACATTATTTTAATTCTCAATAATTTAAGCATGCATGGTTGTTTCATCTGCTAAACAACTCAGATGCTCTTTTGAATTATAGCCTACTAGGCAAATAGACTGATAATTTATATAGGGGTCAAACAATAACATTTTAAAAGCACAAGCTTATTTATTTTCCAGAAACGGAATTCATAAAAATTCTTTATAAAATAACCCCACCCCCATGGCCTTGCAACTAAAGTGACGTTTGCTGCTGATATATGCTCACTCTCGCATCACGAATGAATCTTAATTCGCATAGAACTTATAGTAAATGAATGGAGCAGAATTTCTGCTAAATCAATTTGCTTAAAACTCGAGGGGTCGAAGGGCGGGGTCCCGGGTTTGCTTCTTTTTATCTGTTATGGATATCCTCGGTCCCTCGCCTTTACGTACACGATGCGGGTTATTACGGGTATTGTTCAGTATGGTATTTTTAGTCAGATTGTAATTATATTATCGTAATTATTTATTATTATTGTTGTCATTTATTTCTTAATAAATATATAAATAACATTCCAGTTTGATAGACCGAAAAAAAAAACACATCCACCGAGCCGGATTCGAACCAGCGACCTAAGGATAACAGTTTTCTTTCATCTACAGTCCTCCGCTCTACCAACTGAGCTATCGGTGGTTGCTTGTCAGAAGGGTGCAAGTAAAGTATATAATGGAATGATCGTTACATACGTCTATTATCGTCACGTGATCATGTTGTTATCACTAAATTTGCATAATTGAACAGTTTACACGGTCATGACGGTAATGGAAGTCGACTCAAAGCAGTACAAGGGCCACAATTTCAGGGTAATGTTACCAAATATCATGATTTATATGTCCTTTAATATACTTTATCGAGGTTGAAGTACAAAAATGTTGAGTTTTAGTTGTCCTGGGAGGCTAGGACCGAGAAATGGTGCAACATCAGTTTGGGATCAGTCCCATCCATGTCAATCTATGTTAGGCGCCGTTGGTACATCACTTCCACTCAAGCCTAACCCAGAGAGCTCCCGCCCGCACAGCGGGCGGGAGCCCAGAAGCTTACCGTGTATTTTACCATTGTCACCGGACTAGGGTGATTTATGGTCTAAATATTTCTCCAAATGAATTGTGAAAACGGAAAGTATACAATTACCACGATTATATGGATAAAGGTCTAACGAGTGGCAGATTCCTGACATCTGGGCACAGTCTGGAACCTCAAAAAACCGAAAAGTTCTCTCCTTCTACCCAGTCTCGATCGGCCATTTTGTTACGATTTTTAACAAAAATGGCCGATCGAGACGGGGTAGAAGGAGAGAACTTTTCGTTTTTTTGAGGTTCCAGACTGTGCCCAGATGTCAGGAATCTGCCACTCGTTAGACCTTCATCCATATAATCATGGTAATTGTATACTTTCTGTTTTCACAATTCATTTGGAGAAATATTTAGACCATAAATCACCCTAGTCCGGTGACAATGGTAAAATACACGGTAAGCTTCTGGGCTCCCGCCCGCTACGCGGGCGGGAGCTCTCTGGGTTAACTCAAGCCTAGCCTCATTACATTTACATGCCGACGCGCACAGAAAAATCAAGCCATAGAAGTCGTGTGTTGTGGACACCAGAAGTAGCCAGGAGGCGGAAAGAGTTCCATATGCACCCCCCACCAAAAATAACAAAAGATTGTTGAGACTTCCACTGTTCCAGTTCGTTCACTTCTTCAGATTTTTCTATCATTTTTTTTACTGCTGCTTACCTTAGTTCACTCACACTAATACGTAACCCAGAGAGCTCCCGCCCGCGCAGCGGGCGGGAGCCCAGAAGCTTACCGTGTATTTTACCATTGTCACCGGACTAGGGTGATTTATGGTCTAAATATTTCTCCAAATGAATTGTGAAAATGGAAAGTATACAATTACCACGATTATAAGGATGAAGGTCTAACGAGTGGCAGATTCCTGACATCTGGGCACAGTCTGGAACCTCAAAAAAACGAAAAGTTCTCTCCTTCTACCCAGTCTCGATCGGCCATTTTGTTACGATTTTTAACAAAAATGGCCGATCGAGACGGGGTAGAAGGAGAGAACTTTTCGTTTTTTTGAGGTTCCAGACTGTGCCCAGATGTCAGGAATCTGCCACTCGTTAGACCTTCATCCATATAATCGTGGTAATTGTATACTTTCTGTTTTCACAATTCATTTGGAGAAATATTTAGACCATAAATCACCCTAGTCCGGTGACAATGGTAAAATACACGGTAAGCTTCTGGGCTCCCGCCCGCGCAGCGGGCGGGAGCTCTCTGGGTTAACTAATACGAGGTTAGTATATATGTATATATATATACGAACCTCGTACACCGGACCGTGTTTGACCGTAGATTTCGAAGTAGTCGGCAAACATTGCTTCATTGCTGAAGTAATATTTGCCGAAACTCCTTCTCGCTACGCACCGGGGCTCTTTCCGGTAAGTAGCAATACATAAAAAAATAATACATATGATGTTTAACTAATTTCATTTAAAAAGAGCAAATTTCGCTTACCTCGGCCTAGCAAGTGACTTCGTTTGTCTCTTCTACGGAAATACAAGGAAGCCCGTTGGTGGCGCTAATAAATTTCACAACCTTGATTCAGCTCCTAGCTCGGTAATTTTATAACTGTGTCTAAATTCTTTGAATGCGCAATTCTTATGATTAATTTATTAATTATGGGCACCAATAAATAAAATACCTTCAAAAAATTAATTCAAGATTACTATTGGCGATGATAACACTTTTGTTGCAGTTAATTTAAAACGATGACTAATATTTAAAAAAAAATTAAATACACATGCCTGGAACGAAACCAGCAGTTCAAGCAGTATTAACGAACGTCACGGTATACCAGAGTCTATACAATGAAAAGATTGGACACTTCACGGACTTCGCGTAATGCCTTGCGTCGATTTGCGTGTAAAATAGTGTAGGTTCCTAATCTTTCCCTTGTCGTGTCTTTGATATGAATATAAATCGCGCGCCCTCTTTAGGCGAAAATTGATATCTACGCTGACCAAACTTTATCTCCGTGAAATCTTCACTAAAGATCAAGAAAATATACATATTTTTAAAAAGAAACTTCAAGGAGAAGTCACGGAAGGATCTAAATGATTCGGTAAGTGTCATAGCAGAATGTGAAATACCATCATTATTGGTGATATTTTATGTGGGCAAAAGCCCACTATCTTTTAGACTTGACGTGTGTGTCGCGTGCATATGACTGATATTCCTTCGCACTCGAGATGATATGAACCCATGGGTGACCTTAGTTAGACTAGTTGGGACTCGAACTCACCTCAGTTGATCTGCAGTCAAGACCTTTCCCGCTATGCTAGCGAGAAGCGCTGATACCGGAAAGGGTATTTTTACGATTATCAGCCGATAGTTCGACTAGTCTGGACTCGCAGACCCTTTACTGACTAAATTAGACACTTCAGCCGGGCGGGCGATCGCGCGGACACAGCGCTAGACGTAGATTTTTGCATTGCAGTGAATGGCGAGCGCATATCTAAAACACACAGTTCGCTCCGCTCGGCACTTTGGCCGAGCGCTGGAGTTGCATTCGGCATTGCTCGAAAAGACAGAGTCAGTTTCTTCCTTTATTCCGCTGATTTTGATTGGTCAAAAATTCCTGCGGTTGCTTCGTACATCTTCGGTAAACATCGGAAATATACAAGACGGAGTATCACTTACCTTCATGCGAGGGAAGGACCTAATATTCAGGTATTTATTTTTCTTTGCTTGAAATCACCTTCTTGTAATCATCGGATCTCTTGTAAACTCGGTCAGTAATAAAATTGTATATTTGAGAACATTTTGTTAAATTCTAATCAAATTTGGTCCGTAGAGAGCCTGCGGATATGAGCTTCAGTTTTTTAGTGTCATGAGGTGTTTGTGAATCTGACTCGGCCGATCGAGCAGGGTTGTTTTGAGCGTATACGAACAGCTGTGAGTAACATCATCCCCACTGCGTTGGGCCTGAGATTAGTCTTGGTATTCAGACACAGTATGTTTCAGCCGTTGTTTATTTTTTTTTAATTACGATTTGAGCTCTGTTAATTAAGAAAATCAAATTTTTATTTTGAAAATAATTTTGTAGAATTCGTGTGAAATAAGTATTAAGAGCAAAACTGCAAGTAAACTTCAAGAATTTTGTTTGATAAGTGATTTTTTTTGTTGGAATGCGTCTGAATGTCTAGAATATGGTATTGTTAATGAAAGTCGTATTTTTGAATGGCACAGAAAGCTCCTTTCATGAATTTAATTTAGAAATAGGTTTACATACATGAGATGTGTTTCATGAATTTGATATCTGATTTATGGACCTTTGTTAAGGTGTTAGTTATTATTTTGAAGATATTATGAAAAAATAAGAGAAGACAATAATGAGGCAACAGTGATGATGAGACATTAATAATATGAGACAATAAATATTGATACAATTATAATAATTATTATTACAATAATAATTATGATGATTATGATTATAATGATAACAATTATAATTATAATGATAATAATTATAATTGTAATAATTATTGAGACAATGTTAATGAGACATCAATTATCAATTATCGTCCAGGGGTAGTTGCCCTTGAACCAAAGAAATCATATGCCAATACATGTATGTCAAATCAATCTGAGTACTTAGATTTAAATAAAAAGCTTGTACAATTCCCCATAAGCTATGTATTATAAATGTGCCATGCCCAAAACAAAGAGAATAATAAGATTTCGCAATCTTCTTTTGTCCACAAAAAGCCCTGTTTTTTCATCACAAAGATGACAATAACTTGACTTCTAGATATCTGAATTTGAAAATTCAAACAGTTTTGTGAATCGTAGATATTGAGCCTCATTGTGAGCCTATAAAATATGCTGGAACAGCCTTTCCTAATTTTCACCTTAAGTGCCTAACTAAATAAACCGATGTCTATGGACAATTACACGCACAAGATCTCGCTCGAAATTTGACGGAATAAAGCCATATTTTGGTATGTATTTCCACTTCCCCATCATATATGTTCGATATTAGGGCTAGATATATTATTCTGAACCTTCTCCATGTTTTTATTTTCAATTTTAGTGGGGGGTGCATATGGAACTCTTACCCAGGAGGCTTCTAGAATGTAAAAATCATTTACTAACGTATGCTTACTCTCAACGAAGCCAGGTATTCCTTCCCATTCATCTCCACCAGTACTCATGTCCATGTACCGCCGCGCTGAAAAACCTGAAACTTTCGCCCCCAAGATTTCTACTTTCCTTCTAGAAGATCTAGCCCTAAATCATGTATGTACATGGGATAAATCTTCATTTCCGACTTTTCTACGCTCTCGGTTTTATTTTTAAACAAGAATTCATAAAAAAAATGAGAAAAATATTGTGAAAAGACGGAAGAGACTTGCCCGATGTTTACGCCGCCATCTTGTTTCTTATTGAGTATTGTACTTCCCCAACGTTACGGACGCGTGCGTCGCGTAACGTTGGTGAAGTACCACTCACACGTATTGCGAGGTTAGTATTAGTATACTAACCTCGCACCATGAACCGCGTTTGGCAGTGGATTTCTAACTAGTGGGTCGCGCGTGCTGGGATCTTACTTCTGGTGTCCACAACACGACTTCTATGGCTTGATATTTCTGTGCGCAGCTGCATGTAATGAACCCTTTGGTGGTGAAGTACAAAACATAATGCTGTCATTTATTAATGTGATGTGTTAAACTTTACAAACAATATATATTTCCTAATACAGATATAAATTCCTGAAAAGCTTTTCATGATGGCTACTTCTGGTCAGCATGTACCTGATTGTTCCAAGGGCTCTGGAGTTCATCCATTTGGACATGAAGTATCAGTCACACGGGATCAACTCCTCACTGCTTTCTTCAACCATCTATATCTTGGCCAATGGGAGTTAGCAAGTGCATGTGCTTCAAGCTTGGAAAACTTACAGGGAACTAAGGATCAAGTTGACATTAGAGCTGTACTCCGAGCTATCGTCAGACATCCGCACGGCATCAGGTATTTGGATTTCAATTGATTTAGTCTTTGTGGGCCTATTGCAGAAATGGTTGTGTTTAAAGGATACGTCCACCCCAACAAAAAGTTCATTTTAACAATAAGAGAAAGTTCCAACAAGCATAACACTGAAAAATTCATCAAAATTGGATGTGAAATAAGAAAGTTTTAACATTATAAATTTTTTTTTAATTTCACAAAACAGTTACATGCACATCCTAGTCGGTATGCAAAAGAGGGGACTGATGAAATCTCCCACTCAATATTTATTTTGTGTTTCAATATATAAAAAATATTTTGATTTTCTCATCATGTGAAACAAAGTTTTATTCTTCCCTAAATTACCATTGTTATAAAATGTTATTCTTCAGTCACGTTTTGTCCTTATTGTGAAATCTATGAAAATTGAAATATTGTATTTAATTCAAACAATAAAACGCAAAAGAAATAGTCAGTGAGGGACATCATTGACTCTCATTTGTATTATTTGAGTTGTGCATAAAATTATTTTGTGAAAAATAAGTGAAACTTTAAAATGTCATAACTTTTTTTATTTAACATACAATTTTGATGAAGTTTTTTTTCATTACAATTGCTTGTTGGATTTTTCTCTATTGTTTCAAGTCAACTTTTTTTTTCTGGAGAGGACATGACCTTTAAAGGCATCTAAGTCCCATATGCGTTCATCTGAAAATCGGGTTGTATTTGATATTTTGAGTTGTATGTCATTGCAACTTTTTAGGCAGCGTTCTTTTATGCTTGGGATAATCTTGACTTTGTGATTTTATGTTGTAGTTTTGGGATAGTTTTAATAATAAAAGATGCAATGGATTTCAACTTTGAACTTTAGAGACAGGTGTATTGTCTTATATGTACATAATCACTGAAAATAGCATCTCAGTATAATAAGAGGAATATTTACAATGGGTAATGGAAGTTTTTGTTCTATCTTAAATCTCTCTACGCAGTCTTGGTTTAGACAGTATTTCGTCTCCTCATCAACTGGCTTGGTTAGCATCACTTCATTTGAAACAAGATAACAAAAAGGAAGAGGTAAGAAAGAGGTATTTCTTGTATTAAAGAATTGTCTAGCAATCAGTTTTCATTGGAAATTTTGACACCTGGGGGCCCCGTCTTACAAAGGGTTACGATTGATCTGATCAGCCTCAACTATATGGAAATCCATTGATGTCGTAAATTTTTCTACAAGAAATTTGCACAATGTTCTTTGTAAACAATGATGAGAACACTGAACTTTCAAGAAAGCGATGGATGTATGAATATACATCATATCTAGAAAATGTTTTGAACAAACAAGCATTTGGGATGTTGATGTTGCTGGCTTTCCATAGTTGTGGTTGATCGGGTCTATCGCAACTCTTTGTAAGACAGGGCCCTGTATACCCATCAACATGTATTTTCATTTATTCTGAGTGGAGGATTCATTACCAATTTATGACCAATAGATATTGTGTAGTTGTATATATATTCTTCTCCTTGCCTAAAAATATGGTTAGTCATCTCAGATTACTACCCCAGTTCCACTATCCCTGAATCAAGCAAATGAATGTCTATGATTGGATCCAATGGTAAAGTTTAATTGGTTGAGCAAATTAGAGACTTTTCATGAAGCTTGATGTCAGCAAATGGAAGTTGACTTTGCATGAATTCTCTTTGTAGACTGACTACAACATAGACATTCAACAAATTTAAAATTCATTTTCTATTGCTAATGTGTAGCTCTAGGATACAATGTGTAGTTTGATTCATTTTTTTTAATGGTACATGTACATATAAGCAAAACTAATTATGATACCATTGAATTGTGACCAGTGAATGATGATATGGGAAAAGCATATAATGCATTTATTCTAAGAATTGTGTGATACAAATGTGTGTAATGCAGAACTTGCTTCTGTAACACGCTGAATACAATGATCAATAATATATTGTTTGGATTTTTTGTTGTTGCAAGTTTGATTTTTTTTTCTCATTTTGAATATATACTTTAAAAAAAATATGTTACTCAAGGTGAAGTGAGTGAAATGGTTGCTATTAAAAATCAAATAAACTACTATATTTACTTTTAATTTATAGGATTTATCTGCTGAGGATTACAGAGATGTTGAATTCAGACTGTTACTATACCTAGCACATTCTGATAGTGACCCAGCAGTTTTGCAGGTGAGATGTTTAAGATTTTTTTTGTCTCTCTGCTATGAGTGGCATTACAGCATTACATTGGTTAACTGTTGTTTTATCTGCTGTAATTAGAAAATAAATGCATTACCATGTAATGGTTAGCTTCAGACACCAATTCACATAAAAATTACATTTGTATTACATTTGTGTAAGTGTCCACTAAATAGCCACATATTTGTTTTTTGCTGTTTATAAAGTTGATGTATCTTTTATCAATGTACTTCATAATATTATGTTATAAGCCCAGATGTATTTGATGTTTAGTATTTATCATGATGGAAATGTCTACAATGTATGTTGTCATACCAGTGTATTCAAAGTATGGATTTCTAAACTATTGATGAAGTTTATTATGATTAAATTTTGCTGCTTTGATTAAAAAATTGCTTAAATTATGTATTATGAATAATTAACATACTCATGAAATAAGAAAAGTGACAGGAAATAATTTTCATCAATACCTTTTGTTTACCTGCTTGATAGAATACTTCATCCTGTCATTAATTGATTATGCATAATTGCTTATTACATAAAATTTCCAAGCATGTATTGAGCATTTTGTTTATAGGAGTGATTGCGAATAGATCTTTTTTCACTATTATTTTTGTTAATTGGTTTCTATCATAATTTTATTGCAGGAGGTATATATGTACTCAAAAGCTGTTCAGTTGCAACTCGATGCTGATCATCAAAAACTGGTTCAGAAGCAGACTTCGCTGCTGCCCCATCTTTCCAAAGACTGCCTCAAATTTCTGCTTTCAACTCTGAGCAAAGATGTCACACTGGGTCATACTATCATCCGGCGCCTCCTCCTCCCGACTCAAGACAAGATGGAAGAAAACAACTTAGCACTTCATCGGGTCTACGTCACTTGCCTAATGGAATGCGTGGTATCGTTAGAGTCCATAGATGACAGAGAGAGTGTTGTAGAAAAGGATCAAAAGGTGCAATCCATTTACAGTCTCTTAAATTATTTAGATCCTCCTGCGTCTCTACTACCTAGACTCCATATTGAGGAGCTGTTCACCAAGTTGCTTGGTCACCATCCAGGAATGTTGGATGAGGCTATGCTCACTGCGGTCTTTATGGGACGGGACTCAGACTTGTTGCTGCAAACCTTTCTGAAGGTTCAGTCTCGCATGAGATGGGAGTGTGTTGAGCAAGATGTGAGTAAGAGACATCCCCAGCTGAAGAGCATGTGTGCAGAGTTGAGGATCAACTATGCCATGTCAATGATGGATGATAGAGAAGCTGCCTGGAGGAACCTCCTGTATTGGGTGTTAGAAAATGATCAACACGTTCTGAGCAAGATTGTGGTGAGTCTTATCTCTTGTCTAAATAAAATACATTCAGTGTTACGTGTGCAGAAAAACATTTTTAGAACAAAATTATGTGAAAATTAATACTTTCATAATTAAAATAAAAAATGCACCCGCTCTACAGAGAAGAACACTAAAATATAATTCAAGATATTATTCAGAGATCACGACTACAGTTTCATTGCAAGACTAGTGAATATCAGTGAACTGTTTGCATGGGATAGCTGATAGACCATGAATTGCATGAAAGACCATTGAGAAACTGTTAAAAGATCAATGGTTTGTGAATGATCTTATAGGGGTCCTTTTACAGAGGCAAAGTTTTTATCTTGTCTTGGAGATGTCTGGGAGATCTTGCTATTTCAGGGGCTTTCATTGGTCTCTCAAAAGCCTCTGTTCTGTGGAATAGAGGCATTGAAGGACTTAATAGCAATGTTGAACACATTTGTAGCTATTCTTTGTAATCTCATAAGTTTTTTACTTATGGCAGGATACATGTTCAGGTATGGAAAATATAAATGTTGATTCATGCAAGTACCTGTTAGACGTATTATTGTGTATTAAAACTGTGAGATTTTTTTTTGGTAATGCTTGCCTCATCTCTATAGATGTTTTTATCATCACTGTTTGTGAGTTCGTTATATGTCATTCCTCTTCACTTTGATGTATTATCATTAGCTCTCTCAAACTCTCCCCCTTTTTTCTCTCAATCTCTCTCTCATTTTATCTATTCTTCCTTTCATATATTTTTTCAAAATTCTTCTCTCTCCTATTTCTTCACTCTGTATCTGCTTTTCTCCCACAGGAATTATCCTTGACCCTAATTCGAGAGAGGATGTATGATGAGCTTAATAGCCTTCTCCAGCCCAGTGAGTTTGCGCCCCTTAGACCCCTCATTTTACTGCTTGGATGGACTCATGTCGATGGCTGTTCAGCTGCTGAAAATCTCCTTCAGACACTATGGAAAAAAAAAGTAAGTACACAAGCCAATGACATATTTAATTTGGATTTATCATCTTTGAATACATAATATCCAACACACGCTTCATAGATTTGTGCCACATTTGGCTACTCTTTCTGAGACCACTGATTTTAAATCATGGTTTATCTTTGTAAACTCTTTAAAAAAAATTGTTATATTGATGATGTACAAGAGTTTTGTATAGGTAACCAATTCAGAGATTTATATCAAGATGAAAAAGTGCACAGGCAATGAATGTTTGAAGAACAGCCTCCTTTTTAATTTTTGTATCGCCTGCATAGCAGAGCGAGACTATAAGTGCCGCTTTTCTGACAGCGGCGTCAACATTGAAATTTTAACCAAGGTTAAGTATTTGAAATGTCATCATAACTTTGAAAGTTTATGGACTTAGTTCATGAAACTTGGACATATGGGTAATGGTGTATTTAATACTGAACATCCTGCCTGAGTTTCAGGTCATGTGACCAAGGTCATAGGTCATTTAGGGTCATCGAACTTTGGACATGTTGAGGGTATTTGTTGAATTGCCATCACAACTTTGAAATTTTATGGATCTAGTTCACTGATCGTTTTCTTCAGTCTTAGGTCACATAAACAAGGTCATTGAGAGTCAATTAACATACATGTAGTATTTTATTATCATATGAATGCTGTTTTTTGTGAATAATTATTCAATAGTTGTTTTCAAAGTCAGCACTGCTGGTATATTGAATCAAGTGATGCAAGCGAGACTGCCAGATGCATTCTACTTGTTGTTTAATACACAATGGCTGAGATGAAACATTTAATCTGTGCAAAATATGTAATGAATGTAACTTAAAAAAATATATCTAAAAATCTTGTGATTACTATCTATGGATTGTGTAATTTGAATTTTCAGCATGATGTTAAATACAGATGTAAACTAGTTTTGATAGTTAGGGTATAATGGTCTTGGATGTCAGAGAACGGAACCAGGCTAGGCAATCGTTTAAAAGAAATGAGTAACTTGTGTAACTTTTTAAAAGATAATTAACAAGATATGAATTAGTGTTTTGTATGTTTCAGGTTTCATTTACTATATTTTCTTACAGCCCATGTACAGTGAAGATGATGCATTGCAGCAGGCCTGCCATAGACTTCATCATGATGTACAACTTATCCAGTGGTGCTTGGACAAAGTCAAGTAAGTCTGTAACTTTCATGGGGATAATAATAAACAATTATTCTTCCTGGAGAAGTACATGTAAATACATGTATATTACTCAGTATGTTGTAGTTGTCTTCAGGTAAAATCTCTTACAAGCAAATGGTTGATATCAGGGTTTTAAACATTGAATAATAAACAATTAGCTAAGTTGTTCTTTTTTTTTAGGGGGGGGGGTGGGTGGGGATGAATAAAGCGCTGTTTTCTTGCATGTGTGGATTTTTATCAATAAATTGTGAAACTTGAAACTTGTTGGATATTAGACAAAATTTAAGTTATTGTCTTGTTACCTATTTTATTACCCATTTATCTTTTCTCAACCATTGATACTTTTGTAGGCCATTGATAGCCAAGTATGATGGTGATCTTTGCCTAGAGCAGAAAGCTACAGCCATGTTTCAAGGATCAGATTCTCATTCAGTACTGACGTTGCTTTATCACTTCACAAACCTCTCAAAGATAGATCACATGGAAGGGTTACAAATCTTGAACTCTACACCTCAGCTGGGTAAGTTTCCTCTTGTAATTTTAGATATTTTACAAGAGAAAAGATGAGATGGAGAAGAATATAGAAAGAAATGACTAGATAAAAAAGGAAGAGGAAGGGAAAGGCAAGTATAAAAGGAAAGTACAAAGAGTACACTGGTAGTATGTGCATCAATGTATTATTATCATTATGATTACACATATGACAATTATTTATTCAGAGGGGAAAAAATATATATTGGCAACAATCTGAACTGCATTTATTATTTTATTTATAAATTTAGATTTTGAAAATGGCTATCCCATAGAATTCACCCTTAGATTTCTACAGTAGGGATTAGATACACTCTAATTTAGATTTATTATTATTGCTGTTGTTGGTAATATTATATGTAATCTGTGTTAATGTGTATGAAAAATGTATTCTCTGTCATGACATTGCTTTTCCAGAATGGACACGGGGCAGCAATGGTGATGAAGCTAAGACTGTGAGGTTTGCTGACAGCAAGGAGCGTGTTGACCAAAAGCGAGATTGCACCATCTACAGGAGTTTCCTAGCGATGTGGAATGTTACGTTAGCATTACTGCACAGTGCTAATCCAATGAGTAATCACAAGGACCGTGCAGCCTCTAGTCCACCTGCGATATCTGTAGTGTCTCCTGAGGACCACCATCGATCGAGAACAGGAACTCCTGGAACAGTTAGGAATGGTCATTTGGGGTCTGCAGATAATGCCTCTTTGGAAACAGCAAAGTCTGTAGATATTGAAGATGATGATACGAGCTGGCAGACTTGTGTTGTTGGTAGGCTGAGATCAGCAAAGGAACAGATTGCAGAGATTATACCTCTGACATACAGGGTTGAAATTATAGAGAATCTCTTCTCTGTGTTGTTCGCAAGATATGAAGACATCCAAACTCTTGAGAGTGATGCCATGATGTCTGATAGCGGAGGAGAGGAGGGCCATGTGGATGAGGAGTGGAACAACATGAGCTTTAACACCAGTCTTGAAAGTGTGGAAAGCCCTCTCAAGGAAGGTTCACTCCTGACTGAGTTCACCTTCTCAACAATTCTTGAGAAAAGTTCGTCTGTTAGTGTCGACCAGCCTGTAATGAATGGCCAGATTAAAGACAGAACCCAAAATATCATTGAGGACACACTCACACCTACAATGATTGCTGACAGCAATGTGCTTAAAAATGCTGATATGCATCAGCTGAAATACGGAAAGAGGACCAGCTCTGAGACTACTAACAGTTTGCAGAGTTATCTGAATCACTTTGAGTCGTCAGTCAACAAGGTCGGTTTCATCACGAATCGAAGGTTCATGCAGGAACTCTTGACAATGCTCAAGGAATGTATTGAGGATGTGAATACTGCCAAACTTGCCAATATTGTGTCGAAGGGACAATCCAAAGGGTCATCTGACGAGACCCTCCAATCACATCTGTTGACATCGGTACCTCAGGCACATCTTGCCCAGCGTATTGCCCAGCTTACCAAGAGAATCAATGAAGCTCGTTGGCGTTTTCAATTGGTTTCCAGTCATCAAGCCAATGTCGATGATGAGGACAAGTTTGATGAGAAAGTAGAGGAGGAAGCAGTCATCAAATCTTTCTTTGAAGCCAGAAGCGATGAAAATGGGGAGGAAAAGAAGAAGAGAAAAAGAACTTCATCTAAACGAAATGGAAGTAGAAGCAGGAGTGCATCAGGTTTGAGATTTATTTCATATTTAACCACCAAAAATATTTTGGAGATATTTTTCTCAAAGAAATCAAAAGATCCTAAATATATTCATGGACTTACAAACAATTTGAACATATATTTGAATTTCATTATGGATATATGTGTATCTTAAGCCAGAGTATAGGATAAGCCAGGATATGGAGGGATCTATTAACTTTGGAACTCAATATTTGTGTATATATATACTAATATTATGCCCATTTAAATTGATATGCACATTTTGTTGATGTTCACATGAAATCAGTTAAAATTATACTCTAATCAATACGCCAGCTGAAGCTTATCAAGATAGCATTCCTCTGTTGGGGCAACCAAACATCTCTATCAAAGAGTTAGCTGCTCATGTTCAGCTTATTGAAAAGTCATGGTTGCCAGTGTCCCCTTAAATATAGTATGGTAACTTTATCTTTTTATATTTGGAGTTCAGATTTAGACAGGACAGATTATTTCAAAGAAAAAGTGATCTCCCCCCCAAAAAATTTGAATTTCAAAGATCTTGTAACACCAGTGATTATGTGTTATGCAGTATGATGTTCATTACTAGTTAATTAGGAATTATAAAAAATTTGCCAGCTTACTTAGATTTGTTGTGGCTAAAATAATCTTTGTATTCCACTTGAATACATGTATTTCACTTCCAGTAATTTCTTTGCCATTACTAATTTCTTGAAGTATATTTATTCATATGTCATCAGCATGCAAACTAACAAACATTACACATGACAGAGATGGTATATTACACTTATATTAGCCTCTGTCATAAGACAGTGCAATTAACTCTAATCAATAACCTCACCACATCTTTTTTTAAAGCAAATGAATGTTAAAATATTTTTTTTTATTTCTAACAGTATCACTTGTTCTAAATGCCTTGTCTTAAAAACCTCATACAATATTATTCTAGGTAAATTTTTATTTAAATGAAATGACTAATAAAATGCTAATTTAATTGGCTTATTTAATGTATATAGGTCTAAATTGATTGAATTCAAATAGGGCGAATAATAATGACATTCACCACAAAGACTTCATCTTTATGTGAATAGGATGTTCATCTAAAATATGTTATAGATTTAATACAAGGCCATATATTACATGTATATCCTTAGATTTGATAGTTGCATTAAAGGTCCAATCTTAAAGGCATAGACTTTGCCACGACTCATACAACAAACAAAAAACAAAACATGCTGGAAATGACTGTGATATCTTAAAAAAGAGGTATCTCAGACATGCCTAATTTGTGAAAGCAAAATAGATTAATTTGTCTCGTAAGTCATGGCAGCATATTTACCAATAATCTTGGGCCTTAATACTGCATTCATTTTTCATATTCATATAATTTGCATCGGTTATCTCACTCATAAATGCATGCCTACAATCTTTTTTATATGCAAACATGTCTCCACCAAATTAATATTCTATTAATTTTTTTTATGTTTTGTAATGTTCATCAATTACCACAGTCATGCGTGCACATCCCACAATTTCTTTCACACACACCCCTACATGTATATCACCCCTATCAATAAATGGCTTCTGCAAGTTATGTCATTTAGTTGTGTTCCCATGTACTGTTGAATGGACGCTGGAGAAGATTGGTATCACATTTGTCGTACGTCTTGCCTTTAGGCTGGAGTAGTTCTGAGCCGGGAAGTGGTAACATGTCAACGCAATCCCAGACACACCTGAGTGCAGGTCCGATGTCTGCAGGTTAGCCATATGTGTCCTGTCATGTCTTGTCTTGTCTTGTAAGAAGCTTTAGTGCAGTCACTGCTTGATAGTAACAATTAATTTCAATTTGGCCAAAATTCAAAGTTGATAGATTTGCAGCACTTAAATTTTATTTTAGTCTGTAGAATTAATTGATTTATATTAATTGGAATATAGAGTTTCATTTCTGCTTATTTAGTTTTTTGGTCTTACAGAAACAATTTGTTAACTGTAAAGTATACATGTATACATTGTATGTATATCTATGCCAATGTATCAAATATTTATCTGCAAAATGCTTTGGTATTTTTTAAAGGGAACATAATTTTGATCATGAATACATCACACTCTTGACACTATAGAGCCTTGCCTCTCTTTGGTACAGTATAGTTACATTTAGCATTCACACAAAAACAAGAAAATGTGGCAAAATAATTAATAAAGACCTGAACATTATTATGCCTTAGGTGAAGGGTGAGCTCATGATATATTTTTGTAAAGTAGTATACTTTACTAACCATGATATATACACAACAAAAAAAGTAAGTCCCCCCTTAACAAACAAACATCAATAATTTCCGAACCAATGCGATTTTTCAATATATTTTTACATGAGCGTATAGGTAATTTTATAAGCTACCCTCTGAGTAAATGTTATGGACATATTTTACGTCATGCTTCAGTGAGCACCGTCAGAAGGCAAAAATGTCATTTTTCAAAAGTCACAAGCCAAATATCATGACTTTGATTCCATTTTATTGGAACTAATTCTACATTCTCATCATGAAAAATAGTCAGAAGGCTTGTAAAAGGTACTTCATAAAAGACGATACAACTTTTTTGGCTAAATTTCACGGTTGAATAAACAGAAGTCCAAATTTGCTATGATTGGATTTTTTACACATTTTTATCAATAAAAATGATAGAATATGATGACAGTTATTTTGGGGAAGAGTATCTTCAACAATATTCATTGTTTCACGGTTCAATGAACATTTATTGAAAACCAAAAATACGACTTTCAAATATCATAGGCAAGTATTTTTTCATTTTGGTAACTGAAACTGATCTTTTATCAACTTTTTTGTTATGTTCATGACCAATTAACATGCTTCAATGATTCAAAGGCGTTTAATTAAACATTCACGCTTGAATGAACATGTATAATGTGATTAACTCTTTTTTTACGTTATTGGAAAAAATGCAATTTGTAACTATGGATATCTGTCACAAACCTCCTTGCATGGTTCATTTGATTTGATTTTTACAAAAATCCAGATGATTAATGCATCAGTGAGCACACAATATTAGAAAATTATGCAAGTGATAAGAAAGTTCAAGGCCTTGGCCCCACTCTGTGCCGTATCGAATTGTTATTTTGGTGTGCGCACCATTTGGATAGTGTTACTCCGAAGCCATGTGCGAAGTTTTATGAAATAACTGTTGGCAGAAGTAACAAAAACCGTCCATGAAACAAACCCTCATTTGTTAAAATTTTGACTTCCTCTCTCATAGACTTGTGTACATTATGGGTGCATATGTTTAAGAATAAGTAACCCCTTATTCAATATGGTGGAACTTTTTTTCAAGGCTGTCTTTAGCAATATCATTTGGCAGTTATGTTTATCAACCTATCGGCAGAATTCTGTGCAAAAATGAAATCGATTTGTTCATTTATGGATGAGTGAGCACGCATCAAAGTGGGAAAATGGGTATTTTCAATGTCACAGACTCATTTTAAAGGGTAATAAGGTGAATATTGGGGGCAACTTCGGTTTCAAATGTGACTTTAATTTCTGTTGCTTTATCATCCATCATTTCTATCACCACACACTTTCCGAACTTTTAACATTTTCATGGTTGAGCGAGCACATTCGAATGCTTAGGAATGAATACTCTTTATACTGCATAAATGTATTATTTTCCTAACAATTTCTCACGATCAGTTAGATTTATGTACAAATCAGTGGTGGATCCAGAATTTTAAAATGGGGGAGGGGCCTATAATAAGGGGAGCCACCAACATTTTCAAATTTTAATATGACCTAACAAGTTGTAGAGGATACTACCAAAAAACCTTATGATGATACGTCACAATACAGGGGCCGCGGAACGGTTTTCAAAGTGTGGGGGAGGGGCTGAGCCAAAAGTGGGGGAGGGGGCTGACCATGCAAAAAATTACAATTGTATGGTCATTTTTACATTTTTGTACATGCTTTTGGAAAAAAGTAGGGGCTGAGCCCCCCCCCCCCCCCACCCGCTTCCGCGGCCCCTGCAATATTGTGCCCACTCAACCATGAACATACGATATCAAAATTGTGTGTGGAGTGGCTAAATGATGGATAGTAAAACAGCATTAACACCATAAAATTCACCTAAAAACAACTTTTGCCCAACTTTGTATTTGCACAATCTGAAAAACGACTCTTGTGACTTTCAAAAATTGTCATTTTTAATTCAATCTTTAATTACTCATGCATGACTCAACCGATGAATCTCATTTTCCCCCAGGAGTTGCTTAATGAGTGCAGAAAACCACCTACGAAATATCATATCTCAAAATAATTCCGTTCAAAAGTTACAGCAGTTTGATTTAGGGGGGACTTACTTTTTTTGTTGTGTATAGATCAATCATCTCTGAGAGAAAGCAGAATATGAGAGAAGCAGAAAGGTCATATTCTGAAGTTTGAAGTAAAATGAAGTCAGAAAATCTTCGGCTGTCTGGCAGACTTGCCTCTTCTATAGTAATCATAATGCTATCCCCAAAATATTTTTTTTTTAAATGCTGAAAAAGAAACTTTGATTAGTAAAGAGAAAGGCACTATAAGAAACATTATCTTTTTCTCTGACTTTCTCACACTTTATTGGCCAAATGTGATTCTTTCACATGTATATTTGAAACGATTGTCAATAAAAATCCCACAAAAATTGAACTGATCATTCCCTTTTCCCATATTTTTCTGTTTCATACAAGTTCAACTAGATTACACGTAGATTCCTTTTAAGATATTGCCACTTTTAATAGTACATGTAGTTACATTCAAGTTAAAATTCAGCATTGCTTGTAGATGTAACAGTTTCATAGGAAATAGAATCCATTGCAAACATTTACCAAAGACAAGTGAATATTTTCTTTTTGTAAATGGTCTCAATTTGTTTAATTCATCATAAAAAAAGAAACAAAATGCAATAATCATCCATACCCTCATTCGATATCATTATTGATATATTTTTCAAACTGACTGAGCAATGTAAAATAGCTATAGCTGTAGAATAGTTATAACTTGAGTTGCTGATTATTATAAGATCCAAAATCCAAGTACATCCTCCGCCAGACTTGCCAGGACCTGTTGACATACATGTATTTTCAGTCATTGTTACTTGATGCTTGATTTCTGAATCATTATCATGGCTTTGTTAGGTAATAGCAGCGGCACCGAAAGAAGAAAAAGAAGGAAGCATAAGAAGTGTAGCTCCCATCGAGGATCCATCAGTCCTAAACCTTTTCTTCATCATGACAGCAGCATCGTGGCTCAGATGCTGGCCTCAGAGGATACCCTGCTTAGGATGTGCCTCAGAAGGGGAAACTTTGCACAGGCACAACAGGTTATGATAAAGATGATCCAACATTTTAATTTCAGCAGTAATTGCAACTTTCTTAGTTCCTTATCCAGAACATTGGTTTAAACCTATAACTATAGTCTTGTAAAATATGAAGTTTACCTATGGGTAGCCATATGCGACACAGTGGTAGATGTTCATTTTATCAGTACATTTGGCCATCAAACTATTAAGAATGTTTGGGAATGAAGACTACTTGATTTTTTATCTCTGTTTTGAAATGGGAAAATAGCCCAGTAAACTTAAGAAACATACAGTTAAGATATTTCGGAACGAAATTATACCGTGGATTATTAAGATAAGGGTTTTAGGGGATATATATCTGCTTTAAGTCCTTGAATATGTAAGATGAACGTTGTTAGTGTATATCCTTTGTTTTGTTGTAGGTCATCAAGATATTTGACATGAAGGACAAACCAGAGGTATCTGAAGTTCACTTTGCATCGCACTGGCAGCAGGCTGTTGGAAAACTCAAAATCCTGGATAAGTCCAAGAAAGGTTCCTCCTCCAGCAGCACTGTTACCTCTACACAGCAGCCTAAGACTGGAGGAATACTTGGAAGCATCGCATCAATTGCTGCTGCTGGTATTGCATCACTATCTTTGTCCGGTGTCATTGATGATCTACTGAACAGTTCAACCTTACCGATGCTACCTCAGATTGAAGACATCAGTGGAGGAGTGGTAGCAGGTGCTAGCCCTGGCTCAAGAGGTGGTAGCAGTATGCTGTGGCAACAACTCAATTCAATTAACATTTCTTCTATGATCATTTTTGATCTTGCATGCACTGCCAGCCATTCTTGGAAAACCTGCAGCGAGCTATTGGATGTGGCTATGAGTCGTCTCAACGTGGATTCTGTTCCAGAACATGGCAGTCCTGGACCTGAAGTGAAACTTACCAGTTCATCTCAGGTTGTGTCAAGCCCCAAATTGGATCAGTCGCAGTCTCTGCTTGGAATATCAGCATTCCTTGGACAGCTACATAACCTGATAAACCCAATCTCTTCCAGTTCAACCGCTTTAATTCGTCCTGAAGTCATGGAGTATTTCCAGCGATGTGCCTTGGATGCTCTCACAACTGTCTCTGCTCCCTTGGAGCCTTCAACCCTCCGTGCTCATGTTAACTTTGTTCTTGAAGTCCGTAGAGGACTAGAGCTTATGACCAAGGCCCTTCAAGCATACCAGGCGGATGAAGAGTGTGGCCTCGCTGAACTCTCTCTCAAGTTTGGAGATAGCCCCAAGCATACCAGTAGTCCTAAACGGGGTGCTCGCCACCCCAGCCCAAAGCAGAGTCCTACCAAGACTAAGACTAAGCAGAAGGTTTCTGATATTAATCATTCAGTACACCAGCTACTCATTGCTCTTGATAAGAATGTGATGCCTAGTTTTATGATGGCCTTTCCAAAGAATCGAAGATCTGATGATCAACCAGTTAACCCAGCTAACTATCTTCTGACTCTTTATAACCATCTCAATGTCTTGGCTTCTCTTGCTCAGGATGCACAAGGTTGGCAACCAGGTAAGACAGTGTTTGGACTGCTAGGGATATATAACAATGTATTTCCAACATTCAAAATGTGCATTCATGCCTTCAACAAAACATGAGAACCTAAGTTATTTAAACATAAAAAAAATATATTTATGGTGTCCATACTATATCAAGCCTGAAATGGCCACCTTATACAAAAAGTTAATAAATGAAATGATTACTTGTCTTAGAAGCTAAGTATAATTCATTCACTTATAAAATTGAAGTGATCAATCTAACTGTTTAACAGGTAATATTTGCTCCTGATTCATGAGAAGTTTATTTCTGACTCTGTTATGCCTATATGACACACATAGATTGTAGACTTATTGGAGTGTTAATATATATTCTTCATTTCAGTGATGTGTAAAATGGTTAAAGTGTTATTTTATTTTGTTAATTTTCATTAATGCGGTACATTCTCGCTCACTTTCATCAGATAAGCCTAATATATATATATACATTATTTATATGAAGGATTGATCAATTTCTTATACCGTCTCGGGAGACAAACCATTTATTTGTTTATCCAATATCATCCTTTATATTACAGGGAGTGAGAGGCAGTTAAAAGTGGAACGAGACCTGTGTCAAAACCCATTTAGTATCCTAGCAGAAAGTCCCAGTCTCTTACTTGGTCGGCTGATGTTTGCTAATCAGATTCCACCTGTCAGGTATGTACTTGAACTTGACCTTTTACACTTAGTTACATGTACATGTATTTCTATGTTTCTATGTGCAAAGTTAATTGAAAATCAAAGGTGAATATTTTAAGATACCATCTTTTGGATTTGTGTTATTTAGCTGTCCATCAAAATTATGTATGACCCTTCAAATAATTTTGATGTGAAGTAGAGTTCTTCTTACTTGTAAGTAAATGTTACTCTATTTGGTTTTCTAATAATTGCAATGTAATTGTGGCAGGAATAATTGTCGCATTTGAAATATGCACTTACAGGTTACAAAGTTATTTTGTGGGTAAGAATCTGTTTGGCTCTTCGAATTCAAATGGAAACTTAAACCTTACCTTGAAAATCATCACTAGTAGGTGTATAAAGGGTCAGTCTTTGCTGTTAAAATATAGGATGTGAATCATATGCCATGCAATTTTGCAGGTACTTTTAATTTATTCTTGTGTGACTTTTATCCTTGTGAATATTGATTAATTAGCATGATGACATTTTCTTTATCTCCTCTCTACTCCATCCCAAACCAATTCATAGCTTATACTTCTCTATTGTTTATGTTTGGATTACTGTGTTTTAAACAAACAATGTTTTACTCTGTTTCTCTGTATACACTTTCAGGTTAGAGAGTGTTGCTAGTGAATTGAGGTTAAACCTGATTCAAATCATCATGCAGAGCTGCTGTCCTGCCATCCCTATGATGCCCCACTCTTCTGTCATTGATACACCTGCCCCACCCCATACAGTAGATAATGTGACTGTACTCAATGAAGGGGGCGTGGCAGGGGAGTGGCCTCACCCTGTGAGGAGACCATGTGTGGTCGTTGAAGAGCTTCTCACCAAGATCATCTCTCTCATGATGAGTGAGTTACACATTTCTTCCAGTGTGTATTATTCATCTAAACTACCTTGAAGTGGTTTCATTCCATTCTTTTTAATTTGATTGAGTGATGGTAATAAATCTTCTACATCTCTCTGTCCTGTCCCATATTATTATCAGTTTGGGCAACATGCTTTTGCATTCAGTGATCCCACTCATGAATAATATTCTTCTACATATGTATCACTCCACTTCTCTCGAGTCCTTCATAGTACTTACTGAAAACAAAAGTTTGTATCCTTATTTGATGTTAGCTGTTTTTAGATTAGGATTTTTATGCCTTCGCCCATTGTAGTTAATTGTCAGAGGCATAATGAGTTATCCATTTATCTGCATGTCCATTTTCATTCACATAATAATTGAAGAACCCTGTTACAGATCTACTTCTTACTTGGCTTTTGTATCCATGGTGATCTGATTTAATTTGGGGTCATGTCAAAGGTCATGTTAAACCTGAAAATATCTTGTTGTTCTTGTTGTAATTAAATAACCATTTGACTCATCCATAGGGATTAATGATCTTATTACATTTTTGGCCCATTATGGTTAAAATTCATTTTGTAATGAAATTATCTTAGTCTCTTGATAAGTGAAGAACATGCTGAGGATTCAACTTCAGACTTGGCTCATGTATCCACATCCGTAATCTTCACAACAACTGTATTAAACACCTCCCTTGAGAATAATCCTTCTCTTCATAATTAATTTCTGAATTCCTCTCTCTTTCTTTCAGAGCATGTATCTGGTGAGGGATCAGATGCTGCCTTTGAGCTGAGTTCTGCTGCTGGTGCATGCTCTACCCCTGAGTACTGGGACATAGTCATGTCTACAAGGGAACTCAAGCATGTAGACATGGATCTCCTACAAACCAATGAAGATAAGCTGTGTTTCTTCACCAATCTCTTCAATCTCATGCTTGCCCATGCTGCTTTGCATCATGCCACACTTCAGATGAATGAAAAGGTAGGATATGTTATCACATAACTCATTATCATGGTTAGTAAGAAGGTATTGTTACAAGCTACTGAAGTAGGGGAATTATATTGGTTGAATATTGGTTGAGTGCACATTTGTTGTAGAATCCTATTAAATTGTATGATTCTTTATCAGGTGCCCTGTTATATAGAACTTGTTATCAATGGTTATTGTTAAGGGCTACTGAAATGGTACAATTTGATTGGTTGAGAGAGGATCATACGTTTGATTTAAAATTTAGTTTGTGTGCTTTATAGTGTGATCGAGCAGTGATATATACAGAAGCGCCATGGTGTAGCGGTTCTGACTCTCACCTTGTATCAGAGGGTCGTGTGTTCAAATTCCGCCATGGCCTAGCATCCTTTGGCAAGGCGTTAATCCACACTTTGCCACTCTCACCCAGGTGCTAATTGGGTACCGGTAGGAAACAACCGTCATTGTGGTTGGTTTAGCAAGTGTGCGCCTAACAGGCTGCTAGAAAGCTATGAATCCAGTGACAGGGTAATGATAATTGTGAAGCGCTTTGAGCAGTCGTAGATTGATAAAGCGCTATATAAAAGCCAATTATTATTATTATACCCAGGGGTGTTGTGCTGGCCTAGCCCCCTGGATTCCCATTTCCATTTAGACGTAGCACTGTATATTTTGATATTTTAACATACTTATTTTTATTCACATCAACTTTTTACAGGGACCATGTGGTTCAAGTTTGCAACAGTTCAATCATCATCAATTATATGTATTATTCTTCTTATTTAATGCAGTATATTATGAGTTTTTGCCAAAAGAGTATTATTTTTTATATCTCTTATGATTCAGGGCAATACCTTTACACTGGGTCATACGCGGCATTACTCTCTTGGGCGTGGGGCTACTAACCCTGGGTCTATCATGCTGACCTCCCCTGGTATCAATAGTGGAATGGTCCTTGACCAACTTAGTTATCTGTCTAGCATGGCTTATAGAGTTGGTCAAATGGGGGTCATCAGGTAAGTTTCTGAAAATATGCTTATGAATTCACCTACAAGTATGTCAAGATGTAGTTGAAAATAAATCTTGTTATGGAATAGAGTGAGGTTATTGGTGTTGACTGGGATATACCTACTTACTGCACAAGTCTATAGATATTTCAGAATTCAGTAGACAACAGATTAAGATTATGGAATGTTAGTATTAAGATTAGTATTGACTGAACACATTTGTTTTATGCATGTTTCATCCACTTCTATTTTCATTTGAATATTCTGTGAACATCTGTATGATCTAGACATTTCCAGCAAGTAAAAAATGGGTCAATGTCTTGTTTGATTGGTTTTGCAAATTCTCTTGAACACTGTCACTTGCATGAACAGGTAGTCTGTTGGAATGTATATTGATTGTTTTACGTATTGGTTGAAAGTTTACTTTTCACATGCTTGCCAAAAAGAATTTTAGGAGTTACATGTTCCAGTTGCATTTGTTCAGTGAAGACAACTGGTTTGTGTAATGCATGAATGATGTAGCCCTTATGGACATCTATTAAAATATCTATTTTCTCTGTATCTCACAGTGCATTTGATCTCCATTATGTCATTCTGCGATCATCATTACCTGTCCCTTTAGTCTTTGGAGATATCTTACAACATAGACTTCATGGTATGTCAATAGAAAATGTAATTGTCATGTCAATTTGAAAGTCTGCCCTGTATCTATTTCATTTAAATTTAGTAAATAGTTATATGTGCATTTTCCAAATCTTCACTTGTAAATTTGAAAAGCACCATAAATTATATGTAGCAGGGCAAAGGTCCTCTGACAAAGTAAACAAGTAAATACAATAAACTGAGATGAAAATAGGCAGAATATAAAAATATACAGAATGTGGTTTTGAAATGATGGTGATTTATATTTTAGTTATCCACACAAATGCTCAGATTTTAATCTAAACCAATATGCAGAAATTCTATATCTACTTATTCTCATTGACATTCAATCGTCTTTTGACAAAATATTTGTACTAAAGTGTTATGTCGCAATTATTCATCTTCATTCAAGATGTCCAAGTGTCTGTGATGACAGCAGTTTCTAACTCATAGCAACAGCTAGTTTTTAATCCCCAGCTCCAACCCACTGCTTTGGTCATGGATTTCTTGTTTGCATGCATCGTAATGATGTATGCGATGGCATTGTCACTGAGTAATCTATTCTTTTAGCATTACTAGTTTTAATACATGTTTCTTTTCTAGTATTGGGAGAGGATGATCCATGGTTGAAGTACATCCCATCCCCTGACTCTAGAATCACCTTTGTGTTTTGCAATGGGTCTGCCTCATCACCACGTCTCAGGGTTAGTTCATTGCATACTTTGTATTTATCCTCTTGTGATTTACTTAATATCTTACATGTGATAATGTATACCTTCCATTTATTTTATAAGAATAGATTTTAAATGCGACTTTCCATGTTCATCAAAAATTAACAAAGTGGTTAATTTTCGTGGAGTTTGGTTTTACTATTATTGTCTCGCCTGCATAGCAGAGCGAGACTATAGGCGCCGCTTTTCCGACGGCGGCGGCGGCGGCGGTGGCGGCGGCGGCGGCGACGGCGGCGGCGGCGGCGGCGTCAACATCAAATCTTAACCTAAGGTTAAGTTTTTGAAATGACATCATAACTTAGAAAGTATATGGACCTAGTTCATGAAAATTGGACATAAGGTTAATCAAGTATTACTGAACATCCTGCCTGAGTTTCAGGTCACATGACCAAGGTCAAAGGTCATTTAGGGTCAATGAACTTAGACCATGTTGGGAAAATTATTTTCAAAATCTTAACCGAAGGTTAAGTTTTTGAAATGACATCATAACTTAGAAAGTATATGGACCTAGTTCATGAAACTTGGGCATAAGGTTAATCAAGTATTAGTGAACATCCTGCTCGAGTTTCAGGTCACGTAACCAAGGTCAAAGGTCATTTAGGGTCAATGAACTTTGGTCAAGTTGGGGGTATTTGTTGAATTACTATCATAACTTTGAAAATTTATGGATCTAGTCCATGAAACTTGGACATAAGTTTAATCAAGTATTAGTGAACATCCTGCCTGAGTTTCAGGTCACATGACCAAGGTCGAATGTCATTTAGGGTCAATGAACTTTGGCCAAGTTGGGGGTATTTGTTGAATTACCATCATAACTTTGAAAATTTATGGATTTAGTTCATGAAACTTAGACATTAGGTTAATCAAGTACCACTGAATATCCTGTGCGAGTTTCAGGTCACATGACCTGATGACCATGGTCAATGGTCATTTAAGGTCAATGAACTTTGGCCGTGTTGGGGGTATATGTTAAATTACCATCCTAACTCTGAAAGTTTATGGATCTAGTTCATAAAACTTGGACATAAGAGTAATCAAGCATCACTGAACATCCCCTGTGAGTTTCAGGTCACAAAACCAAGTCAAAGGTCAGTTAAGGTCAATAAACTTAGGCCATGTTGGGGTAATTGTTGAAGTGCCATCATAACTTTGAAAGTTTATGGATAGAGTGAATGAAATGTGGACATGGGTGTAGTTGACAGTCTTAAGTCTCTGTTCAAATGTCATTTATGGTCAATGAACGTGGTATTATGTCATTATATGAATGATGTTTTTGTTAATGATTATTTTATAGTAGTTTTCAAAGTTAGCACTGCTGCTATATCAAATTGCGTAATGCAGGCGAGACTGCCAGAGGCGTTCCACTTGTTTTATAATTTGTTATATGTTATTATGTAAGATCATTAGTTTATTTTTTTTTTATTTTTTTTTTTAGAATAATAATCCTCAAAAGATTGTCACTGTCTCTCTCTTTTTTAATCCTTCCTTATGCAGTAATTGATTGCAAATATAATCTATATTATTTGTGTATCAGGCCTTTTCTGAATAATTGATGATTTAATTTGGAGAGTTTGTGTTTGTAAGATTAGAAATGGTTAGAATTTATTTGATGTATAGTTACTACTTTGATTATTTTCATCTCAAGACTCAAATATAAATAGAGTTCATAAATTAAATTAATTATTAAAGATTTAACTGTTGTCTCTTGATTGTATCCTTGTAGGTACTGAGAGTAGATGATTTGGATGAACAGTTGACTCTAGCAATGCAGAATCATCTTGAGGCTGGAGTAAGGGTGGATGAAAAACTGAATCAGGTATGAATTGATATTTGCCTCTTCTAAGAATTTAATGGTTCTGATAAGGTTTTATTGTTCAAAGTAATATGAGAATTATGTTAGGATTAAGGTAGGTTTTTTTGTTTTTTTGGGGGTGGGCATTATTTGTAATTTTCCAGGGGAGCAATTCTTGCTGAACCAATGATTTGGAATCTACATGTATATGATAAAACCTGACATACACCAATGTTCATGTTGAATTAAACAGAGGAGGTAAATAACAATGTTAAAGGATCTCAAGATCTTTTACAAGGTAATCCTGCTTTTGGAAATGAAGTAATTTTAAAGCTTCAAAGACATTTTACATTGTGATATTTCATAATCTTGAAATGAAGGCAACATTCACTTATATATTGCTTATGAAAGTAGGCCTGCTCATGATGAATAACTTTGCAACCCCTCTAAAGTGGTGAAATAATTCAGTCTATTTTTTAGAAGTAGTAATGTTGTATGCATTTTTTTAACTGATCATTCGTGTTTGTTTGTCTGCATAGATTATCATTCCTCAATCTCTTGAATGGTTCCGCAAGGACTTCACTGGTTCCACCCTACCAGTCAATGTAGATCATGGTAATATCTACATGGGTCTACTGAGGGTAATCACTCCTCATGTGTCTCAGTATCTAGGTGATAAGCTAGAGGATTATACCATGAAGTACCTACCAAGGCATATTGAACTTGAGAGCAAGGCAGAACTGGTCAATGGGGCTGAAGATGGAGCAGGTATTTGGCGAAGAATTTATCTAAACATTAGGTTTTCATTGTTCAGTAAGTCAGGGAAAAGTGATTTGTTTTAAGGAGCCTCAACAGGTTTAGTGTTATGTGCAGCACTTTGTAACCACAAAGGCACAAATTGTGATATAGTGGTTTTGACAGGTATGAAAATGACATTTAACCTTTTAAGATTGAGGAAAATTGTAACTGAAATTCATATAGATATTATATTATCTTGATAGATTATATATTTATGCGTTATTTATTTATTACTTTGATTGATTTCACTGTAATATTTTCTATGGTCTTTCTACTCAATATTTATTGACAGACTATCCTCCAAAAAAGAAACCTCCATTTCAGCGGTCTAACTCAATGAGGTTCAAGATAATGGTTACACCTTATGACCGAACCTTCAGGTATCGCTTCTATGGTCCATCCGATAACGCAGTACAACCTTTAACACTGAAACGTAGACTCTCTGTCCCAGATAACTTTGACTCCAGTGGACTTGGCTGGAGTTTGATAGATGCACCTGCAGCCGAACCTCCTTTCTCAATGACAGAGCCAACCTTGAAATACCTTCACTCAAAGTCCAAACTGGTGGCATCGCTGGCAGGCGTGGTCAGTGCAGGGATCGGTGAGAACACTGATGCCTTTGCCAAAGATAAATCCATTGATGAAGATATGCTGTCCTCTAGTGTTGGTAGTCCTGCAAGTCTTGTTTTTGAGGATACCTTTGGGAGTGATAGGACATACAATCCTAAGTTATCAACCATGACCAAAGTCCTCCAGCATTTGGCTGGGTATCCCATCATGCAATACTATGTTCAGTCATTCTTCTCAGAAGTGTTGTCCATAGCGGGTAGCTCAAAAGGCAATGACTGTTTAGATGAGAAGGAGGTCAGAGCGAGTCTTCTTGCCGATACACGCTCCAAGGTAACTTTAATCTTACAATCCACACAGTCTTTTGATCTGTTTTCATGTTCAAATTTATGAAATTCACCATTGATTTATCATTTATAAAATACTCATAGATAAGTGTAGCTTGTAGAAGCAAAGGTAAAGTAATGTGCACATGATCATTCCTATCATAGTTTATTATTTTTAGGCAAACTGGTAAATGCATTTGTTGATCCATCAATATATGGAATGTGTCTGCTTGAGGCAGCACTGCAGCAGAATATATTCAAAATTTCACTTCTTTGATATTGTATATGAAGTATAACTTTTGATATATGCAGTCAGAAAGAAGTCTTAGAACTCTTGTATTGCTTTGTCAAACATTTGGTTCACAGATTATTGGCCCTTAAATTACATTTTCTTCTTGTTATTTTTACATGCAATATTATTGAAATCAAGTGCCCTGGGTCTAAACGGAGTTAATTCCCTGGTGTCCTTAGGCAAGGCATTATCATCTATCATGATCCTTGAAGAAAACCAGGGCCCTGTCTTACAAAGAGTTATGATTGATCCAATCAACCGTAACTCTATTGAAATCCATCAGTGTCATAATTTTTTTAAAGGAAATTTGCACAGTGTCCTTTGTAAACAAAGAGAAGCACAATGAGTTTTCAAGAAAACAATGAATGCATGAATATACATCATAGCTGGAAAATATTTTGAACAAACATGCATAATAGATGTTGACGTTGCTGGCCATCCATAGTTGTGATTGATCGGATCAATCACAACTCTTTGTAAAACGGGCCCCTGAAGCCATCAAATCTCTGGTTGCTTTGATAACAAGGCGTCATGTTTTTTTTAACATTCAGGTGATAGTTACCACCTTTGAACCTCAAAATCCTTTTCTTTTTATGACATTTTTCTGAAGGAGGTTCTAGGTGTCCTGAAAGAAGCAGTAGAGTTGCTTGTATCCAGCTGCCAGTGGGAAGCAGTCATGAAGCTTGTGGATACTATACATTGCATTGGTGGGACTGAAAGCTACACTGTCATCAGGGACTTTGCTGCATACTGTGCTGGTAACCAGGTCAAGGCAGGTCAGATGACATCATGCTCCAAACCAACATGGCAGTGTTTGTTGACAGTCAGGAATAAGGTATGATTAAAGGTTTTGGTGGAAGTAATACTGGGATGAATTTATCATATTGGTTGGAAGATTTGATGTATTTTCCTGAGTTATTATTGGATCATGATTGTGGTTATTAGTTCTGTTCATCCGTTTTATGATATATTGTAACCATTTCTTGATTATTGGTGTAGTGACATAAAATAATAAATTATGAAAACAAGTCTGAAGTTTGAGACTATCAAACCAAGAAGATAATTTAAGCGCATTTTTGTTCCACAAAGAGGTAGAATTAATGTTCATTGGTCAGTACATAGAATATCTGCCTCACCAACAGGCTCTATCTATGAGTCAATCTCTGGTTGGTTAGTGACATCCAACCCACCTACATGTATAACTATGACCCCATTGGTGAAGACATGGGGCATGTATGCAAATCAATTTCCAGGTCTACTAATTCCAAGAAGTACGATGAAGTGCCAAGCACCAATATTGCTTGCATCAGAAAGAAAGAAGAAGTTTCACTGTTGAGAAAATATTCATACTGTAAGGATAGAAAATTAAAGGAGAATGAAACCCTTGAAACCAGCTGAATCCATATTAAAGAGAAAAATCAAAGAAACATATTGTTGAAAGTTTGAGGAAGATTGAATGAATAATAAGAAAGTTATGAGCATTTGAATATTGAGATCACTAATGCCATGTAGATCCTCCCATTGGCAATGCGACCAAGATCTGTGATGTCACACACGTACAACTCCCTCATTACTTTAGTACTTATTTCACTTATATTCTCAATTTTATAGAGTCTATCACAAGGTGAGGTGTTCTCTTTATGAGAGGACAAGTACAGAGGTTTCACAACATTATATCATTGATGAATCGTTTGTCATAAGATTAGAATGAGCAAAAAGAGATGTTTTGGGGTATATTTTCAGTGTCCAAAAGGGGAGAGTTGTTCATCTGTGACATCATAGATCTTGGTCGCATTGCCAATGGGAGGATCTCCATAGCATTAGTGATCTCGACATTCAAATGCTGATAACTCTTTTATTGCTAGTCCTATTTTACTCAAACTTTTGTTGATCTTATTCTTTGATTTTTCGGCTTTCGCAAAAGCTAACTTGCTCCAAGAGTTTCATTCTCCTTTAAAGAAAGTTGTGGAAATTAGGAGAGGTTAAACAATCGCAAACCACTCGCTCAACCACTTGTTCATTCACTCGCTCACTCACTTAATCAGTACTCTCAGCTTATGGTCCTCACTCAACTTATGATTATTTCTTACTGAATCACTTATTACCGCTCAACTTGGATATGGTGTTATTCTTATGAACGATTAATGTCACATTCCGCATTTATGTCAACAATATTTGTGAATATACTACGAGAGTGAAATAAACGAATGTTCATGTGTCATACAAAGGAGTGATTGATTGATTTATAACGGAGTGCGTTTCGATGTTGACTAACGTTTACCAAGTTTCTGTAGCTTAATCGTGCAAGAAGCTACAATGGGCTTTTTTACCACCAAGGAATCTTGCGATAATTGATCATCCCTACACTATTGATTTACTTTTTGATATCATTACATTACTGACTCAATGTTTGAATAACCCAAGTACTGTCAATCTGTTGCTAAAAACATCTCTGTTCAGCTGTTTGCCAAGCTGCCATCAAGATTACTTCTGCAAGGTGCATGAAATAAGGTCCAGAACCTGCCCTAGCTTGGACTATACCAAAATTCAAAACTAGTATTTTTATTATAGAACATGTATACCTATGTTGATTGTTTTCCTATTTTTTGTCATTAGATACTGAGAGACAGGGCAGTGCTTGCTTCCTTAGATAGTCTCCCTATTGAAGATGCCCTGGAGTTGCTAGAATGTTGTGTGTTGGACAATAGGAAAGACTCTCCCTTGAACAATATCCTGCACACAAAATTTCAGCAGCTGAAGATGTACAGAAAGGTAATTAGAACTTATTGTATTCATTAATGGCTATAATATTATTTTTTCATTCTGGTCAGTGGATTATATCAGTCTTACAAGCACACCAAGTATTCACCTTTCGCCATTTCCTGGGGGCTTTTCCTTTCTGTAATTAGATGTGGTTCCCATGATGGTGTTCAAACTATGATAATTTTTCATTATACCAGGCATCCATTCAACACTTGGGACCTGCTTCATAAACTTGTTACAAGAATAAATTTGCAATAATAGATAGCTATTGATATTGTTTGATTTTGATTGGCTGATTGTAAATTTTTAATACAAATTGTGCATTTGTTATTAATAACAAGTCTTTTTAAGTGGGACCTGGGTGAGAAATTGGCAAATATGCAATATTTTTTAGCCAACATTGCAAGAGACAGTCTCGGGACTTATAAAATGATAAATATAAATAATGATAAATCCATAATTTATTGTTCGAAATAGACATGAAATGAAATACTCCGAAAATTTGCTTTACCCACTTGATCGTGGGCCCGGCAGCCGCTGTGCAGCGCCAGATCGACGAGGCTCTATCCCTTTAATCGTTGAACGCCAAACAGGGTAGCAGCAACTCCCATCTTTTAACGTCTTTTGGTCTGACGTGGCCGGGGTTTGAACCCCCGACCTCCCGGTTGTGAGACGGACGCTCTACCAACTGAGCCAACACACCGGTTATCCACTGAGCCTCTTAATTTATGCTTCCTTGTGATTCTTTTAGTATTGTGTGACTACATGTTAATACATTGATTGAAAGAATTTCTAATGGGTGCGGAGGGGGAGACTGACCAATATTCACCGGTGTGTTGGCTCAGTTGTTAGAGTGTCCATCTCACAACCGGGAGGTCGGGAGTTCTAACCCTGGCCACATCAGAACAAGACGTAAAAAGATGGGAGTTGCTGCTGCCCTGTTTGGCATTCAACATTTAAGGGATAGAGCTTCGTCGATCTGACACTGCACAGTGCCTGCCGGGCCCATGATCAATTGAGCAAAATGAATTTGTGTAGTATTTCTATTTGAGATTTGTATTTTGAACAATAAAATATGGATTTTCGTTTCATTTTCATTGTTTTTTATTCTTTACAAAACTAAAACAATAGAATGAAAATTAATGAGTAAAGGGCTCTAAATTATACATGCTATTCTATTTTAGGGGGGGGGGGTGTAGGTTAGGTATGTTCTGTAAGGTTAATGTTATAATGGCCCTGTAGTATTAAAGATACAATTGATTGTTCATTTAGTATTATTGTCAGTTCATGTCAATCTTATTATCAAAGAGTTACAGTTGATTGAAATATCAATTGTATTTATTTTCATGCTACAACTCAAAGATCTAGTACTTGAACTTTGTGCCAATTGGCTTGAATGTAAGGGTTGGTGTACAATTTATTACCATAAATTTGCTTGATTTTTTTCTTATGTTATAATATGGTCACTAATTTGTTTACCCATTAGATCACATTCTATGCTATGCAATACTCTCCACCGCTCTCACTTGGAGTTCTTCAGGGAGGAAGTACTCCCTCTGACCTCTCGGAGGTCATTCGACCCCTATGTACATGGCAGGATGTCCAGGATGCTTCTAAAACCAGTCCTGATAGTGTTCTCAAGCTGCTGATGTCTGCTTCAGACTTTGATCTGGCCAAGGATTGGGCAGAGCTCCATGGAGTTATTGATGATTACCAGCAGGTATATAGGCATTTATGCAAATAAATCCTGTATTATTAGAAGGGGTATTTTAAATTTGATCGAGAGAAACACTGAGAAATCATAAATAAGCATTGGAATTGAAATGTATTTTGAAGATGATTATTTTTGCTTTGTGATTAAGAGTGGCATAAAAAACATGATTATCGCATTGGATAAGTAATATATTTTGGGGAGGAGAAGTTTAGTATCAATTTAGAGTGATATATATAAATGATAACTTAATAATTGAGTGATTAATAGTTTTGTGATGACTTCTTGTAAAGATATTATTTCCTGTGAGATCATGTGAAGAGGCTTGTGAGTGGATGAGTGGATGGAGCTATAAGGAAATTAGATTTTTTTTTCTTGACAACTTGTTGAGCATGTATATTAGTAAGTCATTTTGGAATTTCTGTGTGCAAGTGTATCTTACATCATTGAATGCTTTATTTTGTATTTGCTATAAGCCTGTAATGACTTTATGTTTCATAGGTAAAGACAAACATATATGATAGGGAAGGAAATGCAGACATATAACCCTGTCCTTTATATCATTGCCTTGGTGCAACAATGCCCTAAGTGCCAAATTTCTAGGAATCACATGATACATTAGCACCCTTACTCAGTTTTCTAATGTGTGGAGCCTAAGGATTCTTATTTCAATGTGTCAAATTGATATGTGGTGCCAATGGCATGCTTGCTCCATCACAATGTTACCATGCTTGTCTAACATCAATGACATGTGAATTTCTCTCTCTCTGACCTCTCCTAGACTATCCTAGTCAACCAGTTGGAACATTTATTATGCAACAGTTGTAACAACCTTCAGGTTTACCAGGTATGTTCACATTCCATCATTGGACAAGACAAAAACAGTACAGAAATATTGAAAGAATCACAATTTAAAAATTACAAGATAATGAAATCATAAAGAAGATTGAAAAGTTTATTATAACAGAATGGCAGACAAATATATATTGGCAAGAAGATAGAACTGCACCAGTGGATCTCCAGAGGATGGTGATGATGGTGACATCAATTTTAGTGATGTTCCTTAATTTTGGGGAAAATAGGTATAGGTATGTTGTTCAGCTGCTGCGGTAAATGCAACCCTGGCTGTTGACATTGATAGTTTATATCATTGAGTATCAGCTATATGCCATACAGAGAATGATGAATTAATGATATTCATATAAATAGAAATCCATTAAAAAAGTGCAGAACTGTTTACAAATATGTCTGAACCCATATACATGGTGCATTGCTTAAATTTGTTATCAAATTTATATGGCTTGAAATGTTGGTAATGTGAAGTAAAATTTGAGAAAGATGTGGGTTTAGAAGATTATAGAATTACCCAATTAGTCGCCATTTCAGAATTAAAGTACATTAATTGCATGTGGTACAGCTGTGAAAAGGTAATGCAGTCTTGACGTTGAGTTACCTCTCTTCACTTCAGCCTGCTACTAAAACCATCGCTACTCAAGCCATATTTAGCTCATCTCATCTGGTTTACAGATCTGGTTTACAGTCCTTCTCAGGACTTCACTCACTTTCAAGAAAAGAATACCTATAATTTCTCTTTTGCATCCTTTCTCGTCTTTCCATTTCAATTTTTCTGCCTGTATTTCCTGTCCCTTCATATTACACATGGTGAACCCTAAACCTTCTCCATGTAGTCTTGATATTGTTTTTATATCTTTTAAGATACTTGAGGATGTTTGTAGCAGTGAAGAAACAATCGCCATTTGTACTCAGTTGCTTGAGTCCCAGAAGATAGCTCTACCCAGTGTAGTCTTCTTGGTCCATTATCTCCTTCATAATTGCCTTGATGAGCTATCTCTGGAGAGGGCTGGAGGACTACATGATATCAGTATAGGTGCCAAGGTTAGTCTCCGTAATATTGTCGTCTTCCCACACAAAGGCCGTTAGTGCAGACTGCTTGTCGCCTTCCGGCATAAGGGCCGTTAGCGCGGACTGCGTGTTGCCTTCCCGCACAAATGCCGTTAGCGAGCACTGTTCACTGCACGCTAACAGACTTTCTGCAGGAAGGCAACGTGCAGAGTGCGCTAACAGCCTTTGTGCGGGAAGGCGACCGCTAACGGCCTTTGTGCGGGAAGGCGATGATATGTTTCTCACCAGCATTGGAAATACAAGCATGTTGGCAAGAGGGGGAACAGAGTTTCTTAAATGTTGGCACACTGAAAGTGGTGGGTGACCACAGAATTTCTCTCAACTCTCCAAAAAATATTATCCCTTTAAAAAAGGAAAGCACAGTGTATGAATTTTTGGCAAATGTTGTTGGGCACTCTCCCTCTGTGACCGCTGGATCTGCGTCTGTAAGTAGGAGCCAACACCAAAAAGTGAAATGGTGACTGGCTAACACAGGATTGATCTGTGCTTGTTTTTTTAATCATATGAAATTCATCTATTGCTGCTAGGGCCACGTGACCTTAAAAAGTTGATGGTGCAGAAGAGTGAAATGAGCCATGACTGTCATTTAATCCAGGGATAATCTTTTGTTGACATGACATGATGGTTTCATTCGTCAATTAATTCTACTGGAGTTCAGACATGGTGTTATCTGTCAAAAGATCTTGCTCCTTTCTTCCCAGCATGATATATGTTGTAGGGAATATCTTGTGTATACCTTGGAGGGAATGAATTTACCCCCTCACCTAAAAAAAATATCTAAATATATCTTCTTTTTTTTAGAATTGGAATGTGATGTAGCAGGTTGAGCTTGTCAAGAAAAGTGTTTAGGGGTAAATTTTGTCAGTAATTATAACTATCCTTATTTAGGTATTTATTTGTATGGTTTTATTTTGTTGATATAGGTTCTGCTTTGTTTACCTGAGAGAGTGAGGGGAGAGTATCAACATATCATGTCTAGACCAGACCTGTTGCTGGAACAGCTACTGATGAATCTCAAGGTTGGCTTTCTCTTAGGCTTCATATGTCAGTGAAACTTAAAGAATATTTGAAGACACTTAAATGCCAAGAAAATGGAGGGAGCCATCATTCTTGCTTCTTTTGATTATGTCTCATCTTGAAACTTTCACATGATTTGGAACATGAGTTGCAAAGTAATTTCTGTTTCTGGATAGGGGCTCAGTTACAGTATATTCTTATTAAATTACAAACCAATTGAAACTTAATTCAGAATCAATGAGGTTACATTTTGTTTGTTTTTCAAAGTTCATTCATCCTGTTTTTAAGCATTTTTACACTCTTCGTTCATGATATTTTTGACATGGCTATGCGATATTTGGTGCATGTTCAGAAATTATGTGGTGCGACACAAAGATAATTCTCCACCTCCTCCCCTCATCATCATCAGTACCACTGTTGTTGTTGCCATTGTCTTCATTATGTAAGTCATAGTCAATCATCACAGTCATCAAACCATCATCATCACCATCTTCACCACCACATTCTTTTCTTCATCACTCATCACCATCACCTTATATTCACATTCATGTTTCAAACATCCAGTTCACAAACATTATCCTAAAAATTTGTTATTTTGTTTAGATGAACCTTGCATCCGATGTGCAGGCGACACTCCAAGAAGAGCTCCAGTCATCGCGTTTCCCTTCTGCAAGTCTATCTGAAAACTCCATCAATGCTCTCATCTCCAAGTATGCCAGAGAAGCTATCCAGATCCCAGTTGCTCTTCTCAATACTTCTTTGTCAGGTGAGTGATGCACCATGAAGCTGATCGATTCTATGACACTTGCTCCCATTAAAAATATACACATCAAGCCTCACATAAACTGAACCTCAAACCAAACTCTTACCTTAATATTTACCCTCATTTTATTAAGAGCAAGAAAAGGAATTGATTTTAACTCAAACCTAACCCCATGTCTTTCAAGAAGTTATAACATTACATATTGTTTTGGGAGTAAGTGTCATGTGTCTTGCGTGCTTTGCTTATCCATAGCTCAAAATTAGCCCCCAAACCAGTTATTTCAGTTCTTAGTGTGTTGAAAGTATGCTTGATATCTGTTTTTTGCTGTCAGGTTCTTACTGAATTAGCCAAAGTTTGATTTGTACAGTGTCCTATATTACTGCCATGTAATAGACCAGTTTATGAACATATTCCAAGTCTGTGCATAATATTCAAATTATTCAAATTCTATGCATCACTAAATTTTCTGAGTGATATTCAGACTTAATATAAAATATATTGTGTGTCTCATCTTCGCCAGAAAGATGCATATACAAATTTGACTATGTTATAAACTTGGTTTATGTTATCCTGCTTGATTGTGCCACCCTGTAGTTGAGGTTTGTGTGTCCATTTGCAAAACGTCAATGAATTTTAATAAGACCAATTCCAACAGGTTTAGTTGTATTTTAAATGCTATATGGTTGTTTGATGCAAATTTGTCCCCGTATGGAGAGATTTAGTAGGATGCTTGTAAACTCACCAAAGAAATGTATGCCAAAATAGCTTGGATTATATTTCCATTTAAATTAGATTGTTTTCATGCAATATTGAAAATCGATAAGTTGTGGTGCTGGTCGTATATCATATTGCTTGTTTAGTTCATAATGCAAAGTGTGCTTTCTACAATATCAAAATTATTTTATCAATTTATGATATAAAAAAAGTTTGGTATCACTTAAAGTAGCATTTGATTATTAAGATACTAGGTATCGTATCATATTATCATATATTTTCTATACACATCATTAGAAATATCTATTTCATGTATAAAATGACATGATTATAATCCTGATTTATTTATTATTCCATCATTATTCTCAGACTTCGTTGTAGTAAATGATTCATGTTGTGAGATGGGTGATCTGCCAGAGTCTCATTATAAAGGTATTAATATATTTTTAACAGCTACACACAGATGCCTTTATAGGGATATCAATGGTATATAAAGAAAATCACCCAAAGGATATTCTATTGGCAGGAAGGAAAGCATGTAGCCACCTCCATTATAGATATTTAAGTAACATTTAGAGGACTCTAGTTGCATGACACTTTATCATCGATGTTAAGGTTGCCATCAGTGGTAGCTACCGTGGCAACAGGGCTTAGCAGCCAATGAAAATAAAGATTACCATGGTAGATACCATTTATGACAAGATTATCAATATTATCATGGATATCAAGTTTATTTATTTGGAATATAGATGGGCAATTCCATAATGTAAGTACGTCTGACCCCCGATATTTGGGAAATTCCTGAAATGATTTTAAAATTATCCTGGCTTGACCTGTTCATGAATTAAAGTAAAAATTGTTGAAAATTTGGGTCTTACATGTACATACAAAAAAATGTTGATTATTTTATGGAATTGCTCAGATGTGGTTTGCTTCATAATTTTTATTTTGTTCATCTATGAAATTCTCCCATGCATGCCTGCATTCAATATCCTCAACCCCGACACACCCACTTTCATTGCACAAAAAAATCCTTCTCTTCTGCCCACTCACCCACAACGCACGCAGACACCGACTCCGCCCTGAACCAAAGCTTCGCCCTAGCCTCGTATGCCTCGGCCCTGTCACCTCTTGGCCTGGTGTCTGCCTTGAAGGGACGTCAGTTCTTGGCATCAATGAGGGGTCGTGCCCCATCCCCTTCCCCCTCCTCTGTCTCCTCCTCTTCTTCTATACCGGTCCCTGAGAGGAGAAGGCAAAGCACCAGGGGTGAGTTGGTTTCATGTCCTTTAATGTTTCATGTCCCAGATATCTTGGTAGTGTTTCACAGACAGTTTAGTGTGGCTTAAAGTCATGCTTAAACACCAACGTGTTCATGACATTTAAAGCTGAAACTCGTTCATTAATTTACAGTAGCAGCTATTTCCTGACTATTATCTGGAGCCCCTAACACAAAGCTAAGCAATGATCGTAGAACAAATTTTCACGATTGATTGCATTGACTACAATGTACAATCAATCGTAAAAATCAAGCGTACGATCAATTGTCATGCTTTGTGTTACGGAGCCCTGGTCTGGTCTTATACAACTTGCAATTGGAAATTATGTGCAATTTTTAGTCACACTCAAATCTTTGTAAAACACCCCTGGTATCTTAAATATTTGGTGTCCTAGAATTTACCTGGTGAAATTTATGTGGTTTGTGTGGTAACCTTTTTTTGTTTGTTATGTGTCCTTTTAGTGTCAGTTATTACATTATGTCTGATCTCAATTTTCTGTCGTTTCAAGCTTATCACCTGTAATCTTTAGAATACTTGGACCGAATGGTGATTACTGTTGGGTTGCTATAAGATCAATGGCATCTTTTTGTAATCCTGAGCTCTGGGGTGTTCCACAAAGATGTAAATTGTGATTCAACATCTCACTTGATTTCCCATTTGCATGTGTTATATACTGCATTGCATCACTGCATTGGCCAGATCATGCACAGGAGGTTATGTTCTACTATCTATCCATCAATGAGATTTTGAGTTAAATAACATTGTACACATCATACTTCAATCTTTGTGGAACACCACCCAGGGATATCTTTCTAACTCTTGTCTACAGTCTTCACTATGCCATTATTGAATATTTATCAATTAATGAAAAACAAAGCAAGATGAAAAAGCTAACAATATTACCAAGTCACTGGAAGGTTGCCACAATAGTGTTTGCCATATTTTAGTGATTCCAGGTTAGATATTAGAAAGTATAATAATAATACTAATAATAATCATCAGCCAAATCGCACTTGTCCTATTGCTTCTGCACTAATCACTTTCATTATTAATGCAAATTGCCTTTTGAATCCTATTCAAACGATTCCTACAAAGTATCAAATTAACAGTGCTTCCTATTTGGTGTTTTAAAAAGACAGTATCTAGGTTAGGTACAACTCACCTCTGAACTTTCATGAAAGGGTAGTTTGTTGGGGATAAGTGGGGATAAAAATGTCATTTTGTTTTTACCTGTCCAAAGACTTAAATTGTTGATCGAACCATTCTTGTATTGTAATAACAGGAGGGTGTTTTATACAGTTATTTCAAAAGTTATGCATGTCTTCATAAATGAAGAAAATAATTCTAAACATGGTTGAGAAACCTACAAGAATTGCCATATTCCAGGTAGCTCACATCAGAGAGTCTAATTCTATTTGACAAGAAATAATTTTCAAGTCATTCAGCTTTTCATTAACTTTGAGTGACAGCCTGTATATTACACAGGAAATACTATAGGTGAAATCTACAAAAACAGGAGTAGATTTCATGACCAGCTGGTGATATGAACACTTGTTGAATTGAGTAATGTACATTAAATCAGCTAAACTGGAACTAACTGGCAAGACTTTGTGAACAAAGAGGAATGTAATTAACCATTAGCCAGTCTCCTTAATTAGCAATCCATAAGTGAAGACTTTCCAATATCCCTGCTTATATACACACTTGTAATACTGTCATGTTGCAATATTTGGACTGAGGCGTATATGAATTAAGGTCAGTCAAAATGCTTTAATCTACACAGGCAGTGTTTGTCATCTCACTAAAATAGAGCATCATTCATATACATCACATTGGAAGTGATTGCAAAACAATTAAAATGATTGCGCATAATGAGTGTGTATTATTGATAATTAAAAAAGCATGTAATGTATTGCATATATATGAGCAAGGTATGAGTTTGCTCTATATAAAATATGAAAAATAAACATCAAAGACAGGAAGCAAAATACTAATAAATTCATTGACCCCTGTTTATATACGATACATATGCTATCAAGAGGATTACGTCCTTTAAATAGACACACCATTTATTGCTTAATTTCTAGATAGCTTTTATACGACCAGGTTAATTGAAGCATATTTTTTCCAAATTAAATTGTTGTTATACCTTAATCTCCAAAAAGTGCATTTTCTTGCCTGTCATCAGTAAAGAGATAAAAATCATTAAAAAACACCAGGAACATTTAAAATGGTCTGTATTTAGGAATTAAGCAGAGATGAAATTATGAAAAGGTATGTGACACCTACATAGGCTTTCATATGAGAAGTATGAATTTTTATGAATAAAGTATAGAATGCATTTGATCACTTTTCTTTTAACAATGATTTCTGTCATTGCACTAAGTTGGGGTTTTCAACCACTTTTCTTCATTTTTGTCTGTATAGATTTGTTATGTATGATTTTAGAAAGATACATTATATTTCATTATTTTTTATTCTATGAATATGCATGGACTAATATAGACATTACAATAAGTGCTTATACATGGCATGGCTTTTATTTATTAATCTATTTACAGTAAGTATATGTTGTGTTTATTGTATTATTAACATTCTATGTTTTATGTTCATTACATTTACTGTATACAGGCTGTTAAGTAATTTTATTTGGTGCATTGTCGTTTAGTTATTTTAATTGTTTGATTTATTTATTTATATATTGATTTATATATTTACTTATATATTTGTTTGATTGTTTTATGTATAATCATTTTAATTATTCATTGAATTAATTAATATAGTCTTATATTTTTGTCATTTTTCATTTTATTTTTCTTATTTAATGATATTTTTTTAATTTCCTTGAAACTAATTTTAGTACTTGTGGAGCTCAGAAAATTAGATACGTATTTGTTTGAAATGGCTCTACTAAATAATATACAATAAACACAGAATTCAGTGGTCGGGATGTTTCAAGGTACTCTGATGAAATACACAAGTTTCAATAGTTAAATTTATGAATAAAAATATGACAGAATAAATCAGATATTAATTTAATTTGCTTCAAAACATTCACAATTTCTTATCTATCAAAGTGATGATGATATCTTATATTCAAAGATTTATTATCTCCGTATAGGTCAAAGTCCAGGACTAACAAGTCCTGGTTTAACCAGCCCACCATCCCGTCGGACAAGCCGAGATGGTCAGAACTCTGACCAGTTGGTATCGCCTCCTAGTTCTGCCACCAGACCCCCTCCTCTTCCAGAGGTACCAGAAAAGCCCCCGGGTGTGTCTGTAGAGGGGGGTGAGTTACCCGCTGTACCCCCTACTAGGGATCAATGGGTACCTGATGATAAGGTCTCAAACTGTATGGTGTGCCAGGATAGGTTTAGTATGGTGAGTGAATAACATGAATCACAGGTGAAAAAAAGTGAACTGGAACTTGAACTTGAATAGTAGTAAAGTTATGATTTGGTCTACTATTTATTTTAAAAATTTGTATGATTTTTTTCTTTCAAAGAAAGATTTTGTTCAAAATCAAATATGCACACAAAAAACAAAAAACTAATATTGCATTTTACAGATGTATCCTACACTCTACAAGCTCCACAAATTTATCAACCTCCCCCATCTTCAACCTCTTTCCATAATTCTGTCGTATGTATTTCTGGAACATTTGTGAATTTAAATGAAGTTTTAATAGTTTTGAGAAACAGCCCTTCGAGTAATATATATAATATAACCTTTTTATGAAAAATTAGGAAAAAGAATTGATAAAATCAATTAATTCATACATATATAAATATTGAGTAATTATGTTAGTAAAATAATTACTGTAAATACGTTGGCTAATATCACGGTGTTATCTTACCAAACAAAATAGATATCTATTGATTTTAAAATAGATTGTATCTATTCATATCTTGAACAGTTTAACAGAAGACATCATTGTCGACGCTGTGGACGTGTTGTATGTTGGAAGTGTTCACAGTTGCGTGCGGTGGTTGATGGATATGGAGATACGCCTGTCAGGATCTGTGATCAATGCTATGAACGTTTTATCGCTCCTAGGTAGGTCTTCCTCATCATTTATATTTAGTGTAAAAATAAAGAAAGAATCAGGAAAAAAAGAAACATTTCTTTCTTGAAAAAATTATTTTGAATGCCTTGATTAAAATCTATTTTATGTGTAACTGCACTGGAATTAGTGTGTCAGCTTGTTGGCATGTTAGTCTGTGCTGTGTCTTTCACAGCCCTTTTCTGCATTTCCCTTTGTTTTATATATCCCGACATGGAGAATTAGTATGGAAACGATGCTAATCAGGGCTCCTGCAGAAAAAAAATGGCTCAGACTTTGTTAGAGTCACCTTAATATGGCTCCAGCAATAATGTGATGAGTAGTAAGAATTAATGAAAGTGATTTTTACCTTGGCTATTTTCACAGAGTTATTGATATTCTGTTTTATCAAATGGGTGTCAATGTCGTATGAATGTTAGAATATTGTGTTATATATAGCAGAGTAATGAGTAATGATTTATTTTGGGCATGGGGCTATAGAAACTCTTGTTGGAATGCTCCCCAGGGAGTGGATAAAGTGCATTCATTGTGTGCAACCAAGCCAGGATCCAATGTCCAGGGTAGTAGTATATCTGGGCTTAGAGATTTTATTTAATAAAAGCAGAATATTATTATTATTAATGATTTGAAAACTAAATAATGAAACAGAATTTAAAAAATGCTAGAAGAAGATGAAAGGCCTCTGAGAAACTGGTTGTAGATATTGTTTATTAATTTATGCTACTGATTTGATTGATTGATCTTTTTAATTAAATTTGTAATTATATTTCATGTAATTTTAAGATCATATGGAACTCCTCAAGCACTAGAACAAAGAATGAAAGGCAAAATGTCAGGTAAGGTTCATTATCCTATTTATTTTGCTTTAAACATACTTATAAAAGTGTGCAAGGTTATATTTCAAAAAATGTAAAGAAAAATTATTCAATGGCAAAGACTGATGAAAAATGAAATGCACTTGATTTAGTGATCGATCCATACAATTTAATTCTTAATGCTCGTGGCATTAATGCTGTCACATGTCATTGGAAATATTTTGGTAATTAAAGGACAAGTCAACCCCAACAAAAATTTGATTTGAATAAAAAGAGAAAAATCCAACAAGCATAACACTGAAAATTTCATCAAAATCGGATGTAAAATAAAAAATTTATGACATTTTAAAGTTTTGCTTAACATCACAAAACAATTTTATGCACATCCTGGCTGGTATGCAAATGAGAAGACTATGACATCATCCACTCACTATTTCTTTTGTATTTTATTATATGAAATTTGAAATATTCTAATTTTCTCCTCATTGTCAAGTGATACAACGATTAATTCCTCCCTGAACATGTGGAATTAGCATTGTTAAATACTATATGGTATATTCAAGTTGGTCCTTATTGTCAAATCTATAAAAAATGAAATATTGTGTAATTCAAACAATAAAAAACAGAAGAAATAGTGAGTGATGGACATCATCGACTGACTCACCTAGTTGTGCATATCACTGTTTTGTGAAAAATAAGCGAAACTTTAAAATGTCATAACTCTCTTATTTTACATCCGATTTTGATGAAATTTTTAGCACTATGCAGTCAGACTGCAGGTCCCAAGAAAGTGGCTTCTTTCATCCAAGTGATATTCATGACTTGAGATGTTTTGCATATTTAATGAGCTTGATGCGGACCAAAACACCTCTTTTCATTCGGTCATTGCTGCTCTAATTATGCATCGAATTTCATGAATTTGGTACCATTGTAAAGAAGAAGAATCATTCTTTCAGGTCATGTGTTTGAATTTATTCAAGGATTTTGTAATATAGGTTAAAATTTTGATCTAAAATATGCTACAAAATAAATATTTTCACCTGACAAAAGCTGCTATTTTCACACTTTATTTTTGTTTGAGCCCAAATGATTTTTATATCATGATAAAGCTGAATATGTATGCTTTGAAATGATATAGGTTTCAAAATAAGAATTGGTTTAATCGGGTCAAGATCACACTTTTCATTTGCCAAGTACATAAAGCAGCTTGAAATCAAGTATACTGCACTCTGATTGGTCAAAAAGACCACACAATGGCAAATTCCAACGGTTCCAGTGCTTGGGTTCGTGGGAAGGTCACACTTCCCATGTGGTAATCTCCTCAAATACCCCGCGCCTGTTGTTCTGTGAACCTTATCCAGCCAATCAGAACTCTGGATTTCATGCAAGTACAAAATTTTAGAAATCTCGTCTTGTACCTTGGTGGGAAAAGTGTGATCTTGACCCGATTAAAAGGTGCCGCATATCAAGAGTGGCATTGTGAGAAAGTACAGAAGTTCAGCTTTATGGTGATATAGATATCATTGAGGCTCAAAATAAAAAGTTTTGCACAATTTGCCAAAGAAAACAGAGGAAGAAAACTCAGTTTTGAGGCACAATTTCAGGCCAGAAATTTACTTATTTAACAAAATATTGTATACAAAATAAATGACCAATATGAAAGGGTAACTTTTACTCTATCTGATGGTGCAATAATATTTCATTTAACTTGAGGTTAAAACAGGTAAATTCTTAGAGAAAGAAAATCTCACGAATCACGAGATTTTGCAAGGAGGAGGATTCAGCCACGAGATGATTTGGATGAATCTGGCCTTTTTGCTCATTAGCATAGGGACCTGCGGTCTGACTGTATGCTAGTTTGATTTTTCTCTATTTATTCAAGTCAGCATTTTCCTGGGGTGGACTTGACCTTTAAGAAGTTACAAGTACAATTTATCATTTGAATGCAAGAATACATATTAGATTATCTGATCTGTATTGTTTTGTTACTATTTCCATTCAATTTGTTTTATTACCTTATCCAGATATTGCATTTCAAGTTTGTAGATACCTTAATCTGTTTTAATTTTTTCTGTAATTAAAATTTTGAAATTTTTCCTTGAAATGTATGTAAAGTTTAACTGTTGAAAATTATGCTATCCCAAAACGTGCAACTATAGGGACCCATACATGGTATGTGACAGTACTGTGTCTAACATTAAGGAGTGCGTTTTCTCATTTCTCACACTTTATTTTGTTGAAAGTTAGGAATCAAAGTTCTAGGTATACAAGTCATACACCTTTTGGTTCCTTTTTTTTTTGGGGGGGAGGGGTGTTTATAATATATGCTTGTTTTTTGTCAATGAAAATAAGTGAATCGTATTTCCATATCTTACTGACTGGACATGGTGGCTCAGTGGTACAGCGTCCATCTCAAGAACAGGAACTCACGGGTTCGATCCCAGTCCAAGTCATACCACAGACTTTAAAAATGAGACCTTCTGCCGTCTTGACAGGCGCTCGACATAATGAATGTAGAAGTGAAATAATAACATTATGTTATGCAGGGCTCGCTGGGAGAACAGTTCATAAGAGCTAAAGTGCTACCCTGGGTAAATAGAATTATTATTATTACTGTAAAGATTCTTTTTTATATACAGGAGGAAGAGGATCTGGAGGATCGGGGACCATGCCATCAGTCTCACAATCCTTAACACCATCTCAGCCAACCCCTGAGCTAGGTATGGGAGGGGAGGGGTTGACAGAGTATGGTCCTGTCACTGATTGGAGATTATCATTGGATGAAGAATACTGTAGTATGGTCAGAGAAGATTTCTACTATGAACAGGTTTGCACTTTGCTTACAAACGGTTGATATTTGTAGATATGTTAGTAGAATGTATGTACTGTACACTCTGTATTATTAGAGGAATATCAAACTTGATGGACAATTTTGTACAAGGTAGGGAAGTTGGCATGGGTTTTATTTACATTTGATTCACTTTATTTAATTTATTGTTATATTTCTGTGTCACAATCTCCTTTATAATAATAATAATAATGGAACCCATGTCCCTCAGATTGAAAGACGAAAGTCATAACCACTAGACCACTATGCCTACACGTCATATCCACATACCTCACATATAGACAACCTATTGAAGTTGAAATGTTCACAAGGATCATCTTGCAAAATTCTTAAATTAAACTACTGTCTACCATTTGATGTCGTGTTTATCATACTAATTTGGATGGGAGTATACAGAATGAGATTAAAGTAAAAGTCTTTGTTCTTTGCAGGCTCCCAGTACATCCCTATGTCTATCCATCTTGGAGCTTCACTCTGACCCAGGGGCATGTGGTCACCTGATTCTTCTACTGTGTCAAAGGTTATCTGAGTATCTCAGACCGGTCAGACCAGGTGAACCAAACACTGAGGTGGACTATAGTCTTGTTCTCAGGTAAAGATTCTCTTCTACAAATGTTAATGTTCTGTCATTTTTTTTAAATCAAGAATATCCTGTTGAAAGAAAGGGTGGAGGTGGTGCAGAAAATGTTGTAGATAAAAGACAATTTTTGTAAAGTTATCTAAAACAGAGGGGAAAACCTTTGAACTTTATTCCAGGACAATTGAATAGTACCAAGCATTGTTGCTAAAGCATTACTGAACAAGAAATGATTGTTTGGAGTTATGGCACTTGTTGGTCTTGATACTATAATAGTACAGTAGGTTGCACCCCAAAAGTCTGAAACCGAGCCAAAATGAGTATTTTGTAGTTTTCCAGCTTTAGAGTGGTGTAGATTTGGCTAGATTACTTTGTAGGCTTTCTATATTAAAAGTGATTTGGTTAATGCTGGTTCGGGTGAATGATGTAAAGTGTATGGATCCGTCCATGGTTTAGAATTGGTCATTATAAAGAGTTTGCCACAGAGTAGATGCTTGCACACTAAATACAGTCTTGGTTAGCTTTAATGATTTATAAATAAAAAAGTGAAAATGGCTTGTTTATGTGTACTATTCAAATAAAGAATGTCCACACTAAATGAATGGCCATTCTGGTTAGCAAAACAATTACCATAACAGTTATTATGCAGTTGTTCTGCAAGTAGTTTAGTATGATTGGGGACATAGTTACCCTGACCATATGTATGTAGGCACCTTAATTGTTTCATTTCATTTCCAGTGTAGTGCTTTACACATAGGAAAAGACTACATTCCTTCATATGACTTTGACCATGTCTGATTCTTTTTTACTCCAGCATGATGCGTACTTTATTGCTGAACAGCAAGCTGAAGTTCTTAGGTTCAGGAGACAGTGCTAGCCTAGAGCTGTGTGATACCTATCTTGGTCATGTGGATCTTCTTAATATGTTTGTTTCAAGTAACTGCACGGATATACCAAGTATTCAACAACTCACACAGATAGATACTGCAAGGTATGAATGTGCATTTTATTGAAATTTATTCATCATTAATCATATTGATATATTGGTTTGTTTATAAATCTATTCATACTTTTAACTTTATTGTTGTTCTTTTTTCTTTATTCCTCTTGTATTGTTTGTTTTTGTTTTGTTTTGGGGGTGGAAGGGGTAGGGGTCAATATCAATAAAGAATCTTCAATTACTACATATCCTGATTGGGTGTCAAAGTTCATCTTGAGTTTATTAGTTTTATTTAAATGGAGATGTCTGGAAATTATGGATAGATACTGCAAGGTATGAATGTGCACTTTATTGAAATTTATTCATCATTAATCATATTGATATATTGGTTTATGCGGATCATATTTCAATTTTTCATTGATGTCACCCCCCAGACGTATCCGAGACAAGCTTGTCCTGTCAGAGCGTTTGTCCCTTGCCATGGAGGTCTCCACCAAGTGTGGGCTGGATCCTGGAGCTGTGTGGGCAGCCTGGGGACTCAGCTGCCTCCAGGCTGGAGATTATGAAGGAGCCAGGGAGAAACTCAGTAAAATACTGAAGGTAAAATATTCTGAGGCAAGGAATTTTTCAAATTTATGATGCACTTAATCAGTGGGAGGTAAATTATAGCCTGGTATCACTTGAATGTAGTATTTGTAAAGCTATTTGGATATCACTTTAATATGTAGTAAGTGCTGTATTAAATTGGATTAATTTATATCACTATCCTTATCTTCATCATAATTGTCATCATCATCACCATCATCATCATCATTACCATCAACATCATTGTCATCGTCATCATCATCATAATCATTATTATCATCATCATCATCATCATCTGCTTACTTCTCATCATCATTACCACCATCATAAACATAGTCATTAAAATGATTTAAAATATGATATATGGTACCAAACAGAAGATACTCATATCGTTTTTCATACTCTGTTATCATACCAATTACAGTACTTATGTTCTGATAACATCCTGCACTTTTTAAAAGGTTCAATGTATTTGATTAATAACATTGAAATTCATATATCCACTAAAAAAATAACAACAAATGCATATGTCATGAAAAACTCATGTTGAGCATAATGTCATTATGATTCCCCAGTAATAATCACTGACTATTAAATGTAACACAACAAGTTATCAGTTATCCCCAAATTATGTATTTAGAGTATACCTTGCCAATTTGAGATGTGTAATTATTATTTTTTTCAAATTTACTTTGTGTTGTGTTATTAGACCCCTACAGATAGGAACCAAACTCAGGGACCCAATAAACTGTTACAGGAAATCATCAAGATTTTGGAATCCTCAGCTGGTCAAACGATTAAGGTAATCCATTGCTCAGTTTATGGAATATTGTAAGTGTAGTTCTTGTATTCATTTCAATACCTAAATCAATTTGGATGTAGTTTTTGACAGGTGATTGGAAGGTATGAGTCAATAATTTTTCATTATGAAACTTGATAGCAAAAAGAGTAAGCAAATATTTGTATCTTTTCCAGATTGTATGATTTTTTATTTCAAAGAAATCCTCCCAACTAAAAGTATTCTAGCAGTCTTTTTTCTTTTTTTTTCACTCTGCCTTGAATTTCAAATGTGTATCATGTTACCCTTATTTGTGTTTTGTAGGTTCAAGACATCTTGACACTGTCTGCTAGTTCTATAAAGGACTTTATCTCACAGCCGTACAAGGTAATGATCCCGAACTGTATACTTTCCAAATGAAAATCAGAGAACATACATTATTTCTCCATTGCTTCAATGTATTAACATTTGTAAAATCCTAATATGCCTTCTCCCATAAGTGAGATGATACTACAAATATAATCAACTATGTCTTCAAGTAACTCTTAAGGAATCCTTGGCAAAAATTGTTATAGAGCTCTTCATATAACTGGCCACAACTCACTCTGATCTGTCTAGTTATATTTTATTGCAGTCAATTCAAAAGATTTTGTGCAATTTATTTGCCAGTGCATGAAATATGGAACCAGAATGTGTATATTTCCTTTACTACATTCTGAACAAGCAGGGTGTAACTTACATTTTTTTATATCGGTACACATAATGTATGGTTCCAAGAACATCTTTGGTGGAATATATTAAATATTCTTAGTAGATTTCTACTTGATTTAGTGGTCAAACATTGCATTTTTTTGCTCCTTTTCCTTTCCTTTTTACAGATTGTACCAGAGTCAGATAAGTTGACAGAGAATCGTGCTCTTAAAGAATGTGTATACTACATTGAGACATACAGTTCACACCTAACGGCTATTCAGTTCTATAAGAGACATGGGATGTTCCCAAAGGCTGTTATCTATATTCTCCAAGAGGTATCAAAATCATATAACTCCTTCTTTCAATATATGAATAGTGTGAGATGTTAGCATTGAAGTTTAAAGATCGTTAGGCATCATTCTTCGTGGAGAGTATGATACATGCAGTGTCTTTATCTATTTACAGATGTCCTTAATTCAGTGGAATTAAGTTTCACAACCAATAAATGTTGTGCAATTTTTTCTGGATAATTTTTGCTCTCCTCGCCTGAAAAAGTCATCATTTCCCCATCTCTTGACTGAAATTTGCCAAATCCAGGAAGGGGATATTTGAACAATTCAAATGTGAAGTATTATAGTTAAAATTTGGTATTTTCAAGTATTTGGGTATTTATGGTAGTGTAGAGATATAGATCCAGCAGATGAACTTCATACATGTATATCTAGTGCCCTAGTTGGTGTTTGTTTTACACCAATACAACACCTAATTTGAAATCAAGGATTGTTATTACATTAGGGCCTTTCCATATACAGGGTTATAGTTGGGTTGATTCAAATCAATCTCAAATTATTTTTTTTTAATGTATGTTGGTAATGTGTGATATGAATTGCATCTCTTTGTGAGATAATACTGTTAAGATTTGTCCTCTCCTTCAGAATTAAAACAAGAAATGAGCGGATGGGGGGGGGGGGATGTTTCAAGTTACATGTGTCTCAATATCAAGTTAGTATTATATTAAGAGTTGGGAGCAGGATGTAACACATCGTTGGATTTGCCAGATCTTGTTCATGGGAGGCACACTGCTGGGTCATCTCTAAATTAGATTATATTTCAAATATGTAAGCACATTTATATTGCTTTGTAGCATTCAGAATACAATGAATCTTGTATATATCCTTTCAGCAATGTTCTAATGAGGTATTCCTAGAGGGTTTGTTGGTGCCAAGCATAAAAGAAGGACAGTTTGGGCAACTGCAGGAAGGCATGCTGAGAGTAGATCCCTCGTTAGTTAAATGGCACCCTTACCTGACAGCATCCTGTCGTCATGTCAACCGTCTAGGCTGGAGCCACATCCTCTATCAGATGCAGCTCTTCATGAAGGCAAGTAACTAGATAGCTTGAATTAAGATTGTCTTAATGGAAGACTTATAAAGGCAAACATAAGTTCATGTCTGAGTAATTACTAGCTTACTAGTTCTGCTGCTGCTAATGGTGATGATCAATAATGAAGGGAATGTTGGGAATGATGATGATGGTGATGCTGGTGATGATGATGGTGATGATGATGATGATGGTGATGATGATGATGGTGATGATGGTGGTGATGATGGTGGTGATGATGGTGATGATGATGATGATGATGATGGTGATGAAGAAGATGGTGATGAAGATGATGGTGATGACGATGATGATGAGGGTGATGGTAATGGTGGTGATGACGATGCAGGGGTGTGAGTGGTCACAAATAAAAAGATCTGAAAAAAGCTGAAACTTGTAGAAAAGGTCTGAAATAGAAAGAGCTCCCATACTTTTTGTACAGAGGAAAGCCAAAAATAAGCTGAAATTAAGCTGAAAATCAAAACGAAAAAAATCTGAAATCAGATAAAAATCTGAACTCTCACACCCCTGAGTCGATGATGATTATGATTATTATGATCATTATTTCCAAAGTAAGCACTGCTGCTACATTGAATCCCATAATGCAGGTGAGACTGGCAGAGGCGTTCAACTTTGTATAGTATGGGCTCTCCAGTACATTTTTATATACATGTAGCACTTTTAAATAAAAATAATTTTTTCCTCTGTTGTTAATCCACACCCTTAGGACTTTGTACGAGCAGCCATGACATGTATCAAGTTCTTCCAGACCAGAGCTACCTCATATTCGGACCTCTTTGAGCGTCTTCATCATGTGAACAGGGCTAAAGATCACATGACTGCTGTGATGGATGATAAACAGTGGGGAAGCGTGCCCCGCCCTTCCCCTGGTAGCCCATCATCAAGAGGGTGGGGTGGAGCCACAGCAGAGACTAATATCAGACTCACTCTTACTCCGTCAGAACTTACTAAGTAAGGGTTGATAATTCAAATTCACTTTGTAATTAACTATGTGTTTTTGTTGGTCTCTTCATACCTGAAGGCATTTTAGAGATTGGTCTGTTTAATGTATTTATTCATTTTGGTTATTTATTTATCATTATTTAATTTGTTACCAATATTAGATTATGAAATCATACTCTCACTCTGTTAGGTTTTGTATTTTTAAAACAGAAAATGGCATCACTTATATAGACATTTACCGGTACATGTATTTAAGAATAAAAAACTATAGGCTTCTACTAAATGGGTGTGTCATGGTCTTGTGGTTCTGACTCTCGCCTTTCAAACAGAGGGTTGTGGGTTCGAATCCAAGCCATGGTGTGTTTTCCTTCAGCAAGAAATTTATTCACACTGTGCTGCACTCAACCCAGGTGATGTGAATGGGAACCCAGCAAGATAAATTCCTTGAATGCACTGTGCGCCGGTAATGGTAGCTCGAGCTAAAGCCTGGATAATAATAGCAAGCGCTTTGTATCCTCAGACAAAACACTCTATATAAATCCAGCTATTATTATTATTATTAAATGTGGCCAGTGAAGGTGATGAATAATAAAAGGTGAAAGAAAATTTTAAAAATTATTATGAATAAGCATTACATGATGATGATGAGCATATGTGTGATCGTGGGTTTTTTGTCTTTGCCATTCTTTGTATAAAACGTGAAGTATATGTCTTTATTTCCACAGGCATCTAAATACGATCAGCCTGCAGATAGAAGTCACTACATTCCTCCATCGTCATCTTGGAAAGAACAGTCTGGTTCCACCCATATCTCCCACTCAGACCTCCTCAACTCAACAAGCTGGTCTGACTAGAAAGCAGTCAGTGGTTGGGGGTGGGGTGCAGTTATCAGGGCTACCCACACTGTTTGGCAACAGCATGGAGAAAGCAGATGTCGTTCACAAGGTAAGATATAAACACGACTTCATTTCTTAAAGGTTTTTATCACTTTTTAGTTGTCATTGGCCGTCGTTTAAGTGCTTATCTGCCAATCAGAACCAATTACTTAATTGATGTTTGAAAACTTCAGAAGTTGGTGTGTAGTATTCTTTGTCTGGCAATGGTGTAGACATAATTTCAACTGTGTGCATTTTAGAAACCATTTTAGTTATTCATCTGTTCTCCATTTGCTTTCTATCTTTGCTCGTGTAAGAAACATCATGTTATTTAATTTTCAGGTTCTGTTAGCTGGTACAACAATACAAGAAGGGTTCCAACTGGCGTTTAAAATCATTCAGGTACAGTCTTCTTTCCTATGTTGATTTTATGTAAATTTATGCTAAGTATGTGACAAATTTGATTCGTCTTTAGGTGATTCTATTATTTTCATCCAGTTGTATGCTAGGTATCCTGTACAATTATTAAAAGTATAATTGTATTATACTGAAGTTCCTATTAATCAGGAGACATAAAGGTTAGAGAGTTTTGAGAGGTCAGGGAACTAGTAAATTTCTTTGTAAAATAAATAATCTTTTTTTTTTAAACATAAATTGTTATCCTGCAGATATAGGAATCTAGCTCAGGTTATCCCTGCTTTGCTCGATGCAAATATTGACAAATTATACATATTTACTTTTTCTGCTTGGAAATGTCAAAGAAAATTTCTTTCTTCAATAGGACTTCCGACTTGCCGAGACTAAGATCTACAGTCGGGCAGGACGTCGTCTCAGTCTCCTCAAGAAGTTCAACGAGGTCAAATTGCTTCTCAAGTGTCATAAGGACACTGGATTGGCTAGCAAGGAGTCATGTGATGAGATCCTTGATGCCAGTGTGAGGGCGCTCGTTGGAGACAAGACGCAGGTCAAAGGTGCAGAGGAGTTGATCAAGCTAATGCAAGGGGATACAAGCAAGGTGAGTTGTAATGCTAATTTCAGGGGAATTCTCTTCATAAAGTTGTTCATATTTGATTTTAGAAAAGCCTAAGTATTTTGTGCTAAGTGAGAATCTATTTGTATGAGAATGTATTTCCCATGATCTGAATGGAATTGTTCATTTTTTGGGGTAGCATTACTATTTATAATAAAATGATGTACATACATGTAGATCACCATTTAGTTTTAGCCAATATCATAAAGCATGAATGAAAAATTGCATTTGAATTGTGCAATTTAAAATATCCTGAAGTCTTTTAGAACTATATGAAATTCTTATGAAACAATTTTTACTGTATATGTTTGCAGACTAGCTGAACAGTGAAAATTGTTTCAAGATATGAGATAGTTATTCAGAATAGAATATGCAATTCATTCACTACTCTTATGTTTGTGACAGATCAATGCATACATTTTGATTGGACGACTGAGGCAGGCCTACTTATTGGCAGTGAAGGGAGAGAGGGAGGATGATGTCAGACGCATCGCCATGGCAGCAGAACAAGCCGAGGCATCAGGGGTTAAACTGAAAGCTATTTGTGACCAGTGGCTGAGGGATTACGAGGCTAAGAGGAGAAACGCTGAACAAACCAAGGAGGTGCTAGCAAGGAGTAGGGCAACCAGGTATTGAGGGAGAGTATCAGGATGCACCGTTGAAAACTCAAAGTTTGTGATCAATTTTTACTCAGGTGTTTCATGCAAAGCTTCAGAAGTCCCAAAGAGGAGTACCATTAGAGCTCACTATTCTTAACGTATATGCTTACTATCATCAAGCTGTGTGCTATTCAATCTAATGAAACAAATACGCAGGTCATGGGGGAAGTACATGTAACAAGGCAAGTGTGTATGTACAACTCGTCGTTGGCTGAGTTAAGGGATAGCTATATACCTCAACATCTCTTTATGTATTGGCATTAGTGGGTCGGTACAGTCTTATCCAGTCTCAATACTTTCCTACCAACACATTCCAAAAAAATCAGTAAACGTGACCAGAGTGGCTTAGTTGTAGGATGCCTGCCTCATTTAAGCCCGGCTCACACTATGCGATTCATTGCAATCCGATTTTCAAAGAAATCATAATAACATTTGACATGAACTTTCCACCAATAAAATCTTAGCGATCCGTGGTCAGAATAGTCGTAGGACTACTGAAATCAAAATTTAATGTAGTTCGAGCCTCAATGTAGGAATAAAAGCAAATTCAATTTCAAATCGTAATGACGTCATCATCAGCTGCGACTTGAAGCCAATTTGAAACTTTTAGGGCATTTTGAAATTTCTAGCTTTGTGTCCTCATCGAATAAATGTCAAATGGAAATGGGAAAAATTCTAAAATTTGAATTTTCAAGATTCGGAAAAGTTCTTTTTTACTCGTATTCCGATCTCATAACTTTGGATTTCATTCATTTTGAAAAACTGTGTTAACTATCCGGGTCTACCTCTTACCTCCAAACATGTTCAGAAAGGATTGAGAATAACATATTCAACAGTTGAGAATCATACACCACCCCCAAAAGAAATAAATGTTTTAAAATGATAGAACCCATCTATCCTACATTTTGAGCCATTTCAATTAAGTTTCAGTGGGCGCCAATTCTGAGGCTGTTGAAACAAGTTTAGACTGAATATGTGCTTAAATCCAAATATGGAAACGATCTTATTGATTTTCTTGAAAACTCCTGACGATCATAATTACATGACATTATAATTCAAAACTTTCTGATATTTTCACTTTATTTTTAAAAGATTTTCCTCTTTATTATCGTTTGTTCTCCATCTATAAAATGCTTGTATTTGGCTTGTATTGTGCACATTGAGTATTACCCATTTACATGTACATCTAGTCATATCTTTTCCTTTCCATTTGATGTAAACATGGAAAGAACACTATTATGTAAGTTTTCTCTTCAAATTACTGTCGGTATAACCTGGATTTTTAAATGCCTACACAACTCAAAAATACATGTCAAGTGTTTCTGATCAGGTTTATCCATGTGGTACAGTGTATATACATGTATAGCCTTGTGGTATTCTCAGCTGTGTATTTACGATTGAATAGAATACAAAGAACTAAATAGGATTCTGATATTTTTTTATTCAGAGGTTTAGAAAGAATGATCACTTGAGCAAATCTGACATTCTCCATATAACATGCATTTCATGGGGGATTTATACTTCATGCATAAAATCTTGCCAAATCAAACTCTCAAGAACAGTAATTTTATATTGATAGATCATGACCACCTTGGGGCATTGACTGCGCAAGTACCAGCACGTGTTTCATGGGATCATAAATTAAACACGACTAGGCCAGTATGCATACACTGTGTTTGTATGGCCTCATATGCAATTGAAAATACTACTAGTATCTTACCGTTTCCTTGTATGTTCATGGAATTGAAAGAGTTGTTGGAACTTAACATTCCCAGTACTAAAACTGACATTCTTGTCATATTTTCAAACTATTGTGAATGTATATTGTGAAGCTGAATATAGCAGCCGAGGAGTAAGAGGGCATTAATATCAGTTCTAATGAATTGAAATTATGTAACATATGTTAAAGTATTTAAATAATGAAAAAAAAAATCAACTCAAAGTGTTGACCTTGTGGAAATACACCAAACTAGGAGGGTGATGTGCCTTAGATTTTGTAATATTTGTAGCATTGATTTAGAATTTGATTTTATCGCTACCCAAGAAGTAAAATGCAATATCATCATGTATGCAATATTTGTATAATGTATGTCCAATGTATTGAGGGTAATGTGAAAATGTATGTGTATGTAGTTTTATTAGATGGCTTATTGCTCCCACTTATTGATGAAATTAATTGCCATATCATACAGCTGAAAACCCTGTTTCACAATTAGATTCTTAGTACATGTAACAAGTGCCATGCAAACTTATATACTCAGTATATGTTTGTTTTGTTCCAAAGTACGTAGTTTCTAACCATTAACAAATTAAAACTGGCATCAGAAGAATTGCTGTCACTTGGGCATTACGGAATATTATTACAAGATATTTGGCTGTGAAATGAAAATTGATAACAATGCATACTACTTTAAGTTTCAAACTTGAATGGACATTATTTGCCATATTGCCCCTTCCTTCTTTGTGTTATGACCATCTATGAAATAAGGCGGCGATGCTCTACCATATACCATCCTTTCTGTTCATGTTCTTGTGTAATAATATTGACCAAGATCTGTACATTTATTATTGACAATGGAGTATAACCTTTGTAATACAGTTTTGGTCACTATTTGTGATACCTATTAAGTTTAGCCTGAATATTCTATACATAATCATTTGTTGTAACTGCTTTAGAAATGCTGAATACTGAATCTGTAGAGAAAAGGTGCCATTTACTCAAATTATTTTTTTAAAGAAAAATTCAATGATAAGAAGTCAAGTAATATTCTTGCCCCCAAATGATATTATGGATATTATTGCAATTTGGGCTTATGTTATGTTTGTATGTTGAAATGAAAATGAAAATCCATATTTTATTATGAAAAATAGATATGAAATGAAATACTCCGAAGATTTGCTTTTCCCTATTGTGGGCCTGGCAGCCGCTGTGCAGCGCCAGATCGACGAGGCTCTATCCCTTTAATCGTTGAACGCCAAACAGGGTAGCAGCAATTTCCATCTTTTAACGTCTTTTGGTCTGACGCGGCCTGGGTTTAAACTCCCAACCTCCTGGTTGTGAGACGGACGCTCTGCCAAGTAAGCCAACACGCCGGTTATGTTACTGTATGTTTGTAAGATAACAAGGAAATCCACAATTATGTTATCCATTTTATACATAATTCATGATAAATCTGAAAAAGATTTGAATCATTGAAAATCAATATAGTCAATGTCACATGCATCGTATATAATAGGATGTTTGAAATATATCTGGCATGTCATCTAGACAAATTTGACTTAATATATGGGTCAAATAACACAACAGAACAGAATACCGGCTTCAAGTCATGTGATTTGAAAAAGCAATGGTTTTAGATATCAGGTGACCTTTAAAACTGAATTTATTTTAGAGATATTCAGTTGATAACTTCAGTGTATGATTTCGTCGATGATTGACTTTATTTTAAAGGTTTTAGCATAAAAAAATGACCAAAATATACTATCCTACCAAGGAGGCTCGTGTGATAATACTCAGCAAGGCATATACGGACCATGCGTAAGCTATTGTTGAAATTATTGTTGTGATTTTGAGACAAAATTTGGGATTATCATTAGTACGGGAAGCTAAAGAACATCAGCCGGGCCAGGCCGGGTACCAGCGGACTGAGGTGCTGCTGACATGGCTGGGCTCGAATCATGAGAATAGGAGACTATTTATTTCAAATGTCACATGTTCTTTCATTTTGCCAATAATGCCCAAATAATAAGGTGACGGTTTTGACTGTCCCAATTAATTCAGGGTTAAAGGGGTAGGGGTGCCTTGCCTTTTCTTAGCAAGCTATCAATATTTACTCGTTTCATGTCTAAATACCAAAATGTAAAAATGGTCATTCATAATCTTTGCATCATGGATGATTTAAGTACAGATACATGTAGCAGCCAAAACTAAAGTGAGCTTTAATTCAGGTTTTTATTGATTCATTAATCCAGAATGACTGCTTCTTGAAATGTTCTCTGGACCATTTTCTAACATGAAATAATCCATTGAATTGCAGCAACATTCACATAATTTTTCACATCTAACATATTTATTGTCTCTTGTTAACTGCACCATTTTAAATGCTGATAGTGTGTAATGGAGATATGATGTAATGTTTCCCGACTTTTTCAAATCGACAAGTCCATCTATAAACTGATTAGACATGTACTGTAGAACAGTCATATGTTGTGATATAGCCCATTGATTTTCAGTCATGTCGGATTTACAAGGCTATTCTGTGCAAATGCATCCAAAAGGTAATCAATAATTAAACTTATCAAATACTGGAATAAATCAGTATTATGAAGTATCATTTTGGATGTGTTATTTCCATTTGATTTCTTTCAAAGAATGTCTGGAATATGTCTTTCTTTTATTTGATTTATAAAGATATTTTACTTTTATATATTTATATAATGGCAAATTGTATATGAGAAAACATAGATATACAAGTATTATACAATAAATTTTTTTTATTAACATCTTATCACTTTTGTGACTAGCCCGTTTATATTTAATATTTTGTTTACCTACATTTTCATCTATCCATCCATCCGTCCTCCATCCATCCACCTATCTATCTATCTGTCTGTCTGTCCGTCTGTCTATCTATTACAGAAACTTTAAAGTGCCATTGACTTGTAGAGATGGCGAGATAACTTATCTTGCCAAGTCAACATAATTATGTCAACATTGCAAGATACATTTTCTTGCCTCGTGAATGTACAAAAAGTTTATTTTAATATGGAAAAATATGGTTTCTCATCAAGTTGACTTATGAAAAGTTGTAAGTTAACATGGCAAGATATGCTATCTCACCAAGTCGACATAAAAACAATTGTATGTCAACACGGCGGGATAAATTATCCCTCCATCTCTACAAGGCGATGGCACTTTAAAGCTTCTTCCTTCAATCCACCCACCTCACCCATCCATCCATGTATCTATCTATACATATATGTATTATTTACTGATTAAATTCCTTCCATGGGTGCTCCTTTTTACCAATATTAATAATAATAATAAGAGGGGCACCAATTGAAAATACGGAAATGGAGAAAGAGCAAAATAGTAATATGAAACTTAAGACAAACAATTAAGGACAAAGCCAGTAACAACATTTACATTAAAAAATGATAAGTGTTTCAGTGGTAAGTGAATTTATTGAAAAGATAAAATTGAATCAACTGCATATTAAATTAGCACAAAACATCTATAACTACATGTATAGAAATAAAGTTGATTATATAAAGCAAGATTATTAGAGATTATAAATCTATATGAAACATAAGTAATGCATTCAATATCAAATCACAACTGCAATTTGCATCATTGATTGTTCTATAAGTTCAGAGTAAGAATAAACTCAAACTACACATACTTTTAAAATTAATCATAGGCAAGATCAATAAAAAAAAAATGATTTGGCATAAATTGGCAGAATAGAAATCAACTTAAATATCATTTGTGCTTATCAATCCTGTAATGAAGATTTTGGAAAGCAGGAAAGGCTAATTTGATAGAAAAAAATAGGCTAAACTATTTGATATTTTGTTTTGATTTTATCACCAACGTCATTGTTATCTCAAATCTCATCAAAGTAAAAGCTGATGAAATGAAATACAACCATGCACTATATGTGGAGAGGGTTAAAGAGTACAAAGTATTACCCAATTATTGGCTGCTATGATGGGCAATTGTATGTACCCAGAGGTGATTTATTTAATCAGTGCTAGTAGACCCCAAGATTAATTCATGATGCGTAGTACTGATGAGAATCACAGAGAACAAATAGCACTACTATGAACTACTACTACTACAATCCCTTAATGCTTTGAATATCTCAACTGATTCTGAATATCTGTATATTTTTTGATAATATAAGTTCAACAATATAAAATAGTCACTTTCTAAGCATAGATTCTTAAACAGAAAACTATGAAATAAAAATCAGCAACATGATAAGTATACAATTTAAGTAATTATGGTCAATGAGAGATAGTACTTGATACAAAAGACATTACATTAAAAGGCACCAATGTTAGATGCAAGAATTTTTTTTGAAACACATGATTAATGACTACAAAGTTTTGCTGAAATGAGTCTTATCCCAGTTTAGTACTGCTTTATTTTCTATGATCAACTACATACTACATAAAATTTCTTCATATAAACATCTACAGAGTACAAAACCCTCTCTAAAATCATGTCAAATTATGCATTCATTGCATATTAAGAGACATTTCCTTGACCAATATTCACAGAGACTATCTCTCTCAAAGGGAATCATCTCACTTTTGTTGAACTACTGGAACCTGATCTGGTGGACATCAACGGCGCCATCGATGACCAGGGTGTTGACGTTCTGACATGCGATACGATGGGCATAATCCAAGTAGTGCTGGCCATTGACAGCAACCTTGTAACCATTTGCATCACACATGATGATAAGCTGAAGAAGTAGAAGAAAGAAACTGTAGCTCAAAACCAACTATTCACCAGCACTGGCTTTGTGCCAATACTGTGGTAACACATCCGCAGTCATCCAAATCGTTGTATCACACATATGACAGTGCAAACCCATTTTAGAGAAAATTGACTTAAAAGTTGACTATAATTTCTACACTTTGTTCCCCAGCCTTTTCAACATTTTCAATGATAGAAAAATACATGGTTGGAAAGACTTAGACAATTGATCAGCATTGGTATCTTTATTCTAACACAAATCCAGGATCAAAGAAAATATCGCAAAAGAGCTACATGCTTGTACTTTTGGTGTGAGCGATTTAGATTTTCCCTGTACAAAAACGCCATAGGGGAACAACCCTGACCGCGATTTCCATGCGTGCAATCAGTCAAAACGTCGCTTTTTCTCGTGCAAAGTCAAAGCAGTGCTGATACGATGGTTTGACTGACTGCACATTTGCTTATTAAGTGCATGCAGCTGTTGTTTGCTTCGCTACAGTACACGTTTCCTATTGGAATTGCGCATTTTATCAACAATTTGTATGGCATCGCCATGAAAATGCCCACATATCTCAGAAACTAAAATAAATTGCTGCCTAGAAATTTAAGTATGTATAGAATAGGACTTTTACTTTCATTTTTTAAAACCAATATTGACTGATACAATGGTTTGGATGAACGCCGACTATATGAACCATGTTACTTTATAAAGTATGATATAATAAAAGGAAAAAAATCTACAGGGCAAGGTTCTATTATCACACTGTAATGAACTTAAAGCCAATATATTTTTTAATTCAGTAATATATATACATATTTATTGTCCATACATATAATGTATATACTTAGTAGGCATCAATTTCATGCCTGTCTTCATTTTCTGATTATGAATGAAATTGAATTCCCTTTTTAGCTTGACAAGAGCCATATCATGATTATTTTTTTCATTATGTTTCCTTACATGAACAATAAGAGCTGACCAGACAATTGCATGTACTGAAATAAAATCTTATTTCTAGAATGAATTAGAATACTCAGTGTGGAGCGTTGTGGCCCAGTGGATTAGTCTTCTGACTTTGAAAACAGAGGGTCGTGGGTTTGAATCCCAGCCATGGCGTAATTTCCTTCAGCAAGAAATTTATCTACATTGTGCTGCACTCAACCCAGGTGAGATGAATAGGTACCTGGCAGGAATTTATTCCTTGAAATGCTACCGCGCTGTAAAAAAGGCTGGGGGGCTAAAGCCAGGGTAATTATGTCCAAGTCCTTCGGAAGCGCATAGGGACGTTATGACATGTGATATATGCTATACAAGAACTGCATTATTATTATTATTATTACAGGTCCTGAAAAGGGAATAAAAAGTAGCACAAGAGATAAATCATGCAAAGAATAGAAAGAGTGAGAAAAGAAAGAAAAAAAAATAGCATAAAAAAAAAATATCAAAAAGGAGAGAGCAAGATGAACAAAATTTCCCAACCGACAATGTACAGGAGTGATACATACCTCAAAGAATCCATTTGGAGCAAATGGGAAGTATGAGGCATTCCTCTCCTCGCTGCCCCAAGACTGACTCCTCAGTGTGTTGCGTACAACCGTCTGGGCTTGGAATCGAGGATTGAAGTGAAAGGCAATGTCTGGCCGAGGACTCACGCCTGCACCACACTGGAGGTTCACATGGAACCTGCGGTATTCATGAAATAAAATTGATTTCATACTTTTATACAACAAATTTAAGCAATGCATTAACAATGATCTGTTTTAGAATGTCATCAGCCATCAGATTGGTCAAAAGTGAAGTCGTGGATTGTAAAGCAATTGTAAAGCAATGAACTATGCTCATTACTATGAAACAATGGGCATAATAAAGAGGAAAGACACATGTTGTCCCAAATAAGGGGTAGAGTTAAGTTCTGCTGAGATGTCTATTTACTTTAATACATGTATGTACACAATCAGCTTTGTGCAATAAATGTGGAAATTGTTGGCTAAATTTACCATCAGACAACTTGTGTAAAGTTCTTGTGCAAACAAATTCACACCTGGATAATGGCTTACTGCCACAATGGATATCAAATAGAGCAGTAAATAAATTGAAATTCCAATCATTAGATAATGAATCTTTATCAATTGTAGAAGAGAGTGCAATATATTTCAGATCTGAAAATGGTGAAGGCATTTTCCATGTTACTTCAATTTTATCCTTATTCCCTTCTCACCTGTCTGGATTGGCTCGTACTTTTCCACTGATAAAGACGAGTCTACCTGGAGTCATTCCACCAACGATTGCTCCGGTATATGGCATCGGCTGTGACGAAAGGAAAAAGAAAATGTAATATTACTCTATACTTTGCGAAACATTCTTGCAGGCCTGTTGAAGTCTACTCTTGAGTTTTACTTCAAATCGGAATGGGTACACTATGCAACATGATTGCATTAAGATCTAATAGCAACAAGTTTCCAATCCCATCTCAGTGCAATCGCATTGCAGGCCAGTGCACACATTGCAACAGCTCTGTAGCGTGCTACATCTCACGGCGTCTCCTCTTTTGTACGTATATTGTTTGCATTGCAGCAGCGCAGCATATTGGCCATGACGTCATCATCTAGGGCAAATCTGATTAGCTGAAATTAGGTCTACAATCCTACTGCAACAAAGCGGGTCGCAGTTGCAGCGCGTTGTACGCTGCGCACACTCTGTGATTTTCTTGCAATCGCATCACATAGTGTGCGCTGGGCTTTACACACAAAAGATGCAAAAAACAATAAGTAGGAAATGCTTAAAAACTTTACACCCAAATTAGCAATCATATACTAAATCCATTCCCAACATTATTCATTTCAACTCACTCAATTAATGAAGTTCAGTTCATGGCGATAGAAAAAATACATGGTAGATACTGCTAAATTAAATATCCTCCACCACAAATTTTGTGAAATAAGCACTATTCATACCCTTGCCCCACAAGGGATTAACATTATTCGTTAGTGTTTAGTAACCATTTAATCTCCCCTTTTATACATTTCCATATGTTACATTTCACACTCTTATAATATCTTCCCTGACTTTCACTGGTTAGTATCAGTATTTGTCATCTTTATACTCTCTTACATGGTCATATACAGGGGGGTGGATCCCCCCCCCAGCTAGACACTTCAAAAACTCAAAAAGAATATTTAACTTAAAATTTTCACAAAATTAACCCAAATCCTTCAATTTGACTTTAGGAAATGCAAAAGCAGCCCTAAAATAGGGGTCAAAGAGTGTCAACAGAATGGCTAGAGAAAGTTCAACAGTAGAAAATACTTAAGAGATCAAAAATAAATAAATAAAACAAATTAAAAAGCAGGAGCCATATATTGCAACAGAATAGTAGCCAGAAGAAAGGGCTACATGTACATGGAAACGATAATGTTATTGTGGAGGTGCTGTGGGCGAGTGGTCCGCGTTGCCTGACTGGACATATGAATGTTCAGGATTCAACTTCCAGCCATGGAACCTTAGGCAAGGCATTTCTGTATACTGCCATTTATCATACATTGAATACATGAAAATGCAACAGGCACTTTAAACATAATGCTTATGTTTTTTTCTTATGTGATGACACATTGAGAATCAATAAAGGAAATGAAGGAAAGAAGAGTTGAAGGTTCAGAACAGGATTTTGTGTTTGATGTTCACTCATCATGGACTGTAGTAGGACTTCATAGGCATATATGAACAGAACCAAAAAAAAAGCATATTAGGAAGACCATCAACCAGCACTGAGCAACAGACTCTCCATTAATCCTCAGTTGCAATCATTTGTCTGCGCTGGGCAAAAAATCAGCAAGTACAAAAAGAAACAACAAATTAACCAAGCGTGGCAATTGTGACCGCTTACCTGAAAACCCGCAATGACTGGTGGGTGTTTCATAAAGCTGTTTGTAAGTTAATCGCGACTTTAAGAATGACTGGTGATCCTTTCTTGTGGTAAATGGTATATTGAATTGATGATTATTTAGTGCGTTAGAAGGGTTAACCAGTCGTTCTTAAAGTCGCTCTTAACTTGTGAACAGCTTTTATCAAACTGCCCCCTGGGCCATAACAAATTTGGCGAATGTATATAGCTTGAAAAAGACCAAAGTAAGTTTAAAATGATCTATATTTTTGATATTGATAATAATATTTCAGAAAATTGTAATTGTACAAGAATTTCAGAAATGGATTCAAAGAAGGAGAAAACAAAATTTGGAATTTGAGGTTCATTTAAGAATGATAATGATAATGTGCATACTGCACAAGACCTGTTGATAATCTGAGAAGTCAGAAAAAAATCTTTACAAATCTCTTGTTTATAATTATTTCAGATAAGCTAATTTCTAAATGCTTGGAATATATTATTTGAGCTTATTACAAAGAACCTTGCCTCATGACTTACTGTGGGTTTTGAGATGAAGGCTCACAGATGACATATAATAGCAATACAATTTGCACATAAACAATCATTAAATTTCCATGGTTTGTAGGCATATAATCTTAGCTTATCAAGGGTCCAGTCCACAACAAAAATTTGAATTGAATGAAGAGAAATCAAACAAGTATAACCCTGAAAGTGTATGGCGTAAAACTTTTAAAGAAAGTTTACATTTTCAAATTTCACTTACTTTCACAAAACAATGATTCATGTAAGCCTACTGAAAATGAGAAGTCATCAATAGATGTTTCATTGTGAATCAGTGAATAGTTTCTGTATCAAGAAACCCAGGACAAAACTCTATTGACACCAACTGAATTTGGGTTCCTTTCATGATATGGGTTTGATTTCAATTGGTCCAATTATTATTTTATTTGTTTAAATTGATGACCAGAACGTGTTAACTTCCCATTGGTCTAATATGATTTCAATGCCAATCTTAAGTACAATCCAATAGTTCAAAAGTTATAATTTTGTGATAAACTTTAATAGTAATATATTATCAATTATAAATTTCCAGGAAAAATCAGAATATCGCACCATGCTGTCGTGTGGCATATTTGGTCGCAGGGACCGTAACCAGCAACCGATGTAATCATGCTGTGAAAGCATTTTATCGGCGACCGATCCTTTTGGTAAAAAACGATCGGTCGCTGTGTACGGTCTGAGAAGTACTTCAGCGACCGATCGCGACCGATCAAAATGCAATGTCATACCCTATTCATCCTTTGTGACGTCAATGCACATAGCGTAGAATATGCGCAGATCATGATGCACACAAACTTACAGTGACCAATTGCTCTGGGCCTGACCAAATTTTTGCAGCGGTGTGAAAACACGTCCGATCAACCGCTGGGTATGGTCGCAGAGACCTTACCCAGCGACCGTTCCTTGGTGTGAAAGCAGTATTAAAAATGTCATAACTTTCTTATTTTACCTTTGATTTTTTTTTTTTTTCACTGTTATGCTTGCTTGATTTTTATCTATTTATTCAAATCAATTTGTCTTTGGGGCAGACTTGACCTTTAATACATTGAATAAACACCAACATAGAGCGCAAAAAAAAAACCTGCAAAAAATGAGTATCCTCATTAGCAAAGACATCCTATTCATGTTTTGTATATAAACCTGAAGCTTAGATAGGCAACGCCATGCACATTCAGTTATGATAACATGATTTGAAAATTCTCATCAAATGTATTTCAGAGTTGAATTAATAAAGAAAGAGTTTTGTTCATCTTTAATGTGTTAAAAAGTTGGCTTGGCATGGAAGAGTAGACAAAGCATGAATGAATTACTCATGAGGAATCTCATTTGAATAGGTATTTATGATACCACAAAACCATGTGCACAACATCTTCACCTGATTTGCAGTTGTTGACTTCATGTACTATAATTTTCCAAATCAAACAAAACAAAGAAAAAAAATCCAATATTTACATATATAAAACCCTTATATCAACTTTTCAATGCTGACAGCTTTCATGAAAGAGTACCCTGATCTGAATTAATGGCCAGAAAAGCAAGGTACAATTAAACAAATCAAAGAAAAAAAGAGAGAAAAAAATCATATAAATTGATTTAATATCAACTTAACAATTAACAAAATATAAAACAAATGTAAATGTATGCAATGATCAGAAATGACAAGATGTACGCACAAAAAAAGGACAGCCTATCAAATATATCCAAACTAAACTACATGGACTTAATTTGAGAACAAAATCACTTAAGTTCACAATCGACAGGCCAAGCTTAAAGTTATATCCTTTTAGAATTTCCAGTCTGATAACCCAAATCAAATTGAAAATGTCTATTTCTTAAAACAGTTTATGAACCAAAGGCCAACACCCATTATTACATAAACCCTTATCTGCATGGCTTTCAAAATCATAACTCTATTGACATTATTGATCTACATGTATTTCCTTTTCACCTTTAATATCTATTGAAAACAAACACCATTTTCCTTCCTATGATAAGGATATACCTTTAATAGACCAGGATATCCTATTGACAACTTTTCTCAGGACTTGAAGCATAAAATGTGAATTTATTACAACAAACAGAGTAATATAACTCACTGTGTCAGAAGTGTTAAAGCAAATTTTTGCATACCATTCCTGGACATGGCTATATTTGGTAATTGTAATTTAACATGCATTAAATTGGACTGGATAAAAGTGAGCACGTCACAAAAGATATCATAGAATGATGGTTCTCAAACAGTTTCTAATTCCCAATGATTAATTCCCTGGTAGGACTACAACATCTCTTTACTTACCGGGTTGACAGTGCTACCTGATCCATGGATGTACTGAAATTAAATTCAAGAAATGAAAACAAAATCATTATTGGGTGAAAAACTATAACTTTATTTGTAGGTTATCATCAAACATGTCAATACTCTGCATGGATATTAGATATTGATGCACGGATAAAAGTCCATGGATGTACAGAAATTAAAGTCAAGAAATGAAAAAAAATCAATATTAGGTGGAAAAATACAACTTAAAGGTTACATTAAAACATGTAAATACTCTGTATAAATATTAGACATTAGGGAGTTTTTGTAACAACTACATGTACGCAGACACTTTCTGGAACATGGAGAATCTATTGTCAATTGCCCTTCGTGACACACAAGTCTTTGTCAAAAATCGGTGAATCAAAACAGCAGTGTCATCCTGGGGAGTGTTTCATCAACATTTTCATCCAACAAGTTGTCAGATCTGACATCTTTCTCTGATGTTGATTGGATAAGAGGTACTGTTACTATGGTAACTGTCGGATAAAATGGGACTTGTCGGATAAAACGTCCGACAAGTCCTTTCATGAAACGCCCCCCTGAACTCTGGACAAACAACATATTTGTAATTTTTCATCAGCTCAGAATTTTACGACTGGTCATCAGCTGTCCTGGTTTACCAACTACCGACAAAGTGCTCTAAGCTGTTCATTCTGATTTGACATGCTTCTTCAATAGATTTACTATGTTGTAGAATCTGTACCCGTTGCAATTGTGAAAACTCGCTATTGATACTGATGCACAGATAAAAATCATTAATTTTAGTTTACTGGCAAATCATGGAATTTATAGTACACAGCATATGGGAGAGTAAATTGCCTGCAAATTACACCCCCCAAAAAAAAATCTCGGACAGTATCAAAAATTTCAATTCATTTCTCTCATTTTTTTTCCTGCTTTCATAAGAACCAACTTGTTGTATCAGGAAGGACTTTCTATTGAAGTGAAATTTTACTGTGAAACACCCCCCCCCCTTCATGAATCAAAATACATGTATAATGGACTTACCCCGGCAGCCTGTCCCTGGAACCGTACAGAGTGAATATTCACCTTACCATCAATGGCAATGGTATCGATGCGTTTTAGGTTCTTGACACGGTGGTTGTACTCAAGGAAATGCTGGCCATTCACAGCAACCTATAGGGAAAACAGTCCAAAGTGAAACGGGCCTTCAAAACTAACTTATTTCAGCAGATGTGTAGTAATTACCTTAATTGGATGAGCCTGCACCTACGAATATTTTGCTTTACAGAAATGCGGTGGATCATCAAATCACGGGGAAATGAAATAATGTGGGCATTGTACATGCATGGCTTGTTTTAATCATCCATCATCATACATTTGTCATGCATGCCACTTGGACTAATGCATTGAAGGTTCTAACAGCACAAATTTGAATGAACATGGGCTGTTCAACAGTTTCAGGTTCTCACATTTCTGCAGAATCATATTACATTCTATAGTTGGACCCTTAGCAGGTCTTATGACAGATAACCAACCAGCAGAAAAATCCTGTACATTGCTCACACATTTCAAAACAAGAAGATAATTTTGGTTGGTGAGTTTAGCTGATTAATCCATTACTCTCTCCCAGACATGTAGCTGAAATTCCTGAAAATGTAATACCATTCAAGCTCCGTTGGAGAGCTCTCTATTCAAATCATTTAGTTTGCTATGACAAGCTGATGGAAATCTCAATGTAATTTTCAGAACATATAGGGCAATTAATCTTGGTACATGATTAATATTAAACCACGGTGTAATTCAAGACGAATGAATGAATATTTTAATTGACCCATGCCATGATTTCAGTGAGTGAATTTTAATGAGCATATGCCAAAGACTGAATTTGGAACCCGGAATGTTATAATACCTTGAACTGGTTGGCTTCACAGAGGATGATGATCTCAAAGTTCTGGTTGAAAGCAAAAGGGAAGTGAGACTGGCCCCTCTCTTCTGCTCCCCACTGTTGATTCTTCAGGGTGTTTCGCACACACACGTTAGCCCCAAAGCGTGGGTTGAAGTGCAGGGCGATGTCTGATCGTGGATTCTTGCTGGTACCACACTGCAAGTTGATGTGGAATCTATTCAAAAAGAGAAGAAATATAGTTATTTGATAGTGCACTTTACCTTGTTGCCAGGAGACTATGATGCAGTAAATAAACTAATTACTAAATTCTAAGGCCCGTATTCTGAAGTCGGGTTTAAAGTTGTGGTTTAAGTATGGCGAGCCAATTGTTACATAAATCACTAACAGTAGAGATATCATACTTCAGCTCATTTGGCTCTCAAATCATTCATAATGGTCTAGGAAGAATAAAAAGATTATTGGTTCACCATCCATGAATCAGGAAAGAGCAAAGTAAACATAAGAAACATACAACTTAATAACAAATTTGATACTTTTGGCTTCCCATACTTAAACCACAACTTTAAACCTGAGTTTAACTTAAACCCGACTTCAGAATACGGGCCAATGTGATTCTCTTAAATATCTCCTTCATTCCATTTTTTTATGAAGAGAAACCAATTGAAAGTTATACTGTCTTACTTCAAGATAATATGCTTTTGATATTGTGCACATGTATACACTTTCAATTGCCTCTATGAAATGAGAGAATAGTAGGTCTTTAATAGCTGTATTCAAGAAATTCCACAAGATGACCAAGGATTTTATAAAAGAGGGACATACAAAGCTCTGAATTTTTTACATTCTATACAATATTTTTATGAAACAGAAACAGAAAAGAGGTGCAATTTATATACATAATGTTTGCAAGTAAAATAACAATGAAAAAAAGTAAATTTAGCACATCAAATATTTAAAAACAGTATATTTAAAAACAATTAAAAGGGACTTTGTACATGTAAGTTTTGTAACATTTGTTGGACAAGCAAACAAGCAAAAAAAATCCCATCAAGGAGTGGCACTTTGCATGACACACTGTTTAAAGGGGCATAATAGGCCTAATGTTGGGCCTAACTTATTAATTTAGATCTAACAGAATATTAGTTGTTCTGTTTAACTTTAGATCTTAACGTAGACTATTTTGGAGACTTAAGGTGGTTTCAGACCGCCTCGAAGTTCGCCAGTTCCAGGTATTCTCTGATCGGGAAATTTACCCCGATCAGAAAATACCAGGTATTTTGACGGTGTGAAAGCAAACTACGCGTAATATCCCCGAAAGAAAATACCCGATAAATAGTAGGTACTTGGCGAAATTACGAGAACTTTCGCGGGGATTTTTCCAAGGTCGTGGGTATTTTGGCGGTCTGAAAGCAAATTACGGGAACTTTTAGCCCAGCATGTCGTTGGGTGTGGCGCCATGCATGGGTTGCTGCTGGGCTAGTGATTTTGAATTTCGTGCCTTGCTGCTTATCAGACCATACTGCGCATGCTCGTAACTTCAGGAACTTATCCCGAAGGGTATGTTTCAGGGCGGTGTGAATGCAGGAATAATTAATGGGTATTTTTCAGCCTAAAAAAGTTCTCGTAATTTAACGGGGATTCTTGTGATCGAGGCGGTTTGAAACCACCTTTAGACATATTATTGATTAATGGCTGTTTCTTTCAGCAGTGCGCAGGGCACCGGCCAGATCATGACCTAAGGCATCGTCGCACTGCGGTCCCATTGAGCCTCTGGAAACAACCATGCCTCTCATAGCAGTCCATTTATACCCAAGTAAGATCTATTAATCCAATTTTATAGAAATGAAATGGCCATTGAATCTTTATACATCCACTGACTCTTTGTGCAATTTGGATTCTGAATTTATACATCTCGTACCTCTCTTTTGGTAATTACTTATAATACACACTTACATGCACATGTATCAGCTACAAGCACATCCTGAAATTTGCAACCCATTTCACACTTGAAAGTGGGAAAATATATAGACATTTTATTTTGATTATATACCCACAATGTAACCAACAAGACACATTTTCATTGTGTAACTTCACATTATATACACTGTACAGCATACACTTTCATGATCCTGTATTGAATGATAAACTGTGGGATATTTACCAAAAGCCCTGCCAAAACAATATATATACCAGACTTCCCATGCAATGTTCAATGAACAGGACACAAGAGATGTTATCAACTTTGGAAAGTGGCCCATAAGATAGTTCCTGCTTGGCATACTATGCCATGGGATATTCATTCTATAATTAAGGTTGACTGAACAAATTCATTTGGGACTTCCCACCTTCAAGTGCTTAATAAATTCTCAAGAGGATAAAATTATTTTAAGTGTTTTTTTCCTGAACATACATGTACTGTGATAAAATTCTCCCAGGAAGATTCATACACGTGTACATCTAATACTCCAGGGCTACATTTATTCAAAACCATCAAACCATGGAGTTATCATACCTCCATAATCAGACTATCAAACTTTGGACTTGAACATAAAGGGAGACAAACATTCCGTGTAGTTAGGATAGTACTTAAAAGAGAGAACGCAAACATCTTTCTTATGTAAAGACTGATGTATAATAACATATAAACACACCCCTCCTCTCTGTCTATAGACTAAGCAGGAAGAGGTTTATCAGACCTGTTGAGTCACTTATACTGGTATAAGTATGTGAATGCTCATTATAAGAAACAAGTTAAGAAAATGAAACAGAAAGTGCTTAGAGTCTTGACTGAAAAACAAGTGGTATCGTTTGATTATTATTTTTTTTCCTTTTCTTTTATTTTCTCTTTACGTCAAAATTGAAATCTTTACACTGGGCAAGCAAAAGCTGCCTTTAGTGTTCTAGCTACATGTATGTAGACCCATTTTAGTGGTGGTCGTTGTTTCACAGCATTTTACAAAGTTTTTTTCAGGCCAAGTTAGTGGTCTTAAAGCCAAAAGTGAAGGAATATCAATATAATAACAATCTGACATATAATAGCAAATCTTTGAAAATTAACTGATATTAATCAAATATAAGAATGTTTAATATAAATTATGCATATAAATAAAACAAGATTAAAGATGAGAATGAACAAGTGCAATTCCTCTTTGCAAGGACTTAGTTTTGAAACACTTTTCATTTGAAATTAGTGGTGAACAGAAAAGAGTGTTTTTCATGAGTGGTGGTCAGAAATCTTCTGTGCCAGTTGGGCCCCGACCACTGCCGTCCAATGAAGCTATATCACTGGCCAACTTGGTTTTCAGGTATAGAGGGAATTGGAGGTAAGTAGCAATACATGAACATGACACCCGGGGGGAGGGGGGAGAGAAGGGAGAGGGCATTCAAATTATATTTTGAAGGGGGTGTGTCTCACTAAACCCTGAAATTGGGGTCTAGTGAACGCACTACTAAGGTAAAATACAGGGTCTTGGGAACTAAATATATACTGGGTGGTGTGAAAAACAAGGTCTACGGAACAGGATCACGGTACAGTAGGTACGGTGCACATAAAAGCGCTGTGCATGTATATGTGGGCGCTGACGGTGCATGGAGCTGCTAACGGAAGGAGTTGTGAAGCTGTGCGTGCAGCTCTCGCATGCAGTGCCCGTGCTGGACAATTTTGGCAGGGCTAGGGAACTGAGACGTTTTAACATGGGTCTTCCGAGCGTGGCGGGTGGCTTCTGAATGGAACTTTTGTCATTTGGACTATCTAGAGAACTGAAAATTACGTCTGAAAAAGGGGGTCATCAAAGCGGCATGTCCCCGTTCCACCAATATATGTGAGTGCCCCCCCCCCCCCGGGACATGACACAGATTTGCTTTAATTGGTTTATCATACCAACTAAAAGCAGATGGTTCTACTTGAAACAAACTTGTCTTCATAATTCCAAATGAAAACAGTATTCTCTTGACCAGAAGAAAAGCCATCAGCTATTTTATTCTCTTCAAATTGAGCATAGACTCTGGAAATCTCTTGAAATCTGCGAAAACCCACAACCGGGCCATGTCTATGTACAAATGAAAATTGTCACCAACCTATTGTAGAAAGTGTGTGTTTCAGATCGTATACAAATAAACCTGCATTTCTATACAGTAACAAATTCAACAAATAATTGGGAATGATTTCTAAATATGTTCATGTATAAGAAACAGAAAGCTCCATTAAAGTTTCATGTTCTTCTTGACCAGAAAGAGACAAAAAAATTGCAAAAATCATATTGTTTGTAAACAGGAAATTCTATGGTTTAAAAAATGTTTTAAAGTTACCACATCTAAAATGTGAGTCGTTTATAGACATCTGCTTTGAAAAAGAAAACTATTTGGGCACAGACTGGATTTGTGGAATTTGCCTGGTGTAACAAATTGACCGCAGATGTCCCTTCTAATATTATTTTTATTCAGTCAGAGGAAAGCTGGAATCACCATCAATGAGGTGCATACTCTGAACAAGTGGAATGCCTCTGGCAGTCTCGCCTGCATTACGCAATTCAATGTAGCAGAAGTGCTGCCTCTGAAAACAGCTAATGAATAATAATTCATAGAAGAAAACACTAATATGATAATTGATATGTCCATTCACCCAAAATGACCTTTGACCATGGTCATGTGATCTAAGACATGTGCAAAACAATCATACTTGATTACCCTTATGTCGATGTTTTATGAGCTAGATCCATAAACTTTCTAAGTTATGATGTCAATTCAACACATACTCCAAACACGGCCAGAGGTCATTAACCTTGAAATGACCTTTGATCTTGGCCATGTTCCTGAAACGCGAAAAGGGTATTCAGGGATAAATTGCTGCTCTTATGTCCAAGTTTCATGAACTAGATCCATAAACTTAATAAAGTTATGATGACAATTCCACAAATACCCCCAACATTACCAAAGTTTGTTGACCCTAAATGACATTTGACCTTGGTCATATGACCTGAAACTCACACAGGATTTTCAAGGATACTCGATTGCTCTTATGTCCAAGTTTCATGAACTAGATCCATAAAATTTCAAAGTTATGATGACAATTCCTCAAATAACCCCAACATGGCTAAAGTTTGTTGACCCTAAGTGACCTTTGTCATGTGACCTGAAACTCGCACATGATATTCAGGGATACTTGATTGCTCTTATGTCCCAAGTTTCATGAACAAAATCAATAAAATTTCTAAGTTATGATGGCAATTCCTCAAATACCCCTAACATGGCTAAAGTTTGTTGACCCTAAGTGACCTTTGACCTTGGTCATGTGACCTGAAACGCACATATGATATTCAGGGATACATGGTTGCTCTTATGTCCTGGGGTGGTATCCTGAAAATTGTCTTAATTTTTCTTGTAACTTTTCTTGTAAGTCAGCAAGATAACAGCTCGCTAAAATTCTCTTAAATTGGTATTCTGAAAATTGTCTTACCTCTATAAGGACGTCCCCTATTTTATCTCTGACAAGCCCAATATTTCATCAACAACCAATCATTAAGCTTGCTATATGCTTAGGTCAACCAATAGAAGCGTCTCTTCTGAAAAATAATAAAGCACATTGTTGATATGAGGCGTAATTTCTTTGCGCCCCCGACGCTTATGCTTGTGCGCTTCTGTGCTAAAAATACACATGGCTCTTCTCAAAGACATATTTTCTCTGAAAAGATTCATCGTCTCGAACACTAATTTTTAATTGCTGAAAAGTCTACCAATCCGTCGTTATAAGGTCTTTGGAATGTCTTCTTTTGTAAAATATGATGTTCTTGCGGGATGCAGCAAGAAATAATTATTGCAGACGGACAAATATCGCATGCAACAATAAGTTACAATAGCCCCCTACCTCTTGTAAATTTTCTTGTATTTTGCAAGGAAGTTAACAGAACGCAAAGATAAGATAATTTTTAGAATACCTCGATTATATCTCGATATGTTATCTTGCGCAAAGGGATATTTATGCGCCGTTTTTAACTTTACACATAATTCTAGCTCTGACAACATACGCGCCTAGAGAAAGTTACAAGAAAAGATACAGGAATTTTCGGAATACGGAATTTATTGTAACTCTAAAGATACTGCAATATTTCTCTTAAGACAATTTTCAGAATACGGCCCCAAGTTTCATGAACTAGATCCAGAAACTTTTAAAGTTATGATGACAATTCCTCAAAAAAACCCAACATGGCCAAAGTTCATTGACCCTAAGTGAACTTTGACCTTAATCATGTGACCTGAAACTCGGGAAGGATCTTCAGTGATTCATTATTACCCTTATGTCTAAGTTTTATGAACTAGGTTCATATACTTTCGAAGTTATGACAACATTTCAAAAACTTAACCTTGGTTAAGATTTTGATATTGATTCCCCCAACATGGTCTAAGTTCATTGACCCTAAATGACCTTTGACCTTGGTCATGTGACCTGAAACTCAGGAAGGATGTTCAGTAATACTTGATTAACCTTATGTCCAAGTTTCATGAACTAGGCCCAATCGCAGTTTCACAGTTGTGTGTGCGGAAATGGTAGTTTGTTAACAGAAATCTACTCCCAACTCCCTGCGCTATGCAAGTAGTTTTTACGAACGCCATGCATGAGTCGTGTTTACTTTTTTGCACATGATTGCAACAACAGCGCTAATTGGCTGATTCCATGCCGTTAGTTTGGCTCAGTACTGTTGTACGTTTCGGAGGTACAGAGGAATTTCTCAAGATTAGTGGACCCCCTGCTGAGATTTTCCAGACATTCCATTTCCGTCCTGCTTGCGAAAGCCCGTAATCATCCTCTGAGTAGGTGGCAACAATGTTCTGGGCTGCGTAACACAAAGATTAGCGATCAATCGCTAAATGAACTGACCAATCAATATCAATGTTACACGCGCATTTGGTTTAAAATTCTGACCAGGAACCAATCAGTGTGGTGCTTTCATATTTGCAATTCATCGCAAACATTTGTTAGCCCAGATCTTAAGTTTTATTACTGCAAACTATTAGACTATCCCAATCATTTGGTATTAAACTATGATCAGTCATTATTTATGCATACAAGTGCATATTAAATGAATAGACATGTGTTTAATATCAATTATACATAAATGGGAGCTTTCTGTACCGACTTTTTCTCTGAATTTCTCTTATCAAATCTGCAGAGTAATGGTACTGTCTGTGATTTATTTTGAGTAAAGGCTTTGAAATTATGATTATCTATGTAAATCTAGTGTTAAAGCTTTGACAACGAGACATTATCATTAAAATCAGATGCTGTGAAATAATGGTATACAGACTGAAATCTGAGTATGGTGAAAATCACATGTAGACACAGTTAAGCACACATGGGTGATGGGTACAATGTACAGTGTAATTATACTGAAAAGATCAAACAGAATGTCCTGATTATTGTGCTCATTACATGATAATTACCAATTTTCTACTGCTACCATGCGGCACTTATGTTTTATTTATGCACGGCTGCACGCAAACACATTTAATGTTAAGTCTGTTTTCAAATTATCTTATGCCATATTACCATAAATTTAAACTTTCAGGATAAAATACAGATCTCTTCTGGTGAATTATTTCCAGAGAGTAACAAATAACACCACTTTCCCTGCATCCATTCAGGCCAAGTGTTATTGATTGTCATCTTCTTTTTTTGACAAATCAAATTTTAAAATGATAAAATGTGTTTCTAGTGCAAGACATGTGATTACTTTCAAAATGATGAATTTATCATACATTTTCCCCATGAGGAATTATTCATAGAAAATTGTATAGACCAGTACAGAGGGAAGATTTCAAATGAACTATTCATTGCACACGAGACAACGCAGCTCTGGGGAAAACCCACTATTCTCAGATGAGTGGGGAAAACCCAGTTGTCTCAGAGTAGTGGAAAAAATATACCCACTGATTACCTGTCTGCTCCTGCTGGTACAAATCCCTGGATGAAAATCATCTTCCCTGGGGCCATGGATCCTCCAAATATGGAGCTCACATAGGGAACAGCCTGGAGAGAGAAAGAAAGTCAGTAAGAGATAAAGGAAGAGAGATATAAAGAGAGAAAGAAAGAAAGAAAGAAAGAAAGAAAGAAAGAAAGAAAGAAAGAAAGAAAGAAAGAAAGAAAGAAAGAAAGAAAGAAAGAAAGGAAGAAAGAAAGGAAGAAAGAAAGAAAGAAAGAAAGAAAGAGAGAGAGAAAGAAAGAAAGAAAGAAAGAGAGAAAGAATAAAAGAAAGAAAGAAATTACAAATAAGGGTAACGTTGCTCTCATGTGATGTCACTGAATCAAAAAATTGAAAATTCATATCATACTTGTTTGTAATTTTCATAAAAAATTCATGGATTTGTATTTCTGATTGTATCTCAAGCTCTCGACATCAGGTTGGACTTCCCCTTTAAAAGGGTAGAGCGTCTGACCAATTAAACTGACCTCATGTTTTGCCCATCTTCCTCATTTGGCCATTACATACCATCTACAACCTTGCTAGCTATCTTAGAGCTATCTTTGCTTACTGGCTACCAGCTGTCTCTGACCCTCAGATTGTGAATGATGATCTCTAATTATAACATTGTCTGTCATCCAGAGGTCATATCTAAAAGGTCATTTTCCTAATGCAACAGTAATCCAACTGAAGCGTGTGCTTTTCTAAGTGCCTGGATCTCAGCCTAAATTATTTCATTCATTGATTTACAGGGGAATCCTAACCAAATAGAAAGTTTATTTTGATATGGAAATAAAAAGAAAAATGTCAGGGTTTACCAATGAAAAAAGATCCGACAAATAATAAGAAACTTGACATTAACATGGATTTCAAATTTGGTGCAAGTATAGGCCTTTGTATTTGATGGTACTGTGCTGTAGGTTAGGGATCAACTAAACTCCATTTTATCTAAAAATAAATCTTTTTCCAAAGTGTTACTCAGAAACTCAGAAATTTTTTGATTCTATGATCAGGTACATGTAACATACTTTGCTCCAATACTGTGGAGAGAAAGGGAAGGTGCTTGAAAGGAATTTACGAGAAAACCACAAATTCCTCAAAATCAAGTCGAAGAATTTCTTGCCCATTTTTTTCTCAAACTTTCACCATTGAAGATAATTTTCTATGTATTCTGCTTTCGCAAAGCAATTTAGCCAAGTTTGGATATATATATATAATATAATTATAATATATAAAAAGAAAACATGTTTGTTTTTTTGAAGCAATTTTAGTTTTATAATGTTCATTTATGGTTTCATACGTGTATGATTTCAATAGAATTTCCTGCATAAGTGAATTTTTACCCCCCAATAACTTGTTACTTTATATTGAAAGTACTGATTTTTCTGTCACAAATTTCGAGAAATAGTGCACTTTATTTCACACTCAACCCACTCAAAATTTCTGCCTCATTACACCATAAATGGGAATAGAAACTGCATGGATTGCTATAAATTCTATAGTTTTTATGATATACAAATACAATGATTCAAAACACTTTACCATTTACAAATGTAATAGTAGTAATTATCTAAATAAGCAATATTAACTCCTATACAGTATGTACCTTGTATGTAATAATCACTTGTCTCTTTTATAAAAACAGAAAACAAAGTGCAGCTACACATACATGTATGTACAGCCACTTGCAACATGCAGCACTCCGGTACCCACTTGTACCCCATGTATCTGATATACAATGTACAAAAAGCTGTATATGAAAAATCACCCAAGTTATATGTACATGTACATGTACATATAACTTGGGTGATTTTTCATACAGCTTTTTGTACATTATTCATGACTTAACTGCGGACTATTTCTTGTGTTAGTGACATTTCAACATTTTTTATTGTGATAAGCTCCTAACAGTTGAAATATGTGTGTGTGTTTTAAGCTTAGTAAAAATTTTCTGAGCAAAAGTCCTGAAATGATGTATTGATTTTAAATTTGCTTGTACAACCTGGCAAGAGCCTCAAACAAGTTACATCGCCATCTGGATAACACATGACTTTTTTTTCTTGTACACTGTACATGATTTTCTTATTTACAGTATACCCACACGATTGTTGCAGGTGCTGGGTTAAGTGTGGCAAATGTATGTACAATGAAGATAGGCCTATTTTTTTCTGAGGCATTATTTTATAGTGAGATTTGAAGCACCGACCCCATTGATCAGACTAGGGAGTTATTTGCCAATTCACTTTAAATAATTTTTTGGTACTTCCCAAACCAAAGGACAGAAAATCATAGGCCTAACTGTTTATAAAAGTATGAAGTAAAAGTTGAACTGAAAGGATTTTACTTCTTCGATATGGTACAACAGGCTTTAAAGATGATTGTGATGCATGCAGATCTGCAAATATCATAGCAGCAAAATAAAACTACTATCCTAAAGCAATCGACGTTGTCCCCAATTCCAGGACATTTTCCCACAATTCCAATTCCAAGCTCCAGTGAATGCTTTTATCATGCTCATATTCATGTGAAATTAATCAATGACTGTAGCCCTGTAATGCACGTAACATTTACTATGGCAGGCCTACTCTGTTGCAATGCATCAATTTAATTGCTCGCATGCACAAGCTTTAAAGGAGAATGAAACCCTTGGAGCAAGTTAGTTTAATAAGAAAGCAGAAAAATCAAAGAATAAGATTAACAAAAGTTGAGTAAAAATTCCAACAAGCAAGAAAAAGGTTTAATGAGCATTTTCTCATTTTAATGATTTTGTCGAACAATTCCTGTAAGGAATTCCAGTTCCTCTCATAAAAAAAGAACATTTCAATAGACTAGATCAAAGAGTATTTAAGAAAAGGGGAAGTTGCGTGTGTGTGACATCACATGGCTCAAGATTCAAGTACTCAAGTAACTTTCTTCCTATTCATTCAATCTTCAAACTTTCATTAACCTGTTTCTTTGATTGTTCTCTTTTATATGAATTCAACTGGTATGAAGGGTTTCATTCTCCTTTAATGCTAGTCTCCTACTGAACATCACACATTATGTATCCCGAGTAGGCAGTTCACCATGGATGTATCCAGAACAACAATAATTCCTCAGCTGATGCTTTGTACATTGTACATGTAGCATACAGTATACGTGCAATACTGATAGATATGCTAACCATCCATAATACAAAAAATTGTTAATTTAGACGGCAAGCATTTTGTGATGAGAGATGAATGTCATCCCCCACACATACATGTACACTTCTATGACCTTTTAATGCATGCATGGAGTGCTGCTTCATGTTTATGATTGCTGCATCCCTCTGATCGCTGATATGTACATGTTAATACTGGTCTGTTGTTAATTCAGTTTCAAGAAGATGCAAACTTTAAATGTGAAAGGGGTGCTCCAGCAATGAGTAAAATCAAGGAAGGAAAATGAAGGAAAATATATTACATGTATGTTCATCATAGTTGCCAACTCTACTGCTTCTTTGTTGAAAATAGTTTAAACCCCTTTGTAAATTTTCAGGAGTCCAAAAAGAAAGACATAGGGAGAAATGAAAAAGAGAGAGAGAAAAAAAACAAGTGGAATGCCTCTGGCCGTCTCACCTGCATCACGCGATTCAATATAGCAGCAGTGCTGATTTTGAAAACTACTATAACTCGCACAAGATGTTCAGTGATACTTGGTTACTCTTATTTCCACGTTTTATGAACTAGACCAATACACTTAAATAGAGATATGATGGCAATTCAACAAATACCCCCAACGTGGCCAAAGTTCTTTGACCTTACATGACCTTTGACCTTGATCATGTGACCTGAAACTCGCACAGGATGTTCAGTGATACTTGATTACTATTATGTCCAAGTTTTATGAACTAGACCAACACACTTTCAAATTTATGGCTGTAATTCAACAAATACCCCAATTTGGCCAAAGTTCATTGACCCTAAATGACCTTTGACCTTGATCATGTGACCTGAAACTTGCACAGGATGTTCAGTAATACTTGATTACTATTATGTCCAAGTTTCATGAATCAGATCCATAAACTTTCAAAGTTATGATGGTAATTCAACAGATACCCCCAATTCGGCCAAAGTTCATTGACCCTAAATGACCTTTGACCTTGGTCATGTGATGTGAAACTCATGCAGGATGTTCAGTGATACTTGATTAACCCACGTATGTGAATGCAGGTGCAAGCTCCCTAGCATATGTATAGCGTCTTGACCGAGAGAGGGCTCACTCATCTTTAAAATTTAAATACCCCCGCGAAACTCGAACTTGTTGCTACCGGGTTGCTACTGACGCTTTGCGCGATATTGCTCTCACATCTAGGTCATTTGGGGAAACCCCAGAGAGGTGGCCAACCTCATCTTGTAATGAAAATCAAATATATGATACACATACATTCGTAGAAAACAATGGTAACATTCAAAACAAGAAATCAAAACACCGGCAATCAATTTTGAATCAGCCGGCGGCAAGCGGGTGTGTCGGTCCCATATACTCGTAGGATATCACAGTAAATATTATCAGTATTTATGAGGTTTCTTTAAAAAAAAATATTACCAATCTACAATTTTTCATACCTTTGTTTTGGTTTTATATCAAAATTGACTGGTATTGTTTAAACTGTCTTTCATTTCTAGCTATCCTACAGTTTTTTGTGCACTCATCTTGTGTTGTTGGTTTTGACCTTGTGTGGTGGTTTTATTTGTTCTTACTGTACTGTACACACATTTAAATGCATGGAACAGCATATTAAGTGTTTGTCATTGTTGTGTCGATTTTGTGGGAGGAGGGTTATAACTGAATTGGGAAAGAAGGGGCATTCGTATAGTGTATCAACCTACCATCAGATAATTCTAGAGAAATTTAATATTGACATTTCAGAGGACACTTTAGATATACACCCAAACAAATTTTGCAGCACATGCTATTGCCATCTCACAATCAAGAAACCATTACATTGGACACCAAAAAAATGGGACACACATAGGAGAACATCACACTGTCATACATGTACACATTTTAAAGAAACACAAACACCAGGCAGACCAAAGAAAAGAAAAGCTGGTGGCCGCCCCCCTGCAACAACAACACCCCAGTCTCACTTTTCTCAATTAGGAGTATCACTATCAGGAACAACAGACAATCAAAAATACAACATCAATCAAGACACATTTCACATTGATAATTCACTACAATTCCTTTTGTGTTGTGTTTGTAGGTCTGTTGTGTCATGTCCTGTCGAGTCACCTTGTAACCACCTGTTTTGTCTTGACTGTATATCGTCTCTCTTTGTCAAAGTGTCTGTTAGCTGTCCTCTTTGTAACATTCAATTTCATTATTCTCAAACACACACACCAGCCGCATACATCATCACATTACTACAAAATCTTCATGTTCAGTGTTCACATTGTAAAACATCCCTTCACTACACCCAAACATCAGGCCATTCGTGTCATACTCGTGTAAACTGTGACCATACATACGCAAAATGTACGCAAATGGACCTCAACACCCAACAACGCCGGCAGATAGCCTCTGAATACCTCAAATGTCAGATGGCCAAGTCACATGATGGTATGTCAGCCAGCATAGGTTTAGCAGGTCGTGGAAAGGTAAATGCAAAAGTCTTATCTCCTAGCTACCGGTAGTTTAAAGTAACAATCATCATCACATATTTCAAACTTGCAGAAGATTTTGTGGAAGACGAACAAGTTAGGGTCTCAAAATATATCATTCTCTTTATCATTGTCAGTCAAATTTATTTCAGAAGTTTCAACATTTAAAAAAGTTATTTCAATAGTCCCAGTAGATTTGAATTATGCAAGGTTGATCAGGTTGAATTCACATATAAAGGCAAATGATTGGGTATATATTACCCAAGTAATATTAGTAAATATGTATTTTATTATATACATATTATATATATAATTTCAGTTTCATACATTTAAGTTTTCATACTGTAAAGAAATTAGCCATTAATGTATTTTAGTTCACAGTATTAGAAACAAATAAAATAATCATAATGGTGCATATATCATGTAAGTATAACAACAAAACTTTGCCCCCCCCCCACCAAACAAAACTAAAAATAACAAAAGAAAACATGGATTTCTAGAAAGTCATAGATATCATTTAATTGCTATAATTTAACTATTTTCTAGATACACAACCCTGTATGTTGAATCCTCATTAGATATACATGTATTCTAAAAGATTTTAATAATTTTACACCATTATCTTGAATAATATAATGTTATTTTGAAAATGAAACTTCAGCGGTAACTTGCCATCTATATATTCTTACAGCCTATGAGAGCTTTCAAAATTCCAAGCAGCATCGTACCAAGTACAACCTGTTCATCATCCACCCTCCGTAAAAGAACGTCAATAATACATCATGTAAGGCAAGAGGTTTCTGGTGGGAGAGAGGCAGCCGATACTCAACAGCAACATGAAGTTTCCCAATCTGCAAGCATCACAGGGATCTTGGGCCCACAACCCCTCCATATTCCATCAAGAGACATTATGGAGCTGAAAAGCTTCTTCAGCTTGAGTTGGAGAAAGCTACGACGTTTGAAGAGGTGACTTGAACAATCTTTGTTATGGACATTCATGTAATTACACCCCGGAAGAGGGTACTCAGATTTGGTTTGGACGGGGATCTGCAGCTGAAGAGTTCATACCCATACCTATTAAGTTAATGGGTCATTTAGTCAGAAAGGAATAATAATAATAACAATAATAATAATAATAACAATTATAATTATAATAATAATAATAATAATAATAATAATAACCTGCTCAACATTTGCATCACATGATACGTCTCTATGGACTTTTAAAGTACTTTGGATGTTCTTACCCCGGCTTTAGCCCCTGGAGCCTTTATACAGATCTCAGTGCATTCAAGGAATGAATCCTACCAGGTACCCACTTACAACACCTGGGTCGAGTGTGGCAAATGTAGATTAATATCTTGCTAAAGGACATTGGTACTGTGGTGGGATTTGAACCCCAGATCTCGTGGTTCACATTCCCTTGACTTATCCACAGCACCTTTACAGGGTACCAATTAAAAGGGATTTCATTTTTTTGTAAAGACCACTTTTGCATCTCGAATGATATTCTCAAACGACGAGAATATATACGGGCGAGAATATCATTCTTTAAATAAAGTTACCCATGTTTTGGAGGTTTTCTGGCACAAAACATTACCCCATGCTTTGGGATTTCTTTAAAAAAAGTGACCCATTAGAGTGGCACATATCCCCATATACCTTATAAGATGAGTATTCCCCCCCCCCCCCACCCCACCAGGAATTACACCTCATACTAGATTAAGTCATTAATACAATAAAAATACAATACCTAAATATATTTCTTAACAGCTGGCTAAAAGAACGGAGAATTTCTACAGGAAATGAGAGGGAAGTGAGGAGACTCCAAGATGATGTGGTAAAAAACAACATTACCGGGGAACTGTTGCCTCTCCAACAAGGCTCAAGTGAGACTGGCATGGAAATTAAGGAGACCCCGGTAGTAACAGTAAGCAGCCTCAGTGCCCTTGTCAAGGACTTACTAGAGGAATATGATCGGTGAGTTCTACCTGTGATAATGTAAACAAAACCATTAAAGCAAATCATTAACATAACAAAAGAAGAAAGATATTTTAAATATCATTAAAAATGATTACTGAATGCACCAATTACAAAAAAAAATGATAGGGATGAATTCACAAGAGAGTTTTAAACCTCCTTTGTGAATTTGGGCCATAGTGTTTCTGATATTGATATCTATTCCTTATCCTCAGAAGCATTATGATTTTATTCTGGTAATATAATTTTATTAATTAAACCCATTTAAATCAAATTAAATAGCCCTTTGAATAATGCAATAATATCCTATTTCTACATATCTACAGACTTGGAGAGCTCACCTGGCATGACGACCACATCCCCGAAGGAGAAATTTGGTTGAAAGTGGGAGGCGACAAAGGGGGAGGAACTTTCAAGCTAATGGTGCAATTGGCCAATGTGAAGCGACCCAATAGCCTCCACAACACCCGGGTGATCATGTTGTTCCCTGGATCTGACTCCACTTACAACCTCGATGTCTCTCTGGAGACCATTAGATGCCAAATTGCTGATTTGGAGTCAATGTCATGGCGGTGTGTTTTCTTCTTCTGTTGAATAAAATATTAATATCCATAAAAATCAAAAAGATTACCAGAACCTATAAAATTTCAATGAGTAAGATTTCTAATGTGAATGTAGTTATTTGGTATGTGAATTTTATTGTGTCTATCTCATATTTTGTCTTTATACAGAGGGAAAACCATGAAAGTCTTTGCCTTCGGCGACTATGAATATCTGACCCGCATGTATGGACTCACTGGCCCCAATGGTAAGCCTTACTTTCATAAACATTATATATACATATATATTACTTTGATTGAATAGAGGTAATTAAAAAAAAAAAATAATTTCTCTTGACTTGTATCCCCATTTTTTTTTTCTTCACCAGGCCGTCATTGCTGTCTCTACTGTGAGATGACCAAGAAGGAAATGGCTGACCCACCAATGGCTGTCCCCCGTCAGCGAAGCCTGCAGACCCTCAAGGAATCCCTGAACCACTTCAAAACCTGTGGCATCCCAAAGGAATCTAATAACGTCATCAGATCCCCATTCTTTGACATTCCAATAAATAGGGTAAGATATTTAAGAAAAAAATGATTTCAATAGCCAAATGCTTAATCAGTAGCCAGAATATAACTCTCACCAGGGGTGGGGTGGGTGTGTAATCGGATCTGTATCTTACCACAGACCTTTATGCTTATCGGGTTATAGCTACTTTAAACCCCTCAGGAAGACAAACATTCAGAACATTCAAAAGTGAAATCTTAATTTCATCTGCAATGATGACAATGAAAATTGTTATTAATACCTCTGATATTATAAGCCCTTTTCTCTTATTTATCAGGTCTGTCCTCCTGGGCTCCATATCTCCCTCGGGGTCTTCTTGAAGCACTTCAACTCGCTCTGCCAAGCATGTCACACTCTGGACCTGGAGATTGGCCAGTCCTTGGCAAAAAGTCCTACAGACCAACTGGAAGCAAAAGAGGCCTTCAAACAGCAGCTGAAGAAGCTGAGTCTCCAGTCAAGACTGAAGCTTGCTGAGGAAGAACTCCACGACCTCATGGACCAGCACATGATGGTTGGACTTCTTTACCCTGAAGCTGAACCGCCCACCCTCATCCTGGAAATGGCTGAAGAGAAGAAGAGAGAGAAAGTTACACTGGTTAGTATCTTGGATGTCACACTGGCAGTATTGTAAATACGAGTTGCATACGTTTTAATCTTAAATCATGTATAGATGTACCAAATGCATCTTTAACTAAAATTAATATAAAATTTAACATATAAAATCTTTTTTTATTTGTAGGAGAAGGAAATAGGCAAAATACCAGAAATGACAGTTCACTCTGGACCAACTAATGTTGGTCTAGAAGAAGCACTACAGCAGTTGAGAGTGAGCAGACAGGCGTACCATGGTCGTTCATTTGTAGGGAACCATGTACATAAATGTTTACAGGTGAGTAGAGTATATCATGAAAAGTAAGAACATTCCTGAAATATACTACTATATTTACACAAATTATAGTAATTCACATTGTCTTTCTTTTGAATAATACAAGAAAATATAAATTCTAGATGTTTGCTTCTTGCCTAATGTCCACTTTATTCTAATAGTAAATGTCACTATCCTTTTACTTTGAACCTATCTTCGTGTACCTTGTTCCAACAGCCTGAGAACACTGATCTGATCACTGCTGCTATATCAAAGAAGGTACAGTCACTCTGCCCCAACGACCGGGACCTCATCCAGAAGGCAGAAGATATCGCCAGCAAGTATAATACTTTGCTAAAGCTGTTCGGGGCATGCCACCGGGGTATAAACACGGGTACTTTCCTGGACGACTCAGTCATCGACAAGCTGGGTAAGAGTCTAAGAGATCATGATCATAAAGGTCAGCTGCAAAAAAAAAATGAAATGCAAGTAATTTTCATATCAAATAAATAAAGAGTGACAGAGCAAGAAAATATCAATTGACACTGAAGAAGCAAAAATATTACTAGAAAATAACATTTATAGATCTCTATTTTTGTTTTTTCTATCGTTTATTTACTGACAGACAAAGACATCAAAGAGTATATGTTGTTCTACCGTCAGAACTTCCCCACAGAGAGCGTGACCCCCAAACAGCATCTATTGCAGTATCATGTCATCCCCTGGTTCAGAGACTGGAGAGCAAGCCTTGGGATGATGGGTGAACAAGGGGGAGAGTCGGTCCACTGCCAACTCAACAACATTTCAAGAGATTTGAGGGGCTACAACGATGACCTCAAACTCAATATACAATGTGTAAAAAATCAGTGGATATTAAGTAGCCCCTCAAATTACAATAAGTTCAGTTAGATCCACTCTAAATACCCTCTCAATCTCGGAGTAGAGAAGTAGAGAAGTGTACACTGAATTCTATGTATACAGAGCTTGTGGGGTCTTTAATTTTTTTTATTCATCTTATTTTATTCTATTATTTTTTATATTTTTTATTTGCAATCTAAGAATATATTCTTGCCTTGGGAATTAAACTTAGAATTAAATAAGAGTGTATATAGCATTAAACAAAAAATTGATTCGAATGGCTTTACTGAAGTAGGTCACCTTTTTGTTCTCTGTAATAGACATGCAGTAGAGAATTATGTTGAAACTTTAATCTATGACTATATTTCAAAAACATTGTATAGAATAGAATGATTGATTAGAATGCATTATGTATTTACATATATAGTCTAATAAAGTCTGTTCTGCAATATCTGGAATCTGCAATATCAGCTAGATACCAGTATCCATTAGCGGATGAAGTACAGAGAATCAGAGATACATGTACTACTGCCAGTGTGTAGGATTTAGGATCAGTGGACAAGTATCCAGACTTATTATTATTATTATCATCATTATTATTATCATCATTAATTATTATTACTTTTATTTGTATCAATACATTTAACTTCATCAGGCTGTAGACATTTGTTTATGAACAAAAATCAGAAACATTTACGTCTGGTCACAAAGAGTGTACCAATATTTATGTCTGGATAACTTGTGCACTAGACTAATGTGCACATTATTGCATTTGACTTTGACAAGTTCGGTTGATATTGAGAATAGAGAGAGAATAAAAGAATAAATACATCAACTATGACAGAATTTGAGAAAACAGTGGCTGGAATAAGGTCTGTGATGTTAATTGTCTTTGTTAATGCAGATTTCTAAACATGATGGGTGATCATAATCATATGGATGTGATAACTGACAAGCTGTTTGGAATCACTTCTGGGTACATTTTTGTAGAAAAAGTCACAGAATTTTGACAGACATATATACATGTATACACAGTTGTAAATTTAGGAAACACAAGAGCTAGAGCCAACAGCCCACAGAAACTCCCCAACAGAGTAATATTTTCCCAAGGGATTATATTTTCCAAAAAGCCTGCAGTGCTCAGCTGAGGGAAAATATAGTCCGAGGGAAAAAATAAAAAATAAAATAACATACATGTAGCATTTCCATTGGAGATCCGCGTGCTCAAGTTGCTGCAGCTCTTATCCCCTCTAGGCTTTACTGTAGAAGATGTGATGGCATTTGGACGTTCATGTACCTCTACTCAGTATCTGTAATAGACCCAGGCGCGTAGCCAGGGGGGAGGGGGGGGGGGCGCTAGCCCCCCCCCCCCAAAAAAAAAAAACGCCAGCCAAAAAGAGAGAGAGAGAGAGAGAAAAAAAAAAGTAAGAGGACGTAAAATTATATAAAGAAAAAGCAGACAAAGAAACATTTTTTAATATTCAGACAAGGATTATAAGAGTCGAGAACGGTACAACGAATCATCTTCTTACTCGAATAATTTAATGAAATGTCAACACTCCCCCCCCCTGCACCCACACGCTTCGCGTGCTCACTACCGCCCCCCCCCCCCTAAAATAAAATCCTAGCTACGTGGGTGAATAGACCTATTAAATTTAATATAATACAACATTAATACTCAAAGACACTAATAAATTAAATAATACTAGGTCTAGACCTAATAATAATATATGCCTATTATAATATACCATTACCAATTACAATAACAATTACATTTCTATACTATAGTATAGGCCCTAGACAATACGCATTACCATTACATTAGCATTGACTCTCTACGCTTTAAATCAGCTGGAGTGGGCCCTACGGCCCCTACTCCCTTGCTCAAAATTATACCCGACCCGGAACATCTAGCATTCTGTAGACTCTACTTCTAGTTCTAACTTCTAGGACTAGGCCTATCATAAAAATAATACAATTGGGTCTATTATTATGTTAACAACACAATTGAAGTGCCTTGTTCAAGTTGTTCCACGATTTAGCCAAAAGTGTGATACAGCAACGCTGTTTCGTGTTAGGGCCGACTGTGTATACGCGTACCCCCGACCAAGTTGTCTCAGTCATCGAAGTGGGACTGGGAGTCTACGCCTACGCAAACGGCGGTGGAGCGTACACCGCGCCGCTGTAATCGAACATCTGCGGCTTTTGGCAAACAGCACATTGTATTTTACAGTAAGTTAGACAAGTAAACATACTTTGATCAAGATCACATTCAAATCAGACACTCTCAAACATTCATCTCCATTAAAATCACGATCTTAACCGACTACAGTGCTTGAATGGTGACGTCATGTTCAGACAGTGGCAATTTTTCAACCAAAAATCTTTAATATTTACCTAAAAGTAGCACCAACCCAAGGAGAAGTCTAGTTGATCAAAAAACTGTAGGATGGTCAAAAATGAGAAGAATGAGAAGTATATGTCCTCGTTCCCTATTATGCAAAAGCTAAAAATAGTAAAAATTATAGTTTTTCCTAAAACGCATATTTTGGGAAGGTTTAAAAATTGAAATTTTATTTAACAATTTTTTGGCAAAATAAGGTATTTTATCATAAAGGTATAATTCAAAAAATAGATACGATTGGTAATGATTGCTACCCTCGAAATAATAATATGAATACGTATTTCAGGGGTATGTTTTTGTTTCACATCATGTTTTAGTCATTTTTGATTGGTAGTTTGGCAAACATGTGGCAACTTTTGTTTACATTCTTCCTCGGTTCGCGACGATTCGACCTACTTTGTGGATGACGTCATAAGGCAAAATGGATGCGCACGTTACGCGCCCCTACAGTAAATTACGTGAACCTTATGTATAAGTTTCATGAACTAGGTCCATATATTTTCTAAGTTATGATGACATTTCAAAAACTTAACCTTAGGTTAAGATTTTGATGTTGATTCCCCCAACATGGTCTAAGTTCATTGACCCTAAATGACCTTTGACCTTGGTCATGTGACATGAAACTCAGGCAGGATGTTCAGTAATACTTGATTAACCTTATGATTAAGTTTCATGAACTAGGTCCATATACTTTCTAAGTTATGCTGTCATTTCAAAAACTTAACCTCAGGTTAAGATTTGGTGTTGACGCCGCCGCCGCCGTCGCCGCCGTCGGAAAAGCGGCGCCTATAGTCTCACTCTGCTATGCAGGTGAGACAAAAACCCTTAAAGAAATCAAATCCAAATAGACTAATTTTTTTCTACAATTCTTGGGCCAGATTTTGTGAGGTGAAAAGTATCCATCTACCAGAATACGGTCCCTCAGACCCAACATGGGGGAGGGGGGTAGTGCAGCATTCCAGTGCACCATGGATTCTGAAAATCTGTCACATTTCCTCCATTTGGAACTTTTTATGAAAAAAAAGAAGAAAATAGTCAATGAAGGTACACTGTAGTTTATAAAGGAAAATTTGACCAAAAAATGAAATAAAAGAAATTATGAGCTATGAATGTTATCAAGTTAATAATATTTATGAAGATAAAGATGCCAATGTCAATGTAACCCAGATGTATGATGTCACACAACTATCCCCCAATATGAAAACATTTCTTTAAACTTCTGTATTTACTCATTCTAATGCTAGTGTAAACTCTTCGTTCACAATATATTTGCAAAACCTAAATATTACATGGCCTCCCATATTGAAGAAGAATACCTGATCAACAGAAAGACTCTATATCTTGGCCCAAATGTACAATGATATCACACATCTTGCTACATGTAGCATTGCCAATATGACAATCTACAAAGCATGAGTGATTTATGCTCATGAATAATTTCCTTTATTCCATTTTGCTTAAACCTTTATTGATCTGATTCTTTGACTTTTAATTTATTTTTAATAATGGTTTTGTTTTAAATACCGGTACAATTTAACTGGTTTTAAGGTTTTCATTCTCTGAGAAAAGAGCACAACTGAGATTACTAGGAAACCATATGAATTTGAACTCAGCAAATTAAATAAGTCACAAAAATATTATGTACATGTAAACAGCAAACGTGTACCAAAAGGGATTCAGGGAGCAAGTGCATAGTGACAAGCATTCAAACAAATATATCTTAATAATAAATGACTACCTTTACTTCTCAAATTAATGAAAATAAATGCCATTTAATCCCTTTCTGCATTCTGGGCTCCCACAACCCAGAATCCATTTAGTAGCATTTCCGATGAAAATTGTTCATTCACCTGGAAAGCTATTTGAACGTTGATATTGATCTCACAGACGGAAGTGACATGTAACATTGACATGTGACCAGTGGCTATTCAACAAATGTAAATTTATACAAGCAACCTCCATGCATATCTTAATAAAATCTGTGTTTATCATTCTAATGCAAATTTGCTGATTACAAATCAAATACCGATATACATACAAGCTTGAAATACTTTTGAGAAGGTATACCTTGGATCACATGCTCTTTAGCTACATGTACCCTTTATGTGGTTATGAATCTACAATAAGATTTCAGGAGATATATTTTCCTTTGAAAATTCACCTTATATTCATTGAATGGAAAAAACTTGCATGTACTTGAAGGAAGAGACTTCTTGTTACTTTCTTTAAGAACATAATTTTTCTCCTATTCCAAAATAATTTATTTGGTATGTTTGATTGGCAAAAACGAATCATGCTAATCGTATCACATAACAATCAGCACTGATAACAATGCATAAATTAAACAACAACCTCCTAGGCATTGTTAAACATACATGTACATGTAATACACTATTCATGTAGTACAATAATCATCTATTCAATTGTTTACAAAAATATGACCGTACAAATGTTATTTAAAGAAATATCACTCTTTTTGTGTAATGACAATTGGGGTGTTTTTTAGATTTAAAAAAAAAAGAAATATTGCATAAAAATCTATCAACGACAAAATTAATGATTTAGAGTGCAAGGAGCGCCATATCGACCTTACAAAAAGGAAAATAAATAGGAAAGCTTATTAAGTAATAATCTAATCAAATTTGATATATCCATTTCAATACATTGATTAGGGAGTTTGTACCTCTTTTTTATAAATGCAGTATTCAAGTTGTGTATTGGTCGAAACATTCATATATATGGCCATAAAGGTGGGCCTGCATATAGGTGGTAGGCCTATCGTTACATTTGTGCGACTAGCACAGAAATGATTAAAGGAATACAATTTTAAATACATGTGCTACATGGGCTAATTTGGTATCATATTAAAGGGAGACTTTACTTTAAAGAAACAGCAATACCTGGGATCACTTCGTTTACCAATAATTAGCAATTAAATAACACCAGTTGGCCATTTTTGCACGGTGGTAAATGTAGGGGAGCATGACGAATTATGTGAACTTAGGTGATGACAGTGTAAGGTACTTACAGGATTCAGCACAAATGGAAGCTGTCCTCCAGCTTGTGGGTATGGATAAGCCATCTTGTCCGATCCTTAATGCTTGACAGTGGGAGAACAGACTGCGGAATATACAAAAGGCAATAATGTGTATCAAATGGTCTGTTTCAAACTTTGGGAAAAGGAAAAAGTTGTCATGCAGAAAACGTTCTCATAATTCTAATAAGAATAATTCTTAACTAAAAGTTTTTTTTCACTATCATTGTTTCGTTGCCATAATCTCAATTGATATTGCCCTAAATTATCTTCTTATCAGCATCATCTTCAGAACTTTTACAAATACTATTTGATTATTGACTAGATCCCTAACCCAAAACTTTTGGTGAAAATGTCACCCACTACATCAACAAAACTTTGTTGGAAGGAAAAAAAATATGACACATGGTATATCCATAATCTTCTAAACCTATTTCACAAAGAGCTACCTACAAAGTAGCTATATTTCTTGCTATCGATTAGGAATAATATAAATTCCTTGCTTAGCTATATTACTGTCAAAAAAAGGAGAGGAGATGTAGCAAAAAAAAGGGGGGAGAGAGAGAGATGAGATACTGCCTTAGCCCCATCACCTGAAAACTATGATAAAACAGCAATTATATTGATGGGTTAGGAAATAAATGCAAGCTATCAGTCAAAGGGTGCATATTACCTACTAACTTAAAGACTAGAGCATTAATAGAGAATTAAGAATAATTTGTCATAAATACAAGATCACACATGGATCATTGAGATGTGCATCCCTGTAAAAGACCCTTTTGATTTTTCAAAACAATAAACCTGAAAATAAATTCAATTTCAAAGATGACTCTAAAATCTAAATTAATAATTTAATAATGTAAGTCAGTCAACCAGTCGTCATTATGCCTATACCACAATTACGCAATCAAATCCACTAAACCAAATGAATGTTTTTCTCTTGTTGAATTTCCTTACAGAAAATGTTATCAGGTTTAATTTACTTAGTCTTACTCTTAGATCTAATTCCTTAATTTCAAAGAAAGTAAACAAATATATGTCTTTCGGGAATCTAGCAAAAACTATGGGTAATGAAGAGATATAAAATGGTAACTTTTTTACCGGGGGCTACTTTCTATTTTGATGGCCGTAATTTGATTAGAATTACATCTTCTGCATGATAATTCATAAATGAGAACTAATTTCACATATTAGTTCTCAGTACTGCCACGCTGGTAAGTCCGACTCTCAAATTGTGCAGCGCATGCAGCGCTGATATGCTGCACTGGGCACTCACTGCCTCAGACCGTTAATCTATACCGACTGCACCACGCCTGCGCACAGGTGAATACATCACACAGAACTCTGTGCTGGCGCGACCTGGATTGGATAGGGAAAATGACTATATCATGGCAACACCAATCACTTTTCTCGGGCTCTCAGCTTTTGTAGTGGAAACTATACTTTTAAGATGTGCTGTAAGATTTCAATGCAATAAACTCAATGTAAGGGACATAATAAAAGTTAAAATCTAATAATGCTAATAATTTTGAACTGAAATTTTTTATCAATGTTAGCCTCTTGGCTCTTCGGCATCACTCAGTCTCAGACCTCCAATTTTGAGTGTCCCCCCCAACCTGCCATGATTAAGTTATTTTTCCTATGGCAATTTCTTCTCGGCTTCAGAATAGGGTTTATTCCCCCTACGCTTCATGAATATTCATAAATGCTAAATTTTGTAAAAGCTACAGATGTACTGTAATTGGCAATGACTCTGGCAACTCGCCAGCATGGCGCAATGGGATAATTCTTGCGCTTGGTAAAATGAAAAGGTTGCGGGTTAGAATCATGAGGGGGGGAGCATTCGGATTTGGAAAGGGTACATGTAGGAAGGTGTGGACCCCAAAATCTGAAACCATACCCTAAAGAACGAAAGTTGCTTATGAAATGAGAGGCTTAGGAACTAACATGAACAACTTTTGCCTTCTGCAAATGGGGTGGTTTGGGAAATGGATAGATCTTTTGTGTTTTTTTTTTTTTGGGGGGGTTAATCTGGACTCCAGGAATCTCCAAATTCTGTGGAAGGATCAGCTCATAGAGTGAGTTGCATGCGACATGCCTTGATTTACCGTGCACGGCGGCAGTAATGCAACCATGGGTGACCCACGTGATGCCACTACGTCATTAAGAAAGAAGTTAATGACAGGTTCGGAGGTGTCATAAATATTTAGTCAGGTTGTTGTCCCCAATCTTGGCAAAGAGGGCTTTTTGAAATGGTTAGCGGACAAGTAGCTCACTATCTTCAATTTAGTCAAGAAGTTAGACTTATGACGGTGTTGAGAAACGGGCCCCTGGCCTGGGAGCCAGCTTCAGCCTTCATCGGCGACTAAACTCCTACTCCTAGCTCCTACGGGCCGACATGCGAGAACCCGCCGAGACGGATGGCCTGGCTGAACTTCCTGAACCGTCGACACAGACAGTAGAAGGTGCGGTAGTCTCATTGAATAAAATGGTCATTTTAATTATCAAACAAACACAAGGTGTAGTCTCACTATCACAATACGAAATTGATTGTCAATAATCTACTAATAAAGTAGATTTATCAAGTTTTACTTACAATTCGACTGCCGAACAGCACCGATCTGATTTTCAACGCAGAGTGACGTGGTGAGCCAGCTGCACTGTATGCATATGATAATGAAGTGACAAAAATGGAGCTAGCTAGCATAGCCAGCTAGCGCAGCTCTGCTAGCTGCTGCATGCATGCATATTGGGGGCGTGGTACATTATACTGAGAGTCTTTTGGGGGCGGGGCCGGGCTACATCTATCTATTTTCTTTTCGACTTTTATGGGTAAATATCCCGGGTAAATATATAGGCCTATCTCTTTGTTATGTTCTTCTTTCTTCTCCCTTCCATCTTCTCTCAGTCTCACTCATTCTTTGCTCTTTTTCCTTTTCAGAGAGCAGCCCCGCCCCGCCACATTAACTTGATGTACCGTATATAACTTGTTGTATATCTTCCCTATATCTTCTTCTTCTCCTCACCTTCTTCTTTTTCGTCTTCTATCTCCTTTTCGATCTCCTCCTCCTCAAATAGGCGTTAGAGGCGGGGCAGGGATGCACTCTGCCCCCTGGCGGACTTCGCCGGGAAAATTTTTAAAAGATGAAATAAAACGGGAACAATTAAGGGGGAAGAGAAAGGGAAAAGGGAAAGAAAAGGAAGGAAAATAGGAAAGAAAGGGGGGAAATGAAAAGAGACTAGAAAATGGGAATTCTAAGAACAGAAAGAGAAGAAAGGAAATTAAAACGAATGAAAGAGGGAGCGGAAGGAAAGAAGAACATGTGAGCAAGAATTACACATCATCTCGGAATACTTAGGCCTATATTTAATGATCGAGAAAATTGAAGAAAAAAAAATAAGGACTGCAAAATGGAACGGTAACTTGATAAAGGGAAAGTATAAAAAAAAATGAGACAAAAAGAAACAGGAAATGCCAAGGTAGAATTGCATAAGAACGGGCTAGGAGAAGTCTGAATTGGAAAATGAAAAAATTAAGGGAAAAGAAAACAAAATTTAAACACACGACAGGGCTGCCTAGGATAAAGAATAGAGGAATGGGGGCAGGGGTGTAACAGGGGTCAGTGACCGGGGAGGGGGGGTGCATGCAAGAGCCCTTTTCCCGGTCAATGAACACTGATGATTTTTATAATGATGATTTTTGTTTTAATGATGATTCTTTGATTTCACCGTATAACGTGTAGCAATCTAGTATGGGCTACCACGAACAATGCCAAAATAAATTATATTTATTTATTGCAACAAAAAGCCCTTTGAATTTGTATCGGTTCACAATATTTAATCTCACACCAGATCATTATTTTACCAACTAAAATCTCCGACAGTATTTAAAGATAAATTCCAGTTTTGGTAACGATCTAAAAATGACTTTTTACAGAATCTAATATAATGACCACCTAAGTGTCTGTTTGTATGAATAAAAAATATGTGCCAAAGGATTCTGGAAGAAATTGTGTAATTGCTGAGAAATAAGCAAAATAAGCGCGGATTCGGTCACTTCCGTCGGGTCTTTATTTTAGCAATAATAATACACTGTCCCACGTGTGCCTATCTGTGTTGGTGATCTTCAGTGTGAACATTTTTCAGCGTAGATTTCAAGATTTCACATAGTTTAGTTTATGTAACTGTACCAGATCTAGATCCTCGATGATATACTGACAATTAAGCCTTGTTTTACAGACTTTCTCATGAAATCAGTGTTTACTGCAAATACTGGAATTTCTCTTTAAAAACTTTAGGCCTACTCTTCATATTTAAGCATTTAATTGAAATGCTACCACTAAATAAAACCATTCATGATTACCTCACCCATGATTCTTCTAATTTATCAAAAACTACTTATTGACCAGAGATCCATAAGACACAATGGTCCTGACATTTGGAATCATCTCCCAGACTCAATTAAATCCTCTTGCTCCCTATATATTCATTTAAAGCTAGAGTTAAGGTCATGTGTCGGAATATGCAAAGTAAACTTTTTTAGTTATAATTTTCCCTATTCCTTTTTCACTATCAACACCACCACCATCATCATCAATCATCATTTCCATCATCACCATTACCATCATCATCATAATCACCATCATCATCATCATCGTCATCATCATCAAAGTAATGCCTCTTCGTAATCGACTTAAACCTACCGTGGTCAGATATATCTGCCGCATAGAGCTTCGTGCTGATGCGCACTAGGTTTGCGCTATGCGCACAATCAAATCTTTACTTAAAGGTCAAGTCCACCCCAGAAAAATTTTGATTTGAATATTTAAAGAAAAATTAAACAAGCATAAAGCTGAAAATTTCATCAAAATCGAATCAAAATCGGATGTAAAATAAGAAAGTTATGGCATTTCAAAGTTATGCACAATTCAGTGACATGCAAATGAGTCAGTCGATGATGTCCATCACTCACTATTTCTTTTGTTTTCTATTGTTTGAATTATACAATATTTCAATTTTTACAGATTTGACAATAAGGACCAACTTGACTGAACCATATAGTATTAAACAATGCTAATTCCACATGTTCAGGGAGGAATTAATCGTTGTTTCACTTGACAATGAGGAGAAAATTAGAATATTTCATATTATAATAAAATACAAAAGAAATAGTGAGTGGATGACGTCATCAGTTTCCTCATTTGCATACCGATCAGGATGTGCATATAACTGTTTTGTGAAATTAAGCAAAACTTTAAAATGTCATAACTTTCTTATTTTACATCTGATTTTGATGAAATTTTCATTGATATGCTTGTTGGATTTTTCTCTTTTTATTTAAATCAACTTTTTGTTGGGATGGACTTGTCCTTTAATTACTGGGAAAATTATGGCTCTTGCCCAACCCCCGACCACTGACCCCTGTACCCCCCCCCCTGCCTCGATCATTTATTCTCTATCGTCGGCAATTTTTTTTTCTTTTCCCTTTTTTTTCTCCAATTTAGCTTTTCTGCTAGCCCATTCTCATGCAATACTGCCTTCATTTCCTGTTTCTTTTTGCCCCCTTTTTACCTTATCACTTTCCCTCCCTCACAGAAAGCGTACATGCAAAACAAACGGAAAAACAAACAATATCTCCCAGCTTCTTCTTCTTATGTTGGTTTTAGTGGCGATTAGTCATATTTGACTATTGTCGCCATTGACTTTATTCTATAAAATCTCACTTCTCACATAATGATATTATCCATATATATTTGATATATTTTTCTTGTGCATCTTTCTAATATGAAAAAAAGGGATACATTATAGTATATACACAGAGCGTCGGGCTCTGTGTCATCCAAGTATGGTAGCATGTAGCATTCCTAATTTGTTATGAATAGAGAACAAAACTAACCCACCAATTAACTTTTGTCGTACTCGTACATGATTTAAAGGCTTCCAAAAATTACAAATTAAAAAAATTCAGCGATGGAGCTCGAGAACGTTGTATAACAGTTTCCATGATGGTAACTTTGTCATCCGATGTTAAACCTGCATGGAATCCTTGATTCTGATTGGCTGTAGATCATCGTTACCATGGTAGTTACCATTGGATGGCGAAGTTACCATAATATAGAGCAACTTTTATGCAATGGAGCAATGGAGCCATGCAGGGGCCGATTGCACGAAAGGGTCTTTCCAAGGACCGTCTTTCGTGTCGCCCATCTTTTATGATGCGCTATAAGCGGGGTGATTCTGAAATTTATGATAAACAAATAAAATTCGTAAGCTAGCTTTTAAATCAAATTTTATACAATTTCATGAGATATCACATCATTTTATAAAAAAATATTTTTGTTTATTCAACGGACAAATAAAATATATTTGCAGATAATTTACTTGAAATGCGTTTCACATGGCGTATCATAAAAGATGGGCGACACGAAAGACGGTCCTTGCAAAGACCCTTTCGTGCAATCGGCCCTTTTTTTCATTCTTTATTTGTTCTGTTGACGGTGTAGTAGCTACATGATACATGACACGTATAGGACGTGGCAATAGTAGGACGTGCAACTCACTTTTCTCTGAAAATATCAGGAAAATTCTATAAATTACCAATACCGCGTTGTTAGACTAAATATTGTGCATTTGGAACATCCTTCCTATATGGTCAAGTGACAGGGTAAGCGAACATTTGTGGGCTTTTTAAGCACTTCACACTTACTTTATGTCGTAGGTCGCACCTATATACGTACCGTACTAACATTCAAATTTCCCGCCCTTTTACCAAAGGCCAATCATGGCGACTGGGCCGGCGGCATCCGAGCCGGACCATACAATAACGAGTACGGATGAAGATATTTGGATGATACAAAGACCACGTCGAAAAAAAAGCATTTCGTACCAACCAGAAAAAAGAAAAAGAGAAAAGAGTGACGATATTACAATTGAAAATATTAATCAAAACGCATCGTCAGACTCTGACTCGAATACATCATATCGTACTCCAGGTTTTTCCTCGACCAAAAGATTGTCTGATTTCAAGCTATTTATAGCACCTATAGATAGACAGAAGAAATTGAACTTAAGGAATATTGATCCCTTAAAAGTAAAAAAAAGCGATCAGAGATGTGAGTTCACAACCAGTAGAGTTTATCAAACCAATTAGCACTGGGTTGCTGGTAAAATGTATCAACCTAAAGCAGATGAAATCCATCTCACAGATTCAAAACATAGGTAATATACCAGTAAAGGTCACGGAAAGTAGGTCGGGAACTAAAGGAGTGATATATGGTGTCCCAACTGAAACATCAGAAGAGGATATTCTTGAAGAATTGAGAGACCAGAAAGTGACAGCAGTAAAAAGAATAGTAAAGAAAGACCAGAGAAACAAAAATGACAAAGAAAGAGAAGGTGTTGATAACAATCAGCCTACTTTTATTCCCTTGAGGAGTGTGATTCTTACTCGGGCAGACCTCCCTCAGAATGTCAATCTAGGCTACCAGATGTTTACAGTAAAACCATATATCCCACCTGTATCTAGATGTTTTAAGTGTCAAAGGTATGGTCACACTGCTGATATATGCAGATCTCAGATTAGATGTGTTAGATGTGGAGATCATCATAATTTTGATCAATGCCCGAAGAAATTGACACCAATATGTGCCAATTGTGGAGGTGAACACTCCGCTGCATTTAAAGGATGCCAGCAGGCAAAAAAAGCAAAAGAAGTACAAGAAATAAAGATAACAAGAAAGCTAACATATGCTGAAGCATCCCAGGTCTGGAAAACAAAAAGTGAAAAAAATGTCACACAGACAGTCACTGGAGATGCGAAAGAATTTTCCCAATCAGTACCTAAGTTAAGAGTAAAAACCTATGTAACAGATAACCAGAGTAAAGTTACAAATCCACAGGTAGCAACGGTTCCAAGCGAACTACCTATGGAGACTAACCTTCCTGACAACACCCAACAAAGGGATACACCACTATCTGCTGTTAAAGACCAGGCTACCAGGTCAGCCGATACATCGGCAAAGAACACCACACCTAATTTTATAAGTCTAGCTAGTGATGAGCAAATTGTTGTTTTTATATGTCAATTAATTATGTCATTAACTGAAGGGAGAGAAGAGAAGAAATAAATGCTTTAATTTTAACTGCTGCAAGAAGATTGCGGCAACAAAAAAAGGAGATCATAACTCAACAACGCAGGAACTAACGCTTTCTTTGCCCTACTTTCCATTCTTCAATGGAATTCTCAGGGCTTATTAGGGCACGGACAAGAGCTACTTAATCATCTAAAAACAAATAAAGAATATGATTTAATTTGTGTTCAAGAAACGTGGTTTTATGATAATAGTTCACTTTGTATTCCAAATTATACATGCCTCCCAAGAAATAGGGAAGGTCAACGAAGAGGGGGTTGTGCAATATATATTCACGATTGGATTAAGTACGAAGATCCAATCAATGATTCAAGTCTAGAATTACAACAAGTTAACATATATGTCACCAATAAAAAAATATCTATCATCAACTTTTATAATCCATGCAAAAGATTAAACGAATCAATTCTAAACACATTGTTGAAGAATGTTAATAAAACAGATAACCTAATAATCTTAGGTGATTTCAACGCTCATAGTACCCTCTGGGGCAGTGACAAAACCGACAGAAACGGACAAGCCATTGAGCAATTTATATATGAGAATAACTTAATAGTATTGAATGATAAAACAGGAACTAGACTTGATCCTTGTACTGGAAAGCTTTCGTGCTTAGATCTATGTATGTCCTCCCCATCACTGGCCGGTAAGGCGATATGGAAGGTTATGGAAGATTCGGGGAGCGATCATTTTCCAATTATTATTCAAATAACACTTGGAAAGAAAGGAAAAAATCATGAAAATCTAAGTAATCAGGCCAAAGATAACATGTCTCATGAACATATCTCTTTCAAGAATGTTAACTGGCCCATATTTGCATACAAATGTGAAAATATCATAAAAAATGAAATAATTAAATCTGAAGATGGTATTAAGAACATTTTTTATTCATTTATGGAACGCTTGAAGGAATGTATTCATGAAGCAATCCCGAAAAAAAGAAAGACGGGAAAAAATCCTGTCCCATGGTGGAACAAGGAATGTACTGAAAAGATTAAAGAAAGAAATAGAATAAGAAACCATCTATCAAGAAAAATCACACTTGATAGAATTAACGAATACAAAAAAAAGAAGGCAGAAGCCCAACGAGTTCTCCGGAAAGCGGAAAGAGAATATTGGCAAGCTTTTTGCAGAAGACTAGACAGATTCATGCCAGAGACAAAGATATGGTCATGTATAAAACGTTTAAATGGTGTACCTGTCAAAAAATCACAAAATATGCCTATTTTGATGGAGAAAGGTAAAGCCATTACGTCCTTAACAGAGAGAGTAGAGATTTTTGGAACTTATTTCCAATCCTTAGGACAGAAAAAAAAAGATTCCAATAAAACATTAACCAAGGAAGTACAAAATTCTTTCTACCAAAATGAACATGTTATTAATGAACCTTTCTCGAAGAATGAATTTGAGAAAGCAGTTATATCTACTAAATTTGCTGCTCCAGGAAAAGATAATATTCCATACATTGTATACGAAAATATGCCAAAAAGCACAAAAGAAATTATGTTGAACATTATTAATAGAATATGGGAATCCGGGGATATCCCGAGTTCTCTAAAACACTCAATTTTAGTGCCAATCTTGAAATCTGGTAAGGACTCAAAAAATGTTATCTCCTACAGACCAATATCACTTACATCTTGTTTTGCCAAAGTTATAGAGCGTATGATAAAAGATAGATTGCAATGGTACATAGATAAAAATAACTTATTGCCTAATTTCATCAGCGGTTTTAGAAAAGGTCGTAGTACTACTGACAATATTGTTTTATTAGAAAATGACATTCAAAAATCTATCAATTGCAGTGAGCACACTCTTGCAGTATTTTTGGATGTCGAAAAGGCTTATGACAGTCTTTGGATTGATGGATTACTGTACAAACTCACTCAATGTGGTATAGGAGGAAATATGTTACATTTTTTAGAAAATTATCTAACAGAACGTACCTTTCAGGTAAGAGTTACAAATACTGAATCCAGAACATTCCAAGTCCATAACGGACTCCCCCAGGGGAGTGTTCTGAGTCCCCTTTTATATAATGTCATGATGAGAGATATTCCAATTGATCCTGAAGTGACAATATCCACATATGCTGATGATTGTGCAGTATGGTTTTCTGGGAAAAATGTAGAGAATATTAGATTAAGGATACAAACTTATCTAGATGTATTATGTACCTGGTTTAAAGACTGGGGCTTCAATTTTTCTATTGAGAAGACTGTTCCGGTATTTTTCACTAAGCTCACAAACGTTACTCCTCCAACAGTCAAGTTTGAAGGGAGTATACTCACTTATAAAAATAATCACCGTTTCCTAGGAATGATATTTGATAGTAAATTGTCTTGGCATCCCCATATAGAGAACGTAGTTTCAAGAAGTAAAAGGAAATTAAATATATTGCGAAGTTTAACAGGAACTAAATGGGGAAGTTCATCTAAGTCCTTACTTATGGTTTACAGGGCAATTATTAGATTAATTTTTGATTATGGTTGTCAAGCTTATGATAGTGCTCCAGTATCTACAAAAAAATTGTTAGACTCGGTGCAATATCAAGCACTCAGAATATGTGCTGGTGGGCTGCCATTAACATCGCTAGTTTCACTGCAGGTGGAAATGGGAGAACCCCCTTTAGATTTAAGAAGGCAAATGTTATCAAGCAAGTATAGACAAAATATAGAAAGACATAATAATCACCCATTAATAACACGTATCAAACCATGCTGGCAGTTCGATTATCTTAAAGGTAAGAATGTTAGTAAACCGTTTGGTTATAGGCTCCAATCCAAGATAGGAAAAGAAATTAGTATCGAAAATGTTATTTCTCCATCCTTTCCCCCTTGGTTATTTTGTCCACCAGTTGTATCTACTGAATTGAGTTCACAAATCAAGAAATCGGATCATCCAATACAATTACAACAATTGAGTTTGGAATTGATACATACAAAATGGTCACACCAACTCCATATATACACTGATGGATCCAAAGCCCCTGAAAAGGGGATTAGCTCAGCTGCTTTTTATGTACCTTATTTTTCCTTCTACCAAGGCAAAAGACTATCGAATTTCACCTCCTCCTATAGGGCGGAATTAATTGCGATTGTTCTTGCACTGGAATGGATAGAAGATTTAGATATATATACAGGTGTTGTTATTTTCAGTGATGCATTAAGTGCACTTTTATCTTTACAGAATCGGAAAGACGATCCTATTATCACAGAAATTCTAACTATTAGTACAAGACTCAAATATAAAGGTATAGAGATATACCTGGAGTGGATCCCTGGTCACTGTGGAATAAAAGGAAATGAAATAGCAGACTCCTGCGCAAAAAAAGCTTTATCAAATAAAATAGAAATTCATAATCAAATAACATTATCAGAAATTATGCAACTTATTTCAAAAAGTTGTAAGATAATTTGGCAAGAAAGATGGAATAAAACTAACTCAGCACTGAAAGAACTGCAACCATCAGTGCTATCCACATATAAATGCAATCTAGGGAGACAGGAAACTGTACTCCATCGTCTCCGTTTTGGAGTCGCTGGTCTTAACCAAGATCTACTAAGATTAGGGATCCATCCAACAGGGTTTTGTGATAGATGTCCTGAGGTAGAAACTGTCAGACATTATCTTTTACATTGTCCAAAATATATAATTGAAAGATCAATGCTCCTTGTAGAATTGAATGAATCACAGCCAGGACAAATAATGGAGTATTTAAAAAAAGATGACCCAGGGATACAGAAAGCATTTTTACGTTTCGTTTCAAGAACGAAACGTTTTAGTAAGGAGTGATATGTGCTATTATTATATTGTATTGTTTATAAGAAATATGAAAGGATATGCTTGTACAAGTCTAATGTGAAAAGAATATATATATATATATATATATATATATACATAATAATGTATGATATAATATATACAAAATGATATTTTCTGCACATATAACTAACAAAGCCCACAAGTGTTTTCGCCTTGTTGTTGTTGTTGTTGTTTAAAAAAAAAAGAAACAAATTATTTTAATGTTTAACCCATCTGTAAGCACAGGTACACTAGCGCCCCCTCGTCTATGCATGGGTGACCTAGGCATTTTTATGTCCGAAAAATCGGCACAATGTACCGTGCTGACCGGTATGATTGCATCTTAGAAAGGGCAGGGCAAGCGCAACTAGTTGGAACTGGGCTGAAGATAGCGGTTTGTTTTTGGTGAAGATTTGTTTATATGCCATTTTGACAAGAGTTAAGACAAACTTTTATACTATATTCATCATTTTTATAATAGAAGGATGCACAAGAAAAATATTTCATATATGTATACATCATATTGGTAATAATATGAGAAGTGAGATTTTATAGATAAAGTCAATGGCGACAATAGTCAAATATGACTAATTGCCACTCAAACCAACATAAGAAGAAGAAGAAGAAGGTTCATTCAAATTGACTGGTCAAAACAGTGGAACTCTGGAAGTGAAGCAAGATTCTGAGACATCAAAAACAAAAATGAATCGTCATTCGCACATACCTCAACCTAGCTTTCAGACGAAACGGAAAGCACGACCTCCGCTGAATGTGACAGAAAAACAACCAACTCTGAGGTACTAATAAAAATTAAAAATAAACTATAAATTGCAGACCACACGCACAGCCGCGAGCTCCACTGCGTCTGCGGTAACTTGTCATATCTGGCTGCCGGGGCTTCCCGGCCGCTTACATGCGCTATGGCTGCCCCTTTTTACCGGCGCTGGCATGGCCTGGAGTTTAGATCATGCAGTCGATGATCAGTCTCGTTCTCGGCGTTCTCATTGAGAATTAAACAAATTATGTCAAAAGTCAAAACATACCCTTTATTAGACAGGAATAACCGTAGTCTCTGGGGATTTATTCAACAATTTCTGACATTTTACAACCTCTAGGCTCTAAGTCTAATGATTCACTAAAGACATGAAAGACACTATGTCTATGTTTTATTTTACTTTCCACTTCTGTCTGAATGATGCGTCGTTTATATTTCTTTTTGGAGAACGGGAGTTCATAACGGAAGGTTTATGAAATTGGTTCTAGCCGTAAGTACCTATAAACAGTTTTGAAATGTCCAAAACGATGATTTATTGATATGTGACATTGGGGAGTTTTATTTATTTGCTTTTCCGACTTTCTAGGGAAATGTGTCTTCAACAGATACATCTACATTTCTTTTTTCTGAAAACAAGAGTTCTTTCCTGTAATATGTAAATCGCTAGCACCTCAAAACACTTTAAAACATGTCTCGACAAAAAAAATCCCCAAATTTTGAGATAAACAACTTAAAATTCTGATTTTCTTGCCGATTTTTTTTTAGCCAATATGGATTTTAGGTATTGGCGTGCGTCACCGATCATCCAGTCCGGTCACATCTTTGACTTACAGCATTTATTTTTGAGAAGTTGGTAAATATCGCTTAATTATTAATAAGTCACATTCATAACAAATTTTTGCCGAAACTCGGTCTACCATGCATGTGTAGACCTGTCCACGTAGAGTTACTCATTTTTTTTTTTTTTGTGAGTTACTCACCGGGACTATTCCCAGTAAGTTATAACTGTAGATATAGTGTAGACCCTAACTTAAAATCTTTTTTAAGAATACGAGATGAGTTGAATAAAACCAAAATCGCATACCTCGGCCTTGTCAGCCGTATAGCACTATTGCGGAGGGGCCGGTTAACAACAGTCACACACTCATATATAATCTATCGGAGAATGGTCTTACCTTATCACTCCTATATTGCCAGGCACAGCTCACTAGTAAAGCGAAGTCCGTACTGTCCGGGGGTTGTGTGGAGAAATGGCTGCTTCTGATTGCGTGTTGTGTAGTATGTGTGCTGCATTTGTGTACTCCCGCCGGTGGGTCATGTGACTCCGTACCAGTACGGAGTGATGTCGTCTGCTAGAGGTGTCGTCTGCTTCACTACTTGTAATTCAACCCCCCTAACACTATAGCACGTCTCTTTCGCATGTTCCAGGTTTCCGATGGTGGTGCTAATAAAATTCACAACCTTGTCCTGTGTTTAGCTCATCAGTTTTTTTATAACTGTCTAAATTCATTCTTTGTGCAATCATTTTGATTATTCCATGAAATATGGGCGCCAATTAATGCAAAACCTTTGAAAACATACTTATAGATTATTATTGCTGATGATAGCACTACTTTGGAAATCATTTTTACGTGACAACAAATTTTTAAAAACTAGAAAAATTCTACGTGCCTCGAATGAAAACAGTAGTTCAAGCCTTTGTTTGTATATCAACAAATGGTACACCAAAGTCTATACATTAAAAGATTGGACATTTCACCGACTTTGCGTGTAAAATAGTTTAAGTGCCTACATGTAGTCTTTCCCTTGTAGTGTCTTTGATACAAATATAAATTGCATGCCCTCTATTTGTGAAAATGAATGCAACAGCAAGAAAAGTGAACATCAAGGAGCTTTGGAAAATCATACGATTTAACTGCATTTTAAGAACTAAATGTGGAAAGAAGGTCATCTTTTGTGTCAACCAAATTCATATGCTATTTTTATGTTTTTATTTTTTCACTTTTATATAGACCTAAATCAAGTTTGACCACCATCGATGTGGGTGCGTTGTGTCTGTGATTTTCATGTACAACTGGTTGTACATTGGTTGTTCCCCTGAACTACTTTGGCTCCACTCACCTATAGGTTTCATGATTTGTTATAACAAATGTACAATTTCTAATCAGTCCATCAGATTTAGGGATTCCAGTAGCCTTTAATTGCGAATTTGTTATGATTAAGTTTTTTTTTTAAACGGGGGCCCCTGCTGATGCATCTTTCTACTCCAATTACACAGCGAGCCAACTGGCACTGCCATAGGGTCTACTTGTACATGCAAAGATATTTCATAAGGCATTTCTTTCTAATTGATTTATCTTATTTCTTCAGTTCTACAACGATACTCGGCAGGATCCATAAGTCAGGATGCAGTGCTAAGGAAATATCTTGGGTGCTCATCTGCAGTGCATACTTGTTGGTGCTTTTAAAACATTGTGCTGTTTGTGCAAGTAAAAATCTAGTTCCTTCGTTTATATGTTGGTTGGAAGCACCCCCTGAAGGCCTCCAATGAAGGGGCATCAAGGATGGTTTTGGGAAGTGCATTCCACGCAGTCACTGTCCTGGTAGAAATAGATCAAACATCTATTTCTGTTTTAAAATATATTTGTACCCCCTGTCAAAACAGAATGTTGAGATTTCTCTTGAAACCCTGCTCTTTTGTACTTTATTTTAGTTGGGACTCAAACTCACCTTGATTGAACTGCATTAAAGATCTATGTGTACATGTATTTATTTTTCCATTTACAGTTATTCCAAGCTGAAAGTAGAGGTGGCTTCACTCCAAGAAGAGAATAGAGACTTAAAACAGAAAGTGGCCAAACAACAAGCTGCATCTTTTTCAACTAAGGTACAGAGAAAAACAAATTCTATTTTACAAGGAGTTACAAAGTTAAAGATTTGCTAATTATAATCTATTGAAGTCCATTTTATTTCTCATCAATAGATGATAATACACAGAAACAGACAAGTACATACCAAGTGCTAATGTACATAAAATGAAATTATAGAAAATGAGGTAGGTACATCATGTAATGATCGAAACCATGAAGGAGGCCAACCAATAAACTAAAAATATACATTTCATGTGTATATACCATAAATAACAATTACATTTTAAAAATGAAAGAAAAGGCATTGACACTAATCTGGAAAGAGAGAGAGAGAAACAAATCTGGTGCAGAATCATAATTTTTTTTTATATGTCCTGGTCTTCAATAAAACTTTAGTTTTACAGAGGGAAATATTGCAACGTGGGATGTCGATATTTTGAGAATTTCTAGCTGTTTAAACACTTAATTATACATGTGCTAATTATTTTATAGAAAATAGTTCATTAGGAAATGAGAAAAGAGACTTTGTTTGCAAGAAAACATTAAAAAGTGCAATATTCATTCAGTTTAAATGGGCACTTCCGAGGTAACGGAGTGACATTCAGAAACATTGTTTTTAGCATTCAAACAAAGATATCACCCATATTTAAAAAGTTATTTGCAAAGAAATGGTACCTGATAGTAGTTGCTGAAACCCACCTTTCAAAACAATAACATTTGTTATTTTGATCCACTGAATTGATGAGGTATGAATATTCATAAACATGGTTTATACGGAGTGACGTAAAATTGACATGCTTATTTGAGGAGAAAACATATTGCTCAAACTCTGTGAACTTTAAATGGCTATCACATTGTTGAGTTATTGATTGGATTCTATGTTCTAGCTTTAATATGCTGCATTACATTAAAAACTTGATGTATTTTTTTATTCATTAAAACTTAAAACATAAACCCATACCCGGTTACGGAGTGACATCTGAAACATTCACACACAGGCAATGTAAAATGAACTTAAATTTTTCTAATTTTCTTTTGATATGATGTCAAATGATGACCTTAAGATTATCCAAAAGAAAATTTTACAAAACAAGCAATAATTTTCTGTTAAATTGAAATTAAGTAAAAAACAATATATGTAGAGCCATTTTTGTATGGTTTGGATTCTCCTATAAGGAGAAGCCTAAGAGAAAAAATATTTGTGGCTAATTATGATCCCTTTTGTATTTATGAAATCCCATATGAGTTTTGATAGAAAAAATTGATCCAGATTTGAAATAGAGCCAATATAAATTTTTGGAAAATGTCCACTTTTGCTTGGAATTGCCCAAATCCATGATATTCAAAACTTTCACTGAGGAGAATTATGTTCCAGAATGAGAAAGATACAGGAGGATGAGTATATATTATTGCTGGGCAATATGTCGATATATTATCAAAATTATGCGACATTGAAAAAATATTAAACATTCCTCTTCGATAATGGTTTTATGATTATGTTGATATATATTGCAGTAAGAGTATGTGACCAAAATATTGTTGATAATGAAAAGTTAATCACACTTTACTGACCAAAATGTTGGTACCCAAATGCCCGCATTTCATGGACAAGCATCAACGAAAGCCTTTACTTTCAAGCACACTTTCACTGCTCTCAAGGAGTTGCAGCTCATAATGAACATACACATACATAATGAGTTTTCAGATTCAGTGATATATTATGTTTTCAGCTATATTTTGCTAGCGATAATCAACTGTTTTGAAATTGAATATTGATTTCTAATATATTTGGAAAGCATTACCCCCACGTCCTTGATATATTAAATATAATATCATACAGAGAAAATCTTCGGAAGCAACATCTTAAATTTATTCATAACTCCAATTATACATGTAACTAAAGATGCTACTAGTTGGGATTAGTTCACATGATTACACCATGTTAACCTTGTATCAACATTAACTCATAGAAAGGTTTGTATGTAGTTGTTTAACAGGCATGTTGTAATTTATATAAACATCAACTTGGATTAATTGTGCAGCTAAAATCATCATTTGGAGTGAACATTCTTCCAATCAATGTCCAGTTAGCATGAGACATTCTTGTGCTTCCAGACCTTGTGATACAATGATTCATTTGATCAGGTCAAATCTTCATAGATGAAGATTACTGCTTTCATATTAGATTCTTCCAAACTGTAAAGGAACCCTAATGTCGAAAGTATTAGTGATTGGACAAGGGAGATTCTTTGATCTGTGTCACTCGGACTCCTCTGTTGTTTGGGTCTCTTTTTCTACGAGGGGAACAAACTCTTCAGGAGCCATCCATTTCATCCATCTTTAACTTACCCCTAGCTTATGAGCAGGATTGATGACCAGTGCATCTGTGCTTCCATTGGGCAACTCCTGTATTCCACCCCATGAACTTGAATACTTTTTCTCCTTGTAAACTATTCCAGAATATTTAGCTTCTGATATGTCATTGAAAAATGATCATCAGCAGATGTAACTACATTCTTCTTAAAGAATAATCTAGAGAGTCAAAAGGGGCCTAAGCTTTCGATCCTAGCAGAATCTTCGTCTAGTTAGCTTTTTATTCAAGATTCATTTATTTTGCTGTAATCATACTGTACACAGTATATAGTATAGTAAGTACATGTACATCAGAGATAATCTGGAAATCGATATAAAATATGGTAAGGACCGAAGGAAAAGCTAAGTGCATGTTGGGTATGGTCCTTAAAAAATATTCATTATAATAAACTGCAATTACTTATGTACATGCACACATACGCACACAATGACAATTCAAGCACTCACTCACTCTCACATACATAATCAGAAAGGCACAACGATCTGCATACAATCACACAGTGAAAAGTGTACTGAACTTAACATGATTCTCTACATATAGATCATCATTATTATAATCATTAAAGAGATCAAGATCAAAATGACTTTATTTTCCTTTGTTTTAGATTTGCAAGAATTATTATTCAGGTGGAAGTAACTAAATAGATTAATTTTAAAATCATCAACATGTTTAAAATGATTAAATGGAACAATTCAAACATATATATGTAGTAACCCTAATAACGATTATATATATGGACAAGAATTCTACTTACTTTGGTCCTTTGGTCAGTCCTTCTTAGGCGGCCGTAAGCTCGTCAAAGTAGGTGAACTTCCTGTCTTGGTAGCGAATGCATATAGAGTTAAGTTAGCTGTAAACTGCGTTGGTAAGTAAGCTGTAGATCAGCTTGTATAAGTGCTTGTGATTAACTTTCCAATGTGAACGTGGCGATAGCTGGGAATGAAGTGAGTCGTACATTACATGTGAGGGTTGAGCTATAGATGCTTTCTTTGTGTCCGTCTAATGCCTTGTTGAGCCTGGATACTTGCTATTCTTTCACATCTAACTTAGATTTGAGGTCAAAGACATTGCTCTGGATAGTTTTGATATTTATAATGATTTCACCCAACTTATTTTCAACAGCAGTAATTACAATAAGGTCAAGTTGATTGGTGAATAAATTCAGAGTTCTTATCTTAAGGGCTATTTTATAACTTGACAAGTTATTTCTGCTGATTTTTAGAATGGGACAGAGACGTTATCCATAGTCTCTCTTATGCAAAGTAATTGTGAGAGAATAAAAGCTAGATTGGAGAAGTTATAAAGTTTCAGATTTCTGTATCATATAGTGATGTAAAAGAATAGTCCAAGATACCAACAAGGCACAAAAATTGTATGTATAGGACTAGCCACAACGGCTTAGAATCATTCAAGATGATTTAGAAATTACTTCATAAGTCACTTTTCTGTTAGAAATTCACATCTCTCACATGGTCTGGAGAGTCACAGTTTATAAATACAAATGGTTAAAAGTCATACACTTGCTGCTATCACTCATTTGGCCTGATTTTTCCTCCTTTGGCAGTGTCATTCAGAATTAAATCAACTCCTTCATGATAACTTGTCAACTTTAGCCACAAGATCCTTTTTTTTTATTCTTCGTAATGTTCAACTGTTTCCTTCATGGAGTCTAATACCATTGTACTATGTATTTAACTTGATGTTCCTTTTCACTGTTATTTTTTATAAGTGACTTTTTTATCCTCATTTTTCTACAGTTCTACTGTTCTACAACATATTTTGATATCTCATCTGGGGCCTGTTGGATAAAAGAAAAATTCTGGCAACTTGTTTTTGCTGGAGTTTTTCAATGTGTTAAATGTCAATGGCATAATTTTGTTTGTCAGAGTTGTTTATTTGCCAGAGTTTTCATGGCAAAAGTTATATGCAACATCCCCTTGGTCAGCTTTCTTGGATTCTATCATGGTGAATTGAAATCTACATGTTTAAAGGGTGCTTTTCAGATTTTCCAGTATTTTCAAATTTCATAACCAATTTTAAACATTATGTAATGGTAAGGAGTCTGTTTATGTCAAAGTAATTTTTTTTAGCGCCAGATTATATGCAAAACATAACAATTGAACTTTCTCTTACATGTATTCAACAGGTTTTTGTGGTCCTACTTAAGAGAATGAAATTTAGATAGAGATAAATGTGTATTCTTACTCTTGTCCCATGGTAAAGTCACTTTTCTCACTGTCTGAGGAAGAAGTGATTGCCAGACACAATATTTAATGAACCTTCCCACATAGGGTTTCAGCAGACCAACTGATTTGGTGAAATGTGGGTTTGAAGGACAACATTTGTTCTGTGGCAATTAAAAGAATGCAACTAATTAGATTTTTCGTCCAAGGAGGAAAGTTCAATATTTAAGGGATCGAGGCATGACAGATTGAAATTTTGTGGGATTATCCTAAACTTAAAAAAAAATCAATTTTGATATTAAAAACCAGACATTAAAAAAAAATTAATGTCATCTTTTTGACACTTGAAAATGGTGAGGAGTTGATATGTTGCATGATGGAGGAGAGCAGTTGAAAGAGCTTTCTGTGTTTGCTTTATGATATCATCAACCTTCCTGTTACAGACAGCCATTTCAGAACTGCAGCAGGGAAACAGAGAATTGAAACAGAGATTGGAGGATGAAGAAAGGCAGCATAGAGGTGAGTTCAAAAGAAATGTTTACTCCAGCTATTAGTATAAAATCTTACCATATACCATTAAAAACGATCAGCTGGTACTGTGCCTAAATGATATTAAGCTGACTATCCTTAATCTTTTTTTATCAGTTAACATCTGTTTCATTTAATTTTTCAGGTTCATGTTCTTGACACAGATACTTTACATTAATTGTATAAATATAGCACAGAACTGATGTACAGCAAAGCTTGAAAAAACCCAAGTAAATGCTTATACGCACTAGTTAAATGTTCGCTCTATGCATATATGCTTTGTCAAGTACATGTAAATGGTCCCTAGCAGTTAGCAATTGCTTGAGCTTACGAGCAAAAGCATTTGCTCTCTCACTTTTATGCATATGGAATCAAGCAAAAGCCTAGCAAAAGCAAGTACTTTTTATGCCTCTGACCCAATGTCTTTTCATACAGGAAAATAAATACTGCCATCTCTCAACCACTTAGAGGCAACTTGCAGTTTAGTAGTATTCATTTGAATGAATGATTATTCTCAGTTGTACGGTTAGAGTTAATATAGGAAACTGTATACTGCCCCCTGTCTCTGTCTTTAGAATACTTTTTGAATGATGTTTTATTAGAGTTAACATCATTTCTGATGATAAGAAAAAGCTCAGAAACATGTATTTCCATGGTATTCATAAATGGCATTGAGGCAAATTGCCTCACTCATTTCTTTGTTACAAGGTGACACATGAATACATCTGTACCTTTTGGACTTTGTACATTATTATTTTATTTCGGCATTGAAAAGTATAGAAATTGGTACAGTGAAGTACAACACATAATAAACATAACAGAGTATAGATTGAGCACCCACTGGACTGCCAGGGTCAAATAAAGTTAACTGAATTACTGTAGTCAATGAAGACCATTTGACATGAGATATTGTATTAACATGAATCATTGAGAGCTCATTTGTTGCTTAATCTACTCGAGTAAACAGAAATAGATTGTTTGTGACATCATCTACTCTTTCATTTGCATTTATATATCACCCATGTTGTGCTTTGCTTCACCGGGCATGGTGGCTCAGTGGTTGAGCGTCTGCCTCATGAACGGAACGGGAGATCGTGGGTTCGATCCCCGGCCAAGTCATTCCAAAGATGTATAAAAGCCTTCTTGCTTGGCGCTCAGCATTTAGATTGGAGAAGGGTAGTAATAACATATTATGTTATGCAGGGCCCGCTCGTAGAGCAGTCTTATGATTGAAGTGGTCACCCTGGGTAAATGAAAAAAAGAAACGTAAAAAAAAAGAGATTGAGCAAAACCTTAACTTGTGTAATTTTTCTTTTTGGATTGGCTTTTAAAGTTACAGCTTATTCTATGTTACAGCCACAATTTGATTTTAAATTTTTATGTAAAAATTGAATAGCATCATGCCATCATGATTGTGTGATTTAGGAACTTACAGGGGTATTCCAGGCCTAAAATGATAAAATTTGATCAGATTTTATAAAGAAAAATCAAACACACAAAAACACTGATAATTTGATAAAAAAGCAGACAAGGAATAACAAAGTTTATGTCATGTTAAAGTTTTGCATTATTTCAGTGGCTTGGTAAAACAGTTCTATGCACGTCTTCATGAATATTCAACGAGCAAACTGATAATGTCAAAACCCACTTCTTCTTTTGTATTTAATGACATAAAATATTGTTTTCCTTCAAGAACTACAAAATTTGATTGACAACTGATTTAATAATGCATATAAGATATTAATTGCGGCAACTTATAAAGGGAGACATGATATACACACATGTATAAGAATACCGTATTTAAAAAAATATGATTTTCATGTCATAATATGAAAAAGGCAAGTGGGGATGTGACATCATATACCCACCCAATAAAAATTCATGACGTGCATTTCTGTTTTCATAAAATATTGCTAAATTTTGAAATTCAATAACTTTGTTATTTGTTATCCAGTTTCGATTAAATTTTCAGCATTTCTTAATATATGTAGGTGGATTTTACTATATTTGAATATATAATTATTTATAGCCTGGATTCTGGAGTGCCCTTTAAGTACTGCAAACTGTTATTAAGTAATGGCATCATGCCTATTTTTAGGTGCATGCCACTTTTTTTATCTATGCTGATGACATTGACATTATATACAGGAAAGGGAGCCATCTTGGGTCTGAAAAATTCCAGTTAACATTTGCTCTGAAAGTTTATCAGACTTATATTGTACAGACAGGGGTATACATTAGCATGTAATTGCATTTTTTTGAACTACAAATCATACAGTGATTGATTATCATTCATTTTTAAACAAAATCCCTGAAATTGTTTGCAGGTTTTATACAATGCACTTTTTATGACAGGCATTATGTGCATTAACTCTTGAAATTCTTTCACAATGTAAATGCTGATTGCATAGATCTTTATTTCAATCAATGGATAATTTTGTATATTGGAAAATAATGCTTTTCCTCAAAATGGTGGTATTCAGTGCTAAAATCTAATAAGCCTTCACTGACGAAATTAATGATGCCTATACCATGGCATTGTTGTTTCAGCCAGTTTCCACTCTGCTTAAGATATTTTAGATATTATTTTCCCAATACAAATAGCGGTTGCTTAATAAGTACCTTGATAATTTGTTATTTATACCCTTCTTTTTATTCTTCTGATTCACTCTCTTGTGCTCAGATACTGTGAGCCAATGTCAACAGGAAAATTTAGGTCTGGAAACTAAACTGTAAGTACATGGATTAAATCTTCCTTTAAAGTCTGCATTCTTTTTAGATAAATATTTTTTTCTCAAAATTTCAGAGTTGCCTGGTATTGAAAGTTTTTGGACACATTCAATAGTTAAATCTATAACATTGCAAAAAGAGTGAACTTATTCTAATATAATGTTTTCATGAAGAATCAATCAGAGTTGATTGTTAAAATAACAATTCAAACACTATAAAGAATCATCACCCAAATTAGGCTTCGTATCCCTCTACAGTGTACATGCAACTCTTCTTTTTGATAACAATGATTGGTTCATGAAAATGTCTATGTTAACCAACTTTAAATGACATTTATTAACCATAAATGTTTGTATAAGAGGGTTGTGGATATAGTTGTGCTAAAAAGTTAGTGAACCCCAGTACCCCACCGCAAAACTCACTCTTAAAATGTTAAAAAAGCCCAGAGAAACAAACTTCATTGAATGTAATATTTTATTGCCTGACTTGACAATTATCTAAAACATGGCAGAACTTGAAAAATTAAGTATGTTCATTTTCTGATGGGGTTCACAGTCACTAACTTTTGAGCACCACTGTACATCAAATTTCCCTTTGGCACAATTTAACTTTGTTGCAAACATATTTAGGAATTATGTTAGATTCATAACAATGTATGAATGGGAATCAATGTAGAATGTGAGAAATATTTGAATTTTCAAATATCGGAAAGGCCTACATTTGTTGTTGACCTTATTTCTTTATTGTAGTTTTTCATTTTTCAAATTATTAAATGTCAAAGGTTATAACTTGAAATGATCGAACCATCAAATATTTAGAAGCGCATATTGTAGGTAAAGGTAGGCAATAAAAATAAAAAAGACTAATGAAAATAGATTGTTTGCTTCTGCTTTACAGCAATATTCATTCACTCATTCATTTTCTTCTCTTTTTCACAAAGATGATCCTTCAGGTCACTCTGACTGTACATGTAGGTTTTCTGGGAGAAGTCCTATCGTTTTTTTTGTAGTCAATATACTTTTAATATCATTTCATTTCAGACTCTCAAAATTCAACCAATTGACCTACCATCTCTGTTTCTAATTTGATAAATGACTAATTGCTGATTTGACCCAATCTGCATTCTTTCTTAAAGTATTAATTTGATAACCTTGTTTTTTGTTTCTCTATACATATAACAATGAATGTTAATTTATATAGAAGTATTGTAATTACAGGTTTGAATTAATTGCTATTTTGTATTATTCTATGTAGGCACCAGCCAATGTGGAGAACCTCTTGACAGAATTTCCAATTCTTTTAGGTGATCCCCAGGCATTGGCTGGTGCTCAATTTTATATTTCTTTTGTAATGTTTCTATTGAGCTGTCATGCTTTCTTGCCTGGAAATGAAATGAAAATAAAATGAAATGAAAATAGAAATATCATGGCTGCAAAATTTAACATAAATGCCTGTAAATAATGCAAGATTAGATTTTTTTGCTGTGTTTTAAGGAAACCGTTTGAGAGGGGTCTGATATATATTTTTTTTACTGCTGGATTACAAGAATTCCAAATGAAGCATGACTGCTCTGTTTTTGGTGTAGATGCTATACCAGGCGATTGCTTACTATGTTTATGCTAATTGTATTACTGTAATCCATGCCCAAACTGGCCAGTAATATTCTCAAATATGAAAATCTATGAATTATTGATACGTATTTGCTGTACAAAGTTATTATTTTTTTGAAGGGAGAGCTAATTTAGTAGATTGTGAAGTACGTAAATAATAGATAAAATTGCACAGATAAACTGCTGTGCCGTCCCTTTCTGTATAATTTGGTGCATGTGATTATGCCCTTGTCCCATGGAATATATTCATCAATTTCATTAGTTTGCAGGTGGTTTCATTCCCAGATATCCGACCAATACAATCAATTCATGCAACGGCTGTTGTCTGGCTGCTTAGCAACATTATTTGTTTTGAATTGGAGGTTTATGTATGAGATTGTTGCCATAGCAACACCAAGCCGCAGAGGCTGTGACGCATTGATAGGACGATGGGGCTCTTCATACAGCAGACAGTGATTTATCACTTCCCCCTCTGTGTTCCTTTGTACTGTCTCAATAATTTGATTATTGTGCTTCCAAGGCCATGATAAAGAGAAAACAGAATATATTATTGAACGAGTATGGTTTAATGTGTGCTCATATGTTGTTTTTAATAGAAGATAATTTAGGAAAACCAGTTGAAAGTTTAAATATTTCACCCCCCCCCCCCCCCCCCCCGTTCTAAAGAAAAAGAGAACAATGATTTTATTCAAACATTTGAACTATACACTTCATTTCACAAATTTATTTCCTGGTATTTTAAGTTTATCAAAATGAGTTACAAAATGGTGAAATTTGCATTTCAATAAAGCCTATTCTGAGTTTTGGTAAATCCTCCTCTAAGTTATGTCTGTATTCTGATCATAGCCTCCCACAGTTATGATGGAAAGGATATTGGGTGAAACTGTATTTTGATCCAGTGCCTGATCTAAATAAAGTATCGGCAGTATGAAAATATTTCTGATATGTTTGTAATCACTATCAAGCATTTCAAGTTGAATATTTCAGGAATTCAGGATATAATCTTTTTCTGTAGTTTTATGATATGGGCAATTTAACAGTTTCTCACAAGTTGGAGGCATATTGACTCTTTTGTTGATCCTTTGCAAAATTACTAATAGAAGATAGTTTAAAAGGCATTGTCATCCCAAGTCATACAAAAATTATATCCATGCTGTTTCTCATTTGAACAAAATAATGTAAAGAAAAACAAACAAACTGATAATAAACTGTATTAAATGAAAATTATTGAAATGTCTTGAGAACTCACTTTACATATTATGCAAAAAATAATAGATCAATGGAAAAAGGAGCTCTAATTATTAAAAACATTCTACACTTTCATCATCGCTCTGATAGGAAGTTACAAACTGACTGCTGGTAATAACATAATCTAACCTTCCTTTAGTTCAATATTTGCCGAGGACAAAGCAATTTTTTTAGACCCGATTATTTAAAACATTGTTATCCCACTTCTACATCAAAAGTGTTCCTAGTTGAACAGATTTCTATGGGCCTAAAAGATTCAAAGATGCAAAATTACTTTCTTCCTTTTCTTTAAGTTATTCACATTCCATTTGTTTAGGTTTTTTTTTTACATTATTTTTCCTGTTTCTGTTCAATATTATGATCAACACTTGACACATATTGTGACTAGACTCTACTTTCTCATGGGCTTGTCAATTTTAAAGCTTCCCATGTTTGTTGTCTGTTGCCATAGTAAACTAATGTTTAATGGACAGGATCCTGTTTGGTAATGAACATTTTCTATTAAAACCTCAATGCTGGATCAGGGATAATATGCAAAGGCCAAGAGAGCGAGTATCAAAATCCAATTTCATTTCTGACTTCATTAACTGTTTTGTGATAGATGTGAAGTCGTTTGTTTTTAATGGTGCATGTAGATTGAAAATTTCATCAGCATTTTGTATTTGTGTAGATTTCAAGTAGAACAAGAGAGAGTGGAAGGATACAAATAAAATGAAGTTAATTAGGTTAATATAAAAGTACTTGCTTGCCTGGCAAAAATGCAGTGTATGTGATTGTAGATCTATATGATCTGTTGATTATCATAATAAGCTATTTATGTTTTCAATTCTGTCTCAATTTCATTTTCTTAAAATCACTTACTCTGAACTATTTATTGTATTTCATTTCCTTTGTTGGGCGAGTCTGACAATAAAGCCGTTTTTTTTTAAATATCTGGCCTGATATAAATCATGAAACTCTATATAAATAAAGTGAACATAAAATAGTTTTTTGTATTATAGTGAATAACAGCTTTGTTATAACCTGTCATTCATTTTTTTATTTGATAAAAAAGGTCATATACTATTCTGCGTTCTTCAGAATAACCCCAAATTCTATATCCTATCTTGAAATGTCAAAGCACATACTTTTTTCTAAGTATTAAAATCTATGGGGCTTACTTTGAATTTAAAAATCTATCAGTACAAAATTTTAACTTTCCTGTGGCCCGGAGAAACATGCCAAGGCGATATTGATCAAGATTTGATCCAGATTTTCATTGATGCAAGTTTTCTCTCATCTTTTAGTGTCTTAGCTGTATTTTTCTAGATAACCTTAAACATTTTGGTTATATTTTTTTTCTTCAAATTCTTTATTCTGGAATTTTATTTTAAAATGTGTGTTTAGTAGTAGTGTTTAGGATTGGGACTTTAGGAGACCATATTTATGTATTATGTACTTTTTCCTTATTTGCTCTGTAGAACATACTGTATCTTTTGATATTTGTGATATACACTTGGGTTGCAAATTGTATGTTTACAACTTCAACTCTCATCTCTCATAAAAGAAATAAACCATTCAAGTTAAATAGCATCTTGAAAAAATCATTAGTAGTAGGGAAAAATGCTTAAATTTTTTGTTGAATACAAAAAACACAACTTTCAGAAATTTCAATAAAACATTTTAATCTTTTAAATGATATTAGCTCTAAAGTTTCATTTACCTATTTTTTTATTCTATAGGTGATTCCTAATCAAAATGATCTGGTTGAATAATGTGAAATTCTCCTTTCCTATTTCAATATTGTTATCTTTAAAAATCTGAATGAAACTTGCATTCCAATCATCTTCATGTGGTCCATAATGCATCAACACAAAATAATTCTGATTTGTTGATGGTCGACATTCTAAACAAAATTCATATGGAATAATGGTCTTGATTGACTATTTCATTGAGCAGTTGATTTGAAACATTTGTGTGAGGAGGTCCAGACCCATTGTTTTGTTAAATCAAGCTCTACCTTGTAGAACGATTCAAGTAAAAATGTGACAGAAAAAAATGGGCTAAAGTTCTATGAAGATTTACCATGAAGATTTATACTTCGTGCACATAACCAGCCACAAATAATAAAAAATATATATATATTTGTGCTTCTCCCAGTGGGAAAAAAGACGGAGCACTTCAAAGCAATAAAAACTCCATCAAACACTTTGTTTTTTTTTTAATTGAAATCTGCAGAGCATGGACCATGAATGTTGCTGTTGAAAATCTGCTGCAGGTTTTCTTTTTATTAATGACATACAAATTCAAAAGTTTTTGCAGCACTGCACATTTCTTTCATAAAATTTCAAAGGAAGACCAACGGCAACTATGACAATAGATGTAAACATTTTCAGGCATTAGCTTTTAGATTCTTTTACAGTTGATCCCCCTGAGTGGAAATAAAGAGCAATCATGCCCTAGTTATTTCTACGGCAAAATACTGTAAAAATAACTGCACAAAATACTGTGCACTTTTGAAAATACATTGTGATGCAAACTTCATCTTGATTTTGTAATTGATTGTATGATTATGTTAGAAACTGTTGTATGACTTAAAGCACTTTAAAGAGGATACAAAAGAAACATAGGTCCCACAAGTAACTATTCCAATACAACATTTTTCATCAGTTTAATGATTTCTAAAAAAAATGAAATAAACTGTATTGAAATGAAAATCATACTTTGAAATATGTTGGCTTATTATACTGTACATTATTTACTACAAGAGAAATTCAGAATAAATGGTATTCTGATACACATGGTTTAGTGAAACCTGGGTTTGCCAGTTGTAAACTTATTGATTGAAAATTATATTCATCCTGCTTAAAAAAGTTGTCAGAAAATTAATTGAATCATTAAATTGGAAGAATATGCAAATACAATTTTTTTTAAATAAATAAATGTAGTTTCCATGAATATGGAAGAACTATCATGAAGCCCGCATTCCTTAGAAGTGTGGTTTAAAATTCTAGTTTCCACTAGGGTTAAACTTAGGTTTAATTATCAGAATATTACCTATTGTCTTGTGTTTGAGAATATTAGTATGCTTAGATATACATGTACATGAAAAGTTTATCATTCAACTGAATGCCCATGAGTATTTAATTCAATCTTTAATTAGTTACTTTCTTACACATCTATAACATGAGTTTAACATATTTTGAATTGGTTATTGATATATTAATTACACTTATTGTGTGTATCGGCAGCTTATTCGTGTATTTTGTATTTCTTAACCTAAATTTCAGGGAGGTTTTTTATATTTTCAGTAGATTTTGATTCTAGCTATCTGCAATTCGAGAGAAAGAAGGTTCCTGATAATTGATATAATTATAAATAACAAGTTTGCAGATTGTATACAAACTTGCTTATAATATTCAATGAGCAGTGTTGAGATGGTTTTACTTGCTAAACTGGTTTTAATTGCTACACAATCTTTGTAACTTTATCTATCATTGAATTGTCTTTATAAATCATGATATCTTATTTTCCTCTGAATAAACCAGGAATAAATTTGTTTTAATTTAAAACAAAACAAATAATGATATTTTGTTAGATTTAACCACACAGAATGACTGATGACTGATTACTGCAAGTTGCACACCCGTAGTTACTCCAAAGTTTATTGCACACTTGTTAAAATAAATTATGTATAAAGATACAACTTCTACATTTACTGTAACCATGGAGATGATATAAGCTTTCCTTGCACATCCAAACACCTGCATATACCCTCACCCACACCACACCACACAAAAGTCTTTCAAGGCACATACCCACATGACTGAACATGCTGATAAATTGAAAGCGCTCAAGAGATTTCATTCGCTCATGCACACACCCACACACACCCTCACTCACAAAGCACACACTCAGAAGATATATTTGCCTTGAATATATGGGTACATACATGGAGACCAATTGCAGGTGTATCTCATTAATCACAGTCTCGCACTAAGACACACACACATATTTGCATCCAGGCACACATTTGCATCCATCACTCCTACCCACATAAAACTTCACATTTTTCTATCCTCTCCCACACCAAATAGCATCCCCTTTATGGCTCCTTCTAGGAACCCTAACCTTTTTGAGACTGAGACCAATTGGTGACACTAATTGTAAAAGTTAAAACACCTTCACTTTCCCTACATAGTACATCCAGTAGGCCTATATCCCTCACACAAACTTTACATTCATCCTAACCACATACTGTAAAACCCCCTGTAACCCCTCTCCTCTCTTGCCGTTGTCTTCTCATGAGGTACGTGGTAAACAATTCTAGGTACATAAGAGCTGTCTCACACTACACACATACACCCACACCCCACATGCACACACCAGCACATCCAACATCCTCTCCCCAAATCTGATATTTACTTACAGGACCCACATTAACATTTGAATGCCCAAATACTCCACCTCCATTCACACAACCCACTGTAAGTCCCCATCGAGGTACCTACATGTAACTATGGATACATATTCTCAATGAATACGGAAAATCACAAACTAAAAGCACTGCCATCCATCTGCCACTATCCCCCCCCCCCACTCTACACTTCCATAATCATCCACTCACCCATGCAAACATCTAAATGCACACACAGTGTCATGCACCCACAGTACCTTAAAACACAAAATCTCCTGTAAGACCTCTTTGAGGCACCTTTCTATAATAACGTATATTGTAAAATATATAATGTATCGTAATAATGGATGTGTCATGTGAACACCCACCAGCCCTTCCCACATTTTAATGATTGCCCTTAAACAATTCATACTATGCAGTCACCAACACTCCACAAATATCCCTGCATGTTAGGCCCATATTGAGAAATGTTCATTTCTCTATGGATACATGCTTGATTTTAAATGCATAAGAAACACACTAAATACACACCCTTGTATCCACCCCTCCCCCACACACTCATAATTATCTTCTCATGTTGACTTATTTGCACTAACTTGGTATGAGCTGGAACCTTCTACTGCAACATCCCTTGAAAGTCTCATTTGATCAGCAAGGTGGCCTACTTCTAATTATAGAGGTACATAAATGAGTTATAACCATGGAAACAAGCTTACAATTGCAGGTGCATGCAACAATTTATATCCTATAAATTGCACCTACCACCCCACCCACCCCCAACACACATTCACTGATCTGCTCTCCCTCGTGTCAATATATTCTTCTTGGTGGTGGAGGTAAACACATTTACTCAACAAACACCTCATATGATCAGCACTGCTTTTCGAATGCAGGGCACGTACTTTTAGAATATGCTTTCATATATGGAGAGTTTTTTTGACAAGTGCTATTTTTTAACTACAAAGACAAGTACATATTTTCCGTATGAAAATTGCGAAAATCATCGTCCATGGATGAATCAATGTTTTCAAGGTGGAAAATTGTCGAAGTTTGAATATACGTGTATTTGTAAATTGTTTAATTTTCTTATGGATCTCATTTTTATTTATTATTATATCTCTCTTTAAAAACCTTCGACACAGGCATATAAAGCGTTCGTTCGTATTTTGGGTCAGAAGAAGGCTGACATTCAATTTAAATTCAATTCAGTTCTTTTAAACTATTTTACTTTCCACTTTAATTAACTTAGCATAATATAATCACATTTTGAGAACATAGGCTCAATACAACAATTATTTAAAAAAAATCATAAATTGAAAGGGAGGGCCAACTGAAAAGCAGAGGTTGTATGATGTAGGCCCTCATGTAAAGGTAATAACATGAATTGTTTTGTACAAAAAAAGAAAATATTAAGTTATGGAATATGTAATACAAATCATTAAAATGAAATAATGATAAACAAATATATACAAAATCACACAGTGCACAAATTAATCAAAGTTTCCCAAATATTACAATAATTTATATTTGATTGAAGAATGAAATGATCTAAACATCTGAACATTTGGAATTCTTGTATGAAACTGATTATCTTTTGTGTTTTTTCATAATGCCCAAACATCATTTGTATTTAAAAAACTTGAATTGATGATATATTTAGTATTTTAGTTCTTCAAAATTCATCTATAAAATGAAGACTGTACTTTTCTCAATTCCATTTACATGATTTTTGGGGATATGTGAGAATTTGCTTGATTTGTGTTGATTTGCTATTACATATTAAAAACAAAACCAAAATACATTAAAAACTTGTTAGAAGTCTGATATCTCTTATTTGTATGTTTTCTTGTAATATTTTAGCATTGGTAGACTCTCTATAGACTTATTCAAGTACCTGACCTATTCAAAGAGAATGTGTATATTTTATCATCTTTTTCAAGGCATCACCAGGAAAAGAGTTGATCCACTTTCCTTCCTGAAAAAGAAAATCAAAACTTGTTTCTCTGTTGAATTTTCAATATTTGTGCTCAAAACCTCTTTATTTTCTGAACCCTCTATGCACCTTGAACACTCTGGAGAATGGATTTGGCACATTACAGCTAACATTATTATTTAAAGGACAATCCCACACCAACAAAAAGTTGATTTGAAGAAAAAGAGAAAAAGCCAACAAGCATAACACTGAAATTTCATCAAAATCAGATGTAATGTAAGAAAGTTATGACATTTTAAAGTATCACTTAATTTCACAAAACAATTATATGCAGATCCTGGTAAGTATGCAAATGAGAGAAATGATGTCGTCATTCACTTTTTTATTTTTTACTTTGTTATATGAAATATTAAATATTATAATTTTCTCCTCATTGTCCTGTGAAACACATTTTTATTTCTCCTTAATATGTGGAACTAATATTGTTCATTACTTTATGGTACAGTCAAGTTGGTCCATATTGTCAGATCTGTAAAATTTAAATATTGTATAATTCAAACAAAAAACAAAAGAAATAGTGAGTGAGGGACATCATTGGTTCATTTGTGACTTAATTGTAATATTAACTATTTTGTGAAAAATAAGCGAAACTTTAAAATGTCATAACTTTCTCATTTTCCATTCGATTTTGATGAAATTTTGAGCATTTTGCCTGTCTGATTTTTCTCTATAGTTCAAAATCAGCATTTTTCTGAGGTGAACTTGTCCTTTAATATTAGTATCCAATTTTGATGCAGGGTATTATTGATTTAACCTCTTAAGAGTAAACTTTCAAATTGTTTGTAGGCAACAGCTGTTCCAGACATATTAATTTGGGTATCTGTAATGAAAAAATATGCAGTGTATATACACATAACTGCATAAGTCAAATCTCTTTAAACTGCAGAAAATATGTTCTGTTTTGGAGAGATTCAACTTACATAAATTGAATGCCACCTGTCTTGCATAATCTCGTCTAAAAAATTGCTTCAACCTAATAGGCAATTATGTAACTCATAGAAGGTCGACCTACACAGATTTGACTGCATATCCTCATTCCCATTCAGTTATTCTCCTTATTGGGGTTTTAATTACTAACGATTTCTTCTTAATATGGCAATATGGCAATTACTTTTTATCCTATTCCTGGTACTACCCTTTGGCTACCTTTCAAAGCCCGGCATGAAATACCATTTCTCTTTGTCTGTCCTTCCACCTGTATTTGATATCATAGTCGTTGTTGATTCCCCTTTTCTCTCTCTTTCTGACCAATCCTTTACTTTCTATGTTTCTGTGCTATTTCATCATTTCTTGAAATATTTCTCAGGCATCAAACAATCTTTTAGCTATTCTGTCTACTAACTTTTCCTGTATTGTGTCTTAATTAAAAGATCTTCTTTTTACATGTCCTTTAATACTCTCTTCATGCAAAGTTAGTGTGAGAGAGTAAGGTAATTATTTAGTAATATATCCTTTGCACCCCATCACCATGTCAATGAAAGCTATAGAAAAACGGCTTTATAAATTACCAACATGAATTCACTATATATATTTTTTTATTTCTTACAGGAGGAATGTTGAAGAGGTTTTAGAGAAATCAGGCATTAATCCAGGTATGAAGTACCACTGTACCAGTGAGCTTAAGAAAATAAAAATGTGGGAGAAGACTTGTGTTTTTCTCTTTGACAAACTGCACAATTTTTTAATGTATGCCTGAGAAGAGTTGAGATATTCACATATGACTCTTACTTGCACATTGGGAGATTTTAAGTATGGTGTTGGCATTGGTGTTGGTGTTGGAAATTGGAATTTGCATTGCTTCCCCTAGCTCCAAAATCTATTCTGACTGAGTTTGTAAAACTGATCCAGATCACATTATTAACATCTAAAAAACTGGTGAGTAACTTTTCTCCATTTTATGTTTGGTGTTATACTTGTGTAAAGATTGACCTAACACCAACACCAATAGGTCAACACTGAACTTGAAATCGCCCATTCTTGTGACTCATAATGATAATAAATTTGAGATATCTTTCATGAATTTTTAACCGATAGATCACATTTCATTATAGCAAATCATGTATTCTTTCTGATGCAAGAAGCAAACTGTGAATAAATTATTAAAACCTGAGATTGATTTTAAATCCATGGCTAATTTGCAATCTATTACAGATGTCTTGCACTTCTCCATTAGTCAAAAATATTTCCTTCAATTAAAATCAAAGCCCCTGATAGTGATATAAAATGGACATCTGCCTTCACCATTCAAAAGAAGAAAACAGAGTGTTAAGGTGTTCAAGAGAAAAATCATTGTGGAAGGTGGTTAGATGATGCCCACAAGGTTATTGGTGCCTCCAAGCCTTTTATTTGACTTTCTGATCTCATCATAAAAAGGAAGTTACCTGACTGCTGTTCTATTGTCTGTGTGTGTATCCTAGTGACCCTGGCTGCCTTGGAGAAAGATCAAGGGCGGAGGAGACAGGTGTTTAGTGAGGCAGCAGTGAGTCTTAAATGGGATTTAAAAAAAAACACCCATTAATATGGTGAAATCAATATAGACCCCCACGATCTAGTTATGCTTAGTGTGCACAAAATTTTGTATAGGGTAAATAAACAAGACCTAAATATTGAATTGCATTGGCCATGTTGCCTTTTTAACATTCCTTCTCTGATTTAATAGTAGCTCCCAATAATTGCTGACTGGAGCTGTCGGAAGTTCCTACTTGGTATTCTGAAGTGAAAAGGAGATAATAAACTACATTTTAAACTATAATTTCCAAAACAATTTGTGGCACACCAATCTCATTACAGATGATTTTTATGAGTTGATTCATGGTATAACCACATTTAAGACATGGTTGTAAACCTTTTTAAAACCAAATTTCTGTGGACTCATGGAAAATTATATGGTATTGAATGATTGCCCAGTTCCATTTTTAAGCTAAGCAAAACAAAAAAATTTCTATTTTATTTATATATACTGTATATATATATATATAATATATATGCATACATCCTACGTAAGGGCGAAGTCTATGAATGGGTTTATTCCGTTATAATACTGATTTAGACGTTAAGTCGAAGGTAGAGGGCGTTAAGGCGCATTGCGAACATTGGTAGAAGACAAAAAAATTCGCCTTAAATGCAGATGTAGAAAGATGTATATATATATATATATATATATTCATGGAAATATTTTGTCTGTATTTTTATCCTTTCATTTTGTATTTTTTATGACATTGTTCATGATGATTGTATTTTTAGTAGTATTTATATGTATACTAGTCGTACTAGTAATAATGACAGTTCACAGTAATGTATCTTGTCTCTTTCTTGCTACCAAGGCTCAAGCACAGATTCTTCAAGAAAAACTTGATGAGAACATGGATGTATGGCACAATAATGCTCAAGATATGAAGGTTTGTGATGTTGTTTCTAAATTACCCTATTTTTTTCTCCATGTTTTTCATGTATGTGCTGAAATTCAGTTTCATGTGAATATTGAATGGAGAAGTCCACCTATGTGTCAAGTTGACTTTTAATGACCCCCACCCCCTCCCCCTTGAAAATAAGAAAAGAAAATAAATGAGTAAGTGAAAAAAAAAAACTTGTTATTAAACATTTGGAATTTCTGTTTTAAAGCCTTGATAAATTGAACACAAATAGAATTATTATGACAGATTTCTATCCTTCAATTTGCTTTGCATATGGAGTGTAAAAAAATTCTATTTTCTTCATTTATGGCTAAAAAGTATGCATTTTTAATAAACAGGTGTTGTTTATAAATATCCATAGTAGATTTACATCTAGGAATACTGATACATGATTGATTGATAGATATAATGGAAATAATTTCTGATATATCAGGATAAGCATTTAGAAGAGGAGATTTCTTACATCAATTCACCACTGTTGTAGTATATCTATTTGAAATGATCTCAGCTACTAAGATTGATTATTTTTCAGTTGAAGTACTGTAGGGTTTAGCCTCATTTCACCAATATGGAACTTGATAAATTAACTTAATGAAGCAAATTAAATTTAAGGATGATTTTTTTTTTCAAATTGGGAATGCTATGAGTAATTTGCTTCGGTTCATTTCATTGATCTTGGGTTTTACATTCATATTAATTTTGGTTGCATTTGTGATTCCTTAATGTTAAATGTGACATGATGATATATTAAAGTACTTATCATTATTGATTGATATTAAGTAACATAGTTCTGTGTATGATTATTGCCTATTAAAACAAGATACTTTCTTATCAAGCTGTGTAGGCGATGGTTATTTCAGGCAGTGTGTACCAATAATTAATCTATCCAAGACAGGAAATGCGTGGCAGTTCCATTTTCAATTGTACTCATCATATGCTGAAATGTATTGAGTAGAGATGTAGCAAGAAATGGTTCCTACTGCACGAAGTATACCTCTAGAGCATTCATTAACAGAACGATCTTAGTTTTCAATTTACTAATGGCAGTAAGTGCAAATGCAATTGAAAGTATAAACAAATCCATTTCAACACCCTGATTCAGCTCACTGTGCCCAAGTTATTGCTTACCAGCTTTCTCTTTTCTATTTGTTTGGTGTTACCTGCATGGAGAGGCAAGACATTGGTGCTGTTGTTATTGATGTTAAAGGGGAATGAAACCTAAGGAACAAATAGGCTTGTGTCGAAACAGAAAAATCAAAGAATAAGAACAAAGAAAGTTTGAGAAAAATCAGACCAATAATGAGAAAGTTATGAGCATTTGAATATTGCAATCACTAATGCTATACAGATCCTCCTATTGGCAATGCGGCAAGGATGTGTGATGTCACATGTGAACAACTTTCCCTTTGATGGACTCTAAAATACCCCCAAAATGTCTCTGTTTGCTTTTCTTAAGGGGATACAAACTCTTTATCCATGATGTATTTTTTTAAAATCTGTATTACATGCCCTCCTATAGAAAGAACACATGATCTACTGATACATGTGATAAAAGAGGCAATTTAATTGAAATATATACTAAAGATATGGGGAGAGTTGTACACAAGTGACATCACTCATCTTTGTTACATTGCCAATGTGAGGATCTCCATAGCATTAGTGATCGCAATATTCAAATGCTCATAACTTTCTCATTATTTGTCCGATTTTTCTCAAACTTTCGTTGATCTGTTTCTTTGATTTTTCTGTTTTCACACAAGCTATCTTGTTCCATAGCTTTCATTCTCCTTTAAGTCCCTTACAAATATTCCACCCCCCAACAAAAAAGCATAAATATTAGTAATCACTATTGTCTTAGGAATCAGTAAAAAATTATTATAACTTTTCAAACTGATTCATTTTAATGTTTTTTAATGACAGTTACCTCCAAATCTTGCTTCAAAAGCATCAGATATCATTAAAGTATATAGGCTGTTGGTCTCAAGCATGATAGATTATGATAATAATGATAATAAATTTGATGATTAATAATAATGATAATGGTATTTCAGTGTGCATGATTTATAATAAGGAACACACACCATCCGAAACATTGTGTTTCCCAGCAACAATTTTCTTGTACATACACAAGCTAAACAGTCATAAACAAATTCTACAAATTAACCTTAATTTACAGTATCCAAATCATCATGTAAAACTTTGCATCATTCATCAGAATTTCTAGCTACATCACAGTGGGGCCCAGTGCCCCCCCCCCCCTACTTGCTGCTCAATTCACCAACAACTTAAAAAGAACAAACCCAGTCAGCTCACTACTAGTATGAGCTCAAGCCCTAAACAAGTAGCAAATCAGATGAATAAGTGATGAAAAATTATAGGTTTACAAAAGAAAAAAAATATATATATAAATATATTATTTTTTTAATAAACGAGGACGCCTGCCCCAAACAACCAGCCAATCAGATGAATGAATGATGGAAAAACAAGATTTAAAGGCGTACAATATGAAAAAAAAATTATTTCATTTTTTTTGGTTGCAATCTCAACATTTTTTTATAGGTTATTTATAGGTATGTAAACAAGTTGAATGTATTGTAGTACAAAAAGAGACTGTGGAGTTTATTTAACCACTTAGATACAGCTTGTGAGAAGTACCTATCCCCTGATGACTGTTGGGTACAGGGGATTTGCAGTAAATTGATGCTTCCGAATCTTAAACTGCAAAATGGATTGTAGCCTGGATGAAGCATGAATAAACTTGCCCATTAGCAGTTCATCACATTCAGTCTAAGTGCTACAGCTTTATTGACATATATCCTGCTATAAATGCATTATGCTTCTTTCAGCGTGACCTTCCTGCATTTGTCTACAACATGAGATTTTTAAATTAGCTAAAAGGTGTGAAAGATGAAGGGTTTGACATTGCCCTCTAGTTTTTGTGGCAATGTATGTTCATGTTCATGGATGACGTCAGCTGTCATGTTTAGGTTCAGGCAATTTTGGGGTTGGATTTTGTCCTTTTTTTCTCTGATAATGCATATTATGTCTTAATGCTCTAGTTTCTTTTGTCAAAGTTAGGGTGTGAACAATGATGCAGGTACTAAAACTGCTTCAAAACAAATTTCATGATAAATTTCAAACACAATCACAGTATTTTGAGAGTTAAACTGTTCACTTGCAATCAAGCTAGATGTGCATTTTAAAACAGAAAATTAACTGTTTTCAGTGATTTCTTCAACCATGTACTATACACAGGCACTAAACTATCTCACCAGCCTTTCAAATAAATACTTATGGATTTGTAGTTTGTCTGTGTTTCACTGTATTTTACATGACAGATCTTAAAATGGGGGGGGGGGGGGCTTCACCTGATTCCAATAATACTGGAGGTATTTAAAACATTCTGAATTACAATTTACCCTTTTCATACCCATCTATCACCCATCACTATAGTAATTAGTATTATAGTAATAATAAAATGTATATTACCCTAAAAATCATAAGCTTATGTGAGCTTATTGTTTATATATCATTAATTTTGTCCATTTTAAGATAATTTAGTATATCATGCTTTTAAGTGGATGTCAATTGAGTGATGAATTGACATTTTAGTTTAAGTGTTTACATTCTCTTAGTGTTTTTTTTTACTCTTAAGTTTATCTACATGAAAATTAATGCACCTGAAATACATGAACATATTTGTAAAAGACATCAATTGAGATTAAAGTTGTCTTTACATTTAATGCATCAAAAGAGAGTGGGGAAAGAGGGCAGACAGTATACAAGGGTTAATCATGGAGGCAGTTGATGTGTAATTATTATAAGTTATCCTTGCTATCCAGCCTCATGAGGTATTGTATATTTGCATATGGATTTCATGGTCTTTAGCAAGATGCGAATTCCAATATAATGTCTGTGGTGCTGTATTGATATTGTCTTTACCATTCTTTGCCCCCTTGTTCCCCCTCTCTCTTTTTCTTTTCTCCCCTGTCTCCCACCTTCTTTCTCCCTCTCCCACTGGCCCTCCTCTCTCTTTCGTATTCATTTTATTTATTTTCTATCGTTTAGAATATGTCCGCTCAGTGTCTAGCTCTGATGGAGAGTGGAAGAAGCAATCTTCAGGAACAATGAACTGATGCCAATTACAATATGTAAATATTAAGAATATCTGTAGGTCGATGACAGAGTACAACATGTTATGATCAGTTGAAAATATCAACTTTTTTATGTTTTACCCTATGGCATTGCAGGATTTATTGGAATAATCTCCCAACCTTGAAAATATCAAACTCAACATTAAGGCACTTATGCACAAATACAATGTAACAGCATCATTGAACCTGTATAATATAACAAAGACGACCCCTCCCTATAGAAAGTCCGAGTCATTGAGTCATTTCAACAACTTGTTTTAACAATAGAGTTCACTATTCTTAATTAATTCAAGATACTCAACATTCTAACACATATATCATGAACTCTAAGTTTAAAAAAATTATTCTCGTAACCACCAAAACTTTTTTTCTCCAAAACTGCTTTGGTGTTGTTGATGGTAATTTTCTCTCCACAATACAGTCGTTGAAATCAACTTTATGATGCCAAGTTCCGTTGTGAATGAATTCATTATTACTTTCAGTTGTGATCTACGTCCCATGTGAGTGGTGATAAATGCTTTTTTTATCACATCCTTGTGAAACTAAGCTGTGTAAATATCGTGTAATTTCTATACAGTTTAAATGAAGGCTAGATTAAGCTTTCATGAAATTTGGGTTTCATTTCTTATTTACATTGCAAAAGCTGTAGAGATAATATTCACATTGTGAGAACAATGACCACCAAGCAAAATATTCTAGATCTGTGTCATTGAATATGAATATGTAATGATTTTCACCATTGGCTAGAGATGCTCCTTTGTTTGATAATATCCTCTGGCCTTGCCTGTTTAAATACCATTGCGTCTAGGTTTTACCAATTTATCGAAAGCTGTTAGGTAGAGTGGTGCTTCATTGCATTATCGGTTTACGGTACAGCTTCCATTTCAAAGCATGTTGTTACCATAGAAACTGTATGTCCTTATTTGTGTTTTTCACCAAACTTTACAGGCAACTAATGGAGAGTTAGCATTATTATAATTATTATGCCTTTGCACTTTACCTTATGTATTGTCATTTTGTAATGGAGAAGTTGCTTCAATGCTACATATCTTGTGCTGAATTAGTATTGGTTTTTATGTGATACCAATCTTTTTTATTTTTATCTCCATGTGATGTGATACCAATCTTTCCCTTGAATTTAGTAATTCAAGTAGGATAGATTATACACTCTTATCTTATTTTATCAATTTACTCAAAAGTGATGATTGCATTGAAATTAGTGTTCTTTGTGCTTGCCTATTGAGTATGTCTGTTATGGATACATAAAACTAGATTATTTATCTCATGTACGTCAATGTTTTTCATAACTCTGTTCAGATACAAGCAGAAACTCCCATTGTTTTGAATCATGTTACGGAGTTTGCACATTTTGTATACATCCTAATTTTCCTTCTGATTAATTCTTGCAGACAAAAGGTTCTTTTGAAACCTCAACTGTAATTACTTTTTTCACCTGTATTTGGATCTTATTGTGATTCCAGAGCCCCGTCTTACAAAGAGTTGCGATTGATCCGATCAACCACAACTATGGAAAGCCAGCAACGTCAACAACAAAAATGCATTTTGTTCAACTATTTTCTAGATATCATTTTCTTGACAATTCAGTGTGCCTATCTTCGTTCACAAAGTACATTGTGCAAATTTTCTGAAGAAAAAATTATGACATTGATGGATTTCCATATAGTAGACATTGATTGGATCAACTGTAACTCTTTGTATGACAGGCCCCATTTAACTGCTTAACAGGATGTGGAGTAACATGTTATTATATTTAATCACCTGCCATTTTCCTTTTACAATTGTTTACCTTTTTTGGACCTGTTCAAATCATATCATATTTACAATACGTGTTGCATTTGTGCCAAGTTTTAAAGCCTTTTGAAAATCAGAAGAGAAACGTGATTCATTCCTTTATTACTGATGTGTAATATAGAAAATTGGGGTGTATGATAAATAATAAAGGTATATTTAGCCCTTCATTACTGATGTGTAATATAGAAAACTAGGGTGTATGATAAATAATAAAGGTATATTTATTTTGTTCCTTCTTTACCTGCCTCTATAATGAGTCTATGATTTTTGTCTGATATGTGGGGATGTTTTTAAAATGGGAAAACACATCATTCATATACAGTGAATATTGCATAAGTCAACAATACATAAATTTACCCGAGTCAAAACTTATTTTAATGCAAAATCTGTGTTACATACTTCTTTGAAGTCTGTTTCTGTGGTCCCAAAGTATTTGACAAAGGCACTGTTCTTTGTGTGGTAAGTCACACATTGTTTATGTCCATTGATTACCCCAGTCTATAAAAAGTTGTGCAAAATGACATACTCATGGCTCACTTCCACTGCACATTTGGGCAAATTATGAGAGTGTACATGTGGGTAATGTCATTTGTAAACAATGCTTTACCAGCGATAACTTCAAGAAAGCATAATATAATGTTCTTGAATTAAAATGTTTACTTTTTAAAGCAGAATCTTCTTAAACACAAAACAGATACAGATCATGTCAGTAAAAACAAATACAAATTTCTGTTTAGGTTGGTATGAATGAATCATGTACATGTATTTCATGATTTTCATCACAATGAAATTGAAGGTTGTGCAACATCCTTTATAATGTATTGAATATGAGAGGATGCGCTTTTGTAACAATAACGTGAGATGGTCCATAGAGTCAGAATAGAGAGAGAGGGGGGGGGGGGGGGGGATAGAAGGAGACAGCGAGGGGGCATGGGCAGGGGATAGAAGAACTGGGGAAATAAGCAGGAAAAAAAACAGGGGAGAGGTGTGAACAAAATTAAATGTTAGTGTTTGAAGGGGAAGTTCACCCAGATAATAAGTTCTTAATAAAAGCAGAGTTGGTGAAAATCTGTCGGAGAATAAAGGAGTTGTGAAATGTTTAAGTTTTGATATTATGACTTCACAGACCAGCAGCTCCGACACGTGTGGTACAGTATATATCCCCCCCCCCCAAGTGTAAAGGTAATTTTATATCATCGTATACCCCTTTAATAAGAAAACCATTTGCATTCATCTTACTCTATGAAAAGAATAGATTTATGGAATCTATATTTATATGATATATGGGGAAAATGCTCACATATGATATTTCATATTTAAAACTTAACCAAAAAACCCTTAAACTCTCTTATTTGATGGATTTTCATACCAAGCCTTCACCAATGTTCTCTAATTTTTCTGGTATTATAGAATCCAATATATCGTTAGGTGAAATTCCCCTTGAAGAATTTGAATGGAAGGGTGGAGCGGATAATACAGGAGAGAAACATTGGGGAAGAGAACATGGGTAAAATAATGATGTTGAAAACTGATAACCTTCGATATGGCCAATATCGAAATCTATTACAAAAAAAAAATGTTTAGGACAAATTTATATCATCATGTACACAAATGGAAAGTTCAGGGGTAACTGTTTCACAGGAAACAATAATTTTCCTAAATGATACCATAAACAGTTACTACTAACAGCAGTGTCCTCCAAGGTTATCCCTTTTTGTTTTCAACTATTTTCTCTGCATAGATATATTCAATATTAGATAGATTATGTAGGGCATGACTCCTGGTCATTACGGCAATCATGAATGTTGAGATTTACATCGTATATTGTGAAGAGAATTGCCTGGCAATATCATTGGCGTTTTTCTTCATTTTGGATGTAAAAGCAGTTAGCATAATCAGGGAATGTTCCATGATATTTTAATGGGAGGGGGTAGGCAAGAGGTCTTAAAGGTGATACAACATTTTCTTCATTGAATAACAGGGCAATACTGATTATCCTTTTCTACCTTTTGAAAATATTTAATCTCTTTTTCTTATTTGCTTAACAAAAAATATATATTTGGGACGGTCGCCCCCCTGTGCCGTCATATCAGATACACATATTTTGCTTTCCATTGAACATGATAAATCAACTCAGCAATGAACTTGATGAAATTTCGAATAATTATAGCATGTATATAAACAGTTTATTAACAACGTCCAAACCGTCTATATACTGACAATGAGAAGAGAGATAATCTAGAAATATGTTTTAAGACCAGTGTGATTGGGTATTCTATGAGCAGATAAAGGGAACCGAAGCGGCTGATCCCTCTCTCCCCACTTCTAGAGCAAAAAAAAAAAGGAGAAAGAAGAAACAAAAACAACAAAAAAAGAAAAGAAAAGGATAATTGAGATAGAAAGATGAGAAAGATTAACGTATCGAATTGGCCAATAAAGAAATGCCAAGCTTAAAATGGTCTACTTTATCAGGTTGGTATGTAAAACTCAAATTTGATCTGAAATGTATATATGCGTTACACAGTGTTGCTACTGATACGGAATTATTGATGATCTTAACACATGGTATAAAGTGATCACAAAATTACGATAGTTGCCATTTTTCTCTTTGTTCTTCGAAAGGAAACCTCGTCTTCGTGTCAAAATGCAGAAAGAACAGTCCTGATAGGTATATGTAATAATCTTGAATGTTTTAGCTTCTTTTTTATATATCGTTTGCCAATTTTAGTTTTGAAAATAATCATCGCGAATATACATTAGATATCTTTTTTTTTCAAGGACTCACTCACTTTATATCAACACCAAACAGCTCATGAATCATTCAGCAAGCTAAATTACACACTTACAATCAATAACAATTATAACCCCAATATAATCCTGCATTGAAGGCCAGTAGACCCTAAATGTCAATGCTAGCCTGAAATCACCAATTCGCTCCGATCGATTGGGTATGTCAACCAATGACGCACCGCATCTCGATTTTGTTGGCCACTGAACAATAATTCACAACTTAAGACACGATTAATTGACTTTTTAGAACAAAACAGTATTGATGAGCCTTGTTGACTCATTGCCATGGGAACGAGATGCCAAAAGATACAAAAGATTGTGCGTGTGTGGGTAATTAGCAAGTGCAGTGCATACTGCATAGAGATATATTACTATAAAGCAGTGGTATACATAATGCGAGTGAATCCTAAAGGTTAGCCTTCAGAAAGAAATACGTGTACTATCATGTTCATGAAATGCAATCAAAAGTAGATTCAACTACTTTCATTCATTTTCTTTTGCTCGATGGCAAAACAAAAAGGATAGGTTGCTCGTGTACAATTACTTGGTTTACGTTTGTATCATCATTACCATTGTCATTTAGATAATAGATAGTACAAACCGGAATCATATTATCACATATCCCATCATCAAGCTAACGGTATCATTTTAATGATCATAGTCAGTGTAAAGTTACAATTAGCCCATGAATTACATACATTATTGATTACTTTATGCATGGCATCATGTACTAGATGATATCTTCCCCCTTTTTTCCACTACGACCCCACTGTTCTATGGTTATTGAATTCCACAGGACTTTTCAGCTATCGTACAATAGACAAGGTTAATTAGTTCCCATCACGTATCAACAAACGCTTTCTGATATTTCTGATTTTCCCCATTGATTCTACTTTAAGGTGAAGTTTGATTGTTTATTTATTCAGCATCAATATCTCCTGACCAAAATTTTGTTTCAGATACTTCGTACCAGTCCACTTGACCTATTTTTTTAAAACAAAAGTTAAATATGAAAGAAACAATATCGCAATATCTTTAACATATTTTTACTTGTACATTTAGTATGTTATTAGAGACAATATTTTATACTGAAGTTTGACATGGTTTATATTCAATATTCATGAAACATTAGACTTATAACAGTTGATATACGGAAATAGGAACATTCGTCATATAAGTTTAGGTAACTCGATTTAAAAGCTCTGGTAATAGCAAAATTGTTGTGTATAAGAAAGGGAGGAGGTAGGAGTGGGAGTAGGCTGTGGTGGACATTTCCTGCAGAAAAAATCTCGATCGGAACATCAGTTGAAACTTTGAAAGCTGAAAACGAAAAACACGATAATTAATTAGTAATAGCATCCCATTCAGGCCACAAAGTTGTTTTAATCTGTGCTTTCATCCTTCAGAAAATACTGTTCGCCTAACAAAAATTGTTTCTTTAATTTCTAAAGGTCTTCCCATTTAAAACTGGAGTTTATCCTCTAAATCCTCTTTATCCTCTAAATAATTTTTTTGTTCCAAATTTGCCCTTTGTTACCTCTCTTTATGCAAGAGCCGATAGGGTGTAGACAGATTTGCAAAATTGAAAACTGATGTTGGCAGTGTATATATGCCCCCCCCCCCCCCCGTTTAATGAAAAATACCCATTATTTTACAGGTTTTAAGTTTGCTGTAAAACTTTAAACTTCAGGGAATTTTATAAAAAAACTAGTTCACTTTTTATTGTTTTGATGTCACAAACCTCCATTCACTGTCACATCAGGTATACAGTACAACGCTCTTTAACTGCAACTTAAATTTTAAGTTTAATGTCGCAGTACCCCCCCCCCCCCCATGCATGACGCCAACGGTGAAATTCGAAGAGTTAGTGATTGTCACTAAATGATAACTTTCTTTTTATCTAGTATGTCTATTCGTGTTGGACATTTTAGCCCAAATAACGGGGTAACAACAAAAATGGGAAGATGCACACTTAAGGCAGTTGTCAAAGAAATACTTTGACAACTTTTACTTCAATTCACATGGCTAAAAATTGAGTCAAGTAATATCATGATAGTAATAACATTAGTGGTATATCTTCTGGTAATTTTGATAGAATTCTGGTAATTTTGTAAATGGTGTTTGCAATCGTTCTGTACTGGTAATCACTTTTAACTAGGTTGTTTTTAGAGTGCTTGATGACATCGGGAAGCCAAGTACCGTTATATTATCTCGAAATTAGCACGTACATCTTGCAGAAAACCACTTTGTCTAAACCTTGTTGCAGTTTTACATCGGGTGATAAACATTTTCCTTAGATTTTGCACGTTCATAAAGCTATTGAAAGATGTGACTTAGTATACGTCAGGCCATCACCATGCCAACTTGCTAATTTACAGCAGGTAAACAAACAAATACTTTTCGAAAAATAAAATCCTAACGATGAAGATATAGAGCTCGAAACATATATTACTTGATCGGTTTGGTATGATACTTCTTAAGGATAAGACTTTAAGCAAACCTTACGTCAAAGTTGGATTAAATCAGCGTTCATCTTTACATCATTGTCTGTAAAGGTTCGTTTTGAACTTTCTATATTCAGACCTCTTTACAGAAAAAATATTAAGAGTGTTTATTATTATCATTCTTCTTCCTTGCTTCATCTAATGGTGTACATTCTAGACTGCAAACAATAGAAAAAGGAGTTCGAGTTTTTTCTCATGATTCTTCAGTCATACTTCGTTGAATCTTTATGGATTCTATGCTGTCTCCACCATGATTTGATAGGATTATCAGCGGTCTTCCATGAAATGGTTGTCCGTTGCTGTGATCTAAAAACTATCTTTAAACTACGATCTTTGGTATACTGTTTGATTTTCATTGATTTATCAACGGTCTCTGCACAATATGTTCTCTCAGAGGTCTCTCCCAGTCTGTCAGTAAACTTAGGTTTAGTATCTATTCATTTTCTCAGTGATTATCTTATCAATAGACATGAAATTCTCAGTGGTCACTTAATGATTAACTACCATCTTCAAGGTCAAAAAGAGAGTTATGAAAATTTACTGACAATTAATTGTCTACAAATGGTTTGTCGATTCGCTGTACTGTCATTCAACGGAAACTATTTTTGTTCGGACTGGTACACCGTTGACAGACCTTGTGATATATATTTTTTAATTTATATGTATTTATTTATTTATTTATTCATATCTTTTTGCTAATGATTATTATTAATTTGTTTATTTATCTATCTACCTATTTGGTTGATCGGTTGATAATTCGATTTTATCATCATTGTTATTTGGGGAGAATTCTTTAAACAAAAATTCTTTAAATAAATCTTAAATATTCTTAAATATCGATTCCAAAACGCTCAAGACCAGTTGAAAGACTCTCGAAAGATCCCGAAACTTTAATAATCGATAAGATCATTCCTGACACCTGTCAGATCCTTCAGAGATCTTCCTTGGCTCCATATAGCCTCTGTGTAGCCTGTCGAAACAGTTCAAAACAGGCTTTTTGGTCACCATTCCGCAGAACGGAAACCATTTAAAAGACCGGAAATTTGCATGACATTTCAGCAGTCTCCAAGATCAGTGAAATCTGATGTTTCTGTGGAATGGTTCCGGAAACCCCTGGAAAACCATTCTAAGACATTGAAATATTCGTAAAAAGTCGTCGGACAGCTGAAAGTTTACTCAAAGTCAAATTAAACTATTGAGAGATTACTGAAAGATCATTTGGCATACTGTCAGAGAATTTCGAGAGATCAATCAGGTTCTCTCAACTATAGTCCATCAGCTATCTTTCAATGGTTTTTCAGTCCTCTTAATATATTGGCAGGTCTTTAACTGGTTTCTATGGACTTTCACTGTCTTTCTATCAGTGATCTCCATAAAAACATGAAAAGCTGTCGAAAGATCATAGGAATACTGATCATGCTTATAAGCTTTGAGTAATCAGGTGACAGCTGCAAATAGACTGAAGGCCACTAAAAGACTGTTATCCTGAAAGACCGCTGACAGACTGTTATGAATCGTTTAAACAAGGTTACAAACTACGGAAACCTGCACGAAGAACGTTGAAATAGTCTTTCAGCGCTCACTAGCTCTAAAAAACGATATTAAACTGAACAATTGAAATGTTAGAGGAGTGACAACCTTTTCTAAGTGTTGCATTACCACTTTAAATGGTTCGACCCGACATTTACATTGTTGAATTCAGATTAATGCAAGGTTGAATATAAGATTTAAAAAAGATTGTCACTCCTCCAATTTTTCAGTTGTTGATTTAACATTTCAGTTGTTAAGAGTGCTGTTTCTGCTTTGTGTTTCTCTGTAGACATTGTGGAATGGAGAGTAAAACTGATCTTCCCAAGGTCTTACTAATCTCTAAATGATTTAGAAAAGATACTCAATAACCAACAAATATGTTTTTAAAATAGCACTGAGAAATCATATCGAAACTTCTACAAAACCAATTAAATTTGGTAAAGACTAGTGAAAGAATTTGTATGAAATAGCCCAAAAGGTGCGAAACTATTATCACTGAGCCATTGCACTTTTAATAAGAAGGGGAGTGATGGGGACGGATAAAGAGAGAAGAGAGAGAGAGGAACAGAAACAGGAACACACACAGAGAGAAAGAGATATGGATAGAATGACAGTGGAAGGAGAGAAAGATGAAATGATAATAATAATAATAAACTGGTGATAACATATCGCATAATCAATTAAACTGCTCTCTGACATTACGAACAGCTCTCCAATATTACACTGCAAAAAAATACTTAGTGTTCTTTTTTCCCCCAAGTTTTATCTCATAAACTTTGCTGTTTAAATGACATCGTATTTATCTCAAACAACTCAGGCATAGACATCGTCAGATGGCTTACTTTTGGAAGCTGCTTGCATCCGTACATCTTTTCCTATTTCTGTCAGGTAAGAAACATGAGCAAAACTTTATCGAGATTTCTGCGTCTCTCCTACTTGACTATTGTTTCAAAATCTTTTATCATTTCTGGAAATCAAGCTGTCATTAATGTTTCTAAATATTTACACAGACTGAATTATACAAACAATTACCTGGAATAATGAAGTGTAATTTTTAACATAAATGTATAAATGTGTGTCACTTCTGTAAATAAAACCACAACTAACTATCTTAGGTAAGATTAAGTACGCTTTGATGAAAAACAAAGAACTAACTAAAATCGCATCGGGAGCGAGTTTAAAATGTTGTGTGTAGCAGTCAACACTGTTTTTTTTAAAATTCTATATAGGTTTTCAAATTTCTAGTAAGATTATAGTAAATAATTTTCTTTTCTTTTTTGTCTTTTTTGTCTTTCTTTCTTTCTTTCTGTTTTTTTCTTTTTAGGGGGGGGGGTGTCCCCTCTACCTGAAATTTAGGGGGGACGTGTCTCCCCTCTTCCGCCACCCATGTCTCTGACAGTTTCCATAATAATAATTTAGTGGCGTAATTAGACCAAAAATTTGAAGGGGTTAGATTTGGCTTATTGCGTTAAATAAGAAAAAAAGTTGCAAGCGAGCGTTTTTATTTCAAAAATCAAATTTTGTGATGATTTTTGACGTAATATTCAGAAGATAATATCATATTTCATCCTTCTCTCTTTCCTTTTTTCCGTTTCTCTTTTTGTCTTGGTCGTGAAAACTTTTGGGGGCAAGAGCCCCCAAGCCCTCCCATCTGTACGCCACTGTAACAATTACGAACAGGCAGAGACCTCATCAACATTTCTTGTCTGGCAAGTCAAGTGTCAGATTTGACTATTTTCCACGATTTTGATTGACTGAATAGTAAGTTACTATGGTAACTGTCGGATAAAACTACCGATAAGTCCTTTCATGAATTGTTCCCCTGTCCTTCTCAGCTATCAACAATTGAAATTAGTCAGATCTGACAGTTTTCGGCGGATAAATGTTGATGAAACACGCAAGGACCGTGTAAAAAAACGAGATGTTTTATTGCTACGTCAGTAAAACATAATGAATCAGACAAATTAATAACTCAGCAAAGATACCGCTTTGTATTATCTTCTCATCCTCATAATAAATTGTGGCCGGTGCTCCACTTTACATAAAATAATGAATCGAAAATTATTTTGAACCCAATCTGAAATTTAATCTTTGGGTACATTTTGAAAAAAAAACCCAAATCTGTCAGAACTTGAATTAGATGCACCGATCATGATTAACCGATAAGCTGAATTCGGTTACTTTCCAGGGCTGTACTTGTCCATCCAGTTCTAGTAGACAACATTAAGACAGGGTTAAGACATTCAGTCTTCGGACAACCCCCCCCCCCCTTCCGATTTTTCCTCTGGAAAATGGTTATAGATAATAAAATCATTTGTGACATCGTGTTGTCTTTCATTTCAGATGTTATATCTTCCATGGTTGTACAGCCAACTGAAACAATGAACACCCAGACTGATGTTACGATCATCACAGAAGTCATTACAGCTCTGGAGAGTACCGACAAGGATAAATCTATGAAGAGCTCCAGCATGGAAGCTGACACTACTGGAAAACTCACCGAAGAAACCATGACAAGCAAACCGGCAACAAGGATAGAAACCGGTACTTCTCTTATGGATACTAACGAGTCACCCACGGCAACCAAGGAGTTATCCATGGTAACCAATGATTCACCCACGGCAACCAATGTGTTACCCATGGCAACCAATGAGTCCCCCGTGGCAACCAATGAGTCACCCATGGCAACCAATGAGTCCCCAATGGATATAAGTTTGTCCTCTCTTGCTACCATTGTGACCCTCGATACGACTGACAAAACGTTCACCATGGAAGTAACAAAAGCTGTCCCTGAAGATGATGATGCCGAGGTGACTACAGTGGATGTGGTAAAGGATGTTACAGCTGAAGACGGTATCGAACATGTAGTCACCACAGAACCTGTCCATGTCATCGAAGCTACCTGGGTCTATGCACCAACATCAAGAGAAACAAGAACCACTGGAGCTCCTATGTTGCTTGATACTACTCTCGTACCAGAGACAACTTCCTCCATGATGACGACATCTGAAGTTAGCACTACTGCTGATGTTACTACTCGTGATACCACTACTCGTGAAAGCACTACCGATAACGTATACGGTGAAACTGAGACACCTGATAATTCAACTGCATTAATTGAAGGTAGATTCATGTTTGCTTTTGAACCTCATATGTTATCAAACTTATGTATTTGCTGACACTGAATGAACTACCGGGTTTACTTCCCCGATCAAAATTTCATCTCAAGCACCAATCGGTAAAATTTGTACTTTTTAAACATGTTCATAAACAATATAGGTGTACGTGATAATCTTTTGATAAAACAAAGTTTCCCTATTGCCATCCCTACTGGTCGGTCATGTTTCAAATTATTTTTGGGGCATGAAATGAAAAGTAAACAAATCTTGAATTGATGAAAGATAAAACAAGTTAACAAAAAATAAAAGAAATTTTGTTTTATCTACGGGGGTATCTGAATAGAAACAGAAGCCTATAATTTATAGATACATTATAATGCCATTGTTAATTGGATTGGCCTTTTCTATTATTCGGCAAACGGTAATAAAACATAAAAATTGAATGTTATTTCTTTTCAATAACTTTTAGCATACGAATTGAAATACGTACGACTTCTTAAAATTTTAATGAAGATTTTGTATGACTTCGTCTATCCTGTATCAAATTTTTATTAAAAATACAGACACAACAATAGCTTCTATACGTGTGGCAATATCTATCTACGGTGAGGAATTTGATGAAGCGTTAACCGATACTTCTACAATTGAATTCATGAGAGCCGCAGTGAACTGGAAAGAAAGAGTGAGTCGTATTTTCATTTAATCTACCTTCAATTTATCATTTTAATGAATTGAAATCCTGGTTATCGGTACCTCAAACGAACTATTTTTGAATCGGGTGTTGATGGCAGAACAATTGAAAAGAGGCATAAGAGGTTATCACTTGAATAGATTCTCCAGGTAATATATAGGTTACTACACGGAACAAAGGTGAAAGATGTTAAGGTGAGATGGGACGGAGGCTTATATTCCAGTGGTGTTCCAAAAGCTACAAGTGGAGTTTCTTATAGCTTCATACAAGCAAAGTAGGGTTCGCAATAATCACATTAGCTAAATTTGACATGGGTGGGGTACTGATTGTCAAATCAGAAATTATTGTTAAAGATAAAATCGTGTTAAGTATAGTTGCATGTATGAGCTAACTTTTTAGGTGCTCAAAATTCCACGTCCTTAAACGAAAAAGAAAATAGGCTTACCCTCAAGAACGTTAGTAAAAAAAAAAACAGATCTCATGAAAGGACGATACGTGCAATTTGTTCATCGACGTAGCTGATACAAAATACGAAAAAAAACTTATTGCATTTATATTTGTGTTTCTTGTATTTAAAAAAATGTAAAAACAAATTGTAATGCCATTCGTCTACTCTGATAAAATATCTTGAACTATGTTTTATGACTGTGTTTTATGAAATATTAATTAATTATTGAATTACAGATCGAATATGCTTTCTGTAACGCTTCATCGGGTATTTGGAACGACACTTGTCCAATCACGGCGGAAGTTACAGGAATCAATCTAGACCCCTCTACCATACATACTGTTCTTGACATTACTCATGTCAATGAAGACATCGTGAGCGCTTTGACTGAATTCATTCTTGATAATATCAACATCTCAATCTTAGACGAGATGGGAAACGCTTACAACATAACGATCTCCAGTCTTACCCGTGAGTACTTGAGGAAGTTTCACTTTTGTTTACTTCTAATAATAAGGATTTAATTATAGTTGATTCACGACATCAAAGAAATGAATCGTCCCTGCCGAAAGTGGAAAAAAAAATCTTCTTTACGGGATTAGAAGTATATTCCTATCATATGATAAAATACTTAAGCATTTTAGTCGAAATGAAAAATCTTCATTTATTTTTTAAATGTGACAGTAACCCTGTATAACCCGCATCTGAGAGCACCCAGTTGGCACACTGACTAGGTTGCCCAGTCAAGCACGGTGAAAAACGTGCCTTTCACACACAAAAAAAAATATTAACGGTATGGTCGTACCATTATCGCAAATTATAGATATCTTGACCAACAACTGATCATTTGGCTTATTAAGCTCTTAACGTTTGAAACTTCATTTTTATTGTTATTTTGCAGTAATAACTGAGGCTCCTGATACAGCATCCAATGGAATTCAGGTGAGTAGAAGTGGAATTTTTATTATCTATTATCTTTTCCTTCTGTCAAATTCCTTTCATTTCTACTCTTGCCCCTTCCATTTCTTGGATTAATTCCTTCTTAGTCCGCTTCTTTTCCCTCTTATCTGCTACATAATTTGATTTAAGTTGTCGTAATTGGTGTATTATAGATGATTTCTTCATTTCGATTTTTTACAATTTCGGTAAGTCATTGTGTGATTTGTTTTCCTGCAAAAAATTATACTTGTCGAATGAATTTCCCATGAATGTGTTTCGTTTTACTTAACTTTTTTAAAATGTGGTTCATCATATCGTTTTTTATCGCTTATATCATTTTATGTGGTGCAATTTTCGGAAAGGAAAATTTCATTTCTATCGGTTGAATACGAACAAAGCAAGGAACTAACTGAACTCCCAGTTTTTCAATATAGCATAAAAAGAGATTTTTGCATTCTTATACTCATATATCTTTTTGAATTAATCCGTCATGTACTGCATGAGTGATTTAATGTCAACGGCGAAATAATCATTATCCCCCCCCCCCCAAAAAAAAAAAAAAAAAAAAAAAAAAAAAAACCACACACAATGGACAATATGGCGAATCGTAATACTAGATATTTACATTGTCTATCTATGAACTGTTTAATTCTACGGTTTACTGAGCTTAATTGACAAAAATGGCCATTGGGCCTTTTGAATTGTGAAATTTGTTTATTGTTTACGTAAAATATTTTCCATCTCAATTTTTCAAATTTTGTAAAATCGTACGTCAGCACAATGTATGATAAAGGTAATCAAGGTAGTAACGGTTAGTTATTGTTGTTTTGTTTCCTATTTAAAAGAAAAAGATCCTGATAATTTTTCAAAGTGCAATGATGACGTTGCTTATACCCTTTGCAGAATTTGACATGTCATGTATGCAGCACAGATGATAGTGATGCCGCAGATTTCTGTTATGCTGGTGGGATTCTACTGACTCTGGAGGGATCCACTGAGATGTGTATTGTTGGAGAGAGTTGTCTGGTACGTATTGAATGGGATAGTTTCGGGATATACCGTTAGCGAGGAATCACTATTGTGAGGTGCCGTGGCCGAGTGGTCTAAGGCGCCTGACCGTACATGAACAGTCCGGGGTTCGATCCCGAGCCGCGGCAACTATGCCCGTGAGCAAGGCATTTAATCGACAATGCTCTTTTATCCTGCATTCAAATAAATGGAAACGCTATACGCATTCTTGGTAACTAAGCGTGCGTTTGTTTGTTAAAAACTAGCACAATATATCAATGCAATGAAAGTATTGTTCGGTGACATATACGGTAAAGTTTAATAGAATGAGATTACAATCATGGTAGGTGGAACTAAATGAACCGGAAAATATAAGAAAGAGAACGTATCAACCGAGTAACTTAGCTTTAAATTTCTCTATTTTAAGAATCTTTATTTTAAGATCGAGGCCTTTACTTAAAGACCCCCCGATGATTGATTGTTGACCGGGATATCACAATCTTTATTCTATTTCCATTTATTTCAGACATTAAAGACTTCGAACATAACACACACCTCCATCGTCCGCCAATGCGCCTCTACAGATATGTACTGTGACAATGCGAACATGCCATCCATGTCCTGCAAACACGCTCAACCCACAGGAGGAATACACATGAGTGAGTGCCACAGATGCTGTTCAACCGACTATTGTAATCTGGACGCTGGTTCATCAGATTGCCGACCTATTCCTTCTCTCTTATTACTTCTAGCTACTATTTTCATGACCTTGGCAATATGATCATGAAATACCCATCTAAACATCCTGGCTAAACATGGATGTTTTCATACATTTTTCCCTTTCTTGCATGGGTGTCGATCGGTATTCATGTACTGGGGAATGACTTCGTGAGGAATAGATAAAAAATGCGAACGCGAAGCGCGATCTGAAATAAGCGGATTTTTATGCCCATGTAGGCAAATAATTTTCTATGATAGGACCAAAAGCCTATTGTACTCTTTTTTATTTTTGTATGAGGGTGTTTAAAAACTATTAACAGTTTTAAGACCCTTTTTGCTGTACCTATTCAAATCCTCTATTGACAACATGACACTTAACCAGCAGAAACTATTTTAAACATGAATAAGTTGGATTAACAGATGTAGGCATACTTTGAGAAGAATTGCAATGTCGTGATACTCATTCTTTAGAAAAAAAAGTTTGTTTTCGAAATATATATAGGGCTTTTCTTCAAATTACAGGTATATTTTTCAATTATTAGTACTTAAGAAGTGTGAATATTGTCCACTATTCTATTTAAAGACATATAATACATACTTAGATGCACAAATAGTAAAGCAGCTGGGTTATGATTTTAAAGAGCAACGATGACAAATCGCAGCCTTGAGGAAGGACCAGCTGTTGGTTAATTGGATAACATGATATAATACATATGGGGGTAACACAAAGAAGTCGGATCAAGGAATGCTCTATTCCACTACATCTTGGGGAAGGGACTGGAAAATTATTGTGACGATTTCTACGCAGAATTCTGCGCAGATCAGACAATGAGTACATGTTTTCTTTTAAATAAAGAAGTGGATAGATAAAAATATTTATCAGAGGAATAAATATTAATATGACTACATGGTTGTAAAGGAGTTTATACGTAAACCTTAATTAGATTCAAACTAAAAAAGTCTTTTTTGATAATGTTTTTTTTAATTCAAGTTATAAAATTTGTTATATTTTTCTAAATATATTCACATTACTGATATGCCTAAGTCTTGGTCTAATGTATATCTTTACATTTGTCCACAATTTTTTGAGAATGTAAAAACAAATACATATTTTTGGATTAGTGATTCACAATGTGTTCTTAAGACAGCTCAGTTCAAGAGCATTTGATTTCGTGACTTATATTTGATTAAGTTATTGTAGCCAAAGGTTTTCGTATTAAGAAATAAGATGGAAGAGCATTATATATATATATATATATAAAATGGTTATTAAATGTACCAACTATTTTGTACATATCCGGACAAATGTTGAAATAAGTTATAAAGTTTATTATAAATTTCTTTTTTATCACAGTATATAAATATGATCACAAAGAATTCTCCCTTTTTCAAAATAACTTATACCGAAAAGAGTCAAGCAAATTAATTTTCAAGTGGTCAGAAATTTATTGGCTAACGTATCTTTTTTCATAATGAAACACGCATGCGCTCTGATTTATACATTCCCGAGCTCATTAAGAGCAGTCGCGCAATTGTCTAAAAAGGCGTTGTTTTTGTGTTTTGTTTTTTTGTCATTCCATTTGTCAAGTTATTCCTTAAATTTCCGATGATGTACACATTTCATGCTATTGATCAGAATACTCATTTAAACTATTATGCGCTCTTAAGCTGACACGTCCAGTGCTGGCAGAAAGAAAAACAGTGTAACTGAAACTGAAAGAATTTAGTGCCAATTTTCTGCCTTTTGTTACTGATATTACTTGTATTTCTGAAAGGTGCAATCGCTTTATATAGTGAATTTAATTTGCGTTCGGGTGCTGAGCTTGAATACCTGGCTTGTTTGGATAGCTTGTCGCTCAACCTCTCCATGTAAACTGGCAAATGGTGTACGCACAGAATATTAATGTCCAGAGAATAGTTATCTTAGTACTTTATGAATGTATGTATGGTCTTCATCATACTACTGAATAGTTGGAAGGGATTAATATCAGACTATTATTGTATTGAGGGCTAAGCAAAACTAGATTTGGGTTTTGATATTTACGACTAAGCAGAAATAATTGGAGTTTGTTTGAAGGGACATTTTTTGTTATTTCAGCTTTTCAAAAATGTTAATTAAGTGGAATTTCTGCAGCATGAAGAAAAGTCTTCAGTGATTGTTCATAGAATCCAGTTCGTTACCACAGGTTAGACATGTTGAAATTCGGCTGAATATAGTATTTAAATATCCATTTCGAACTTATTAACCTTAAGTCTACTACCATGAAGGAAAGTGTGCTACGATATGAACTATATATGGTAGTATACGAATATAAAGCTATAAGTGCTAATTTCTGTAAAACTATGGCTCAGTCACTATACATGCTTGGACTAGTATATTTTGATCCATTTAAAATGTCATTGCCAAATAATGTGCATGTTTAGAAAGATGTTTTCTAAACTGAAAAGACTTCTTAATTTCTAGCCATTATACATGTATGTGTATTAACTGACTGAGTTAAAAAAAAACTTTACACCTAAAACTAGAAATTTGACGCGTCCAAAGGACACAGATGCCCCCGCTTGACGCGATCAGAAATTCATTCAATATGATTGAACTTAATATCGTGCAGAAACCAATATGCATGAATATTATGAACAAATTTAGACCTTTGACCTAAAGACTCACCATTTCCATAATAATCTCTGACAGAAGATATGACAGTCAGGTCATTTGATGTGACCTGACTGTATTTTGGTGTCATCTACCCAGACACCAAACATTTTTAATATCTGGTGAATATTTCCAAAGTTATCATGCGGAAACTAACTCGCGTATATAATGAGCTGTGACCTTTGACCTGCGGACTCGAAATTCGAACTTACCCTGTATATTGGTGTCATCTACTTACACACCCAATTTTTTTTAAAATCCGTTGAATATTTCATAAGTTATCACGCGGAAACCAACTCGCATATTTAATGAGCTGTGACCTTTGACCTGCGGACTCCGAATTCGAACTTAGCCTGTATGTATTTTGGTGTCATCTACCTACACACCCAATTTTTTTTAAATCCGTTGAATATTTCTTAAGTTATCATGCGGAAACCAACTCGCATATTTAATGAGTTGTGACCTTTGACCTGCGGACTCCGAATTCAAACTTGGCCTGTATTTTGGTGTCATCTACCTGCAAACCAAACATTATTAAAATCCGTTGAATATTTTTCGAGTTATTGCGCGGAAACTAAGTGGGGGGACGGACGGACAGGGGAATAAATTTTTTTAATTTAGTGAAAGAGCTGTAGTCATAAAGACATAAATGTCATACATGTCCTTAAAGATTACCTTCTTTTAATCATGGACTAAAATTTGTGCTAAAGTAAGGTATGACTGCACTTAATGAATCTAGATATCCATGCATCCATTATCATTCATGAATTGCAGTAAAATTTATTGCAATAGATTTTCTAATATATTAGATATGACACTTTTACGACATACATTTTAGTATCAGTTATCATGTTTAGTTGATTTACGAGATATTTTGAAATGAAATCTAAATATTGCCAACTCATTCAAAACTTCACGACTTTGAAATAATCAAATTTTACATCATAAAGTATGAAAACTGAATCAAATTAATTTTTTGGGGAAAATATTATTTCAGGACATATATAGCAGCTATATGTTCATGACCAGAACATTGATTAAATTGGTGATATTTTTAGGAGTATTTCGAAATGTTTATTTTTTATTTTCATATTTTTATATTTTCCATTTTTTTTCCTGTTTAAGGCATGAAGTAATTATCATGAGAGTTGCCCTTGGTATCATTGTTTAAGTATAATATTGACAATACAAATATTAAGTATTTGGTGACACTCGTGACATGAAATAAATCACAACACTGCACTTAACAACCACGTGTATAGATGTATTTTTTCCTCTTCCAGAGGTATTTTGTTCTGCATATCTCTTTCTCAGTTTACAGGTTTCTTTCGAGTCACATTGCTATAATTTGTTCTTTTAAATCTTGAAGGTCAAGTCCGTCCAAACTGGCAAATATTAAGCAGACCCAAAGTATAATCTTTGAAGCAAAGAATAAACATTTTGGCAAAATAACAACAAAATATATGAAGTGTGTATGAGAGAGCAGCAAAAAAAATAGTGGTGCTACCCATTCCAAGGACAAATATAATCTTAAAAAATAGGCAAAACAAATAATTACGAAGTATCATTATAATGAAATTGATCTTAAATGAATATCTCATATTTCCCTCTTTTCAAGGCGCCGCTTCAGTGTCGTCTTCACATATAATCCACAGATAAACTTGCTATAAAAAATATATCACACAAAACTAAATATTACCTAGAATTCCATGGCAAATTTGCTCTTTGTCGATTAAACGGCATTTTAGTAAACTCATAACGATTACTTAATGCTAGCAATTGATAGAAAGTTTTATGAAACAGTACTCGGTCTTGTATTGCTAGTTAGAGTGAGACAGTCGGTAACTCTTGTTCATATTCACACGAAATGGAAGCTCACGTAGTCAGTGCACCAATTTCCCAGTTACCAAGATTCAGTTCAGTATGTTACACTTTGTCCCGAGGAAATTACATAAATACTAACTTATCATATGCATACACTGCAAAAACTCTGGTGTTTCGTTTTGATGTTAATGATGTTAATTAACATGTGAACACATTAATAGCCATTAGTGTCTTTAAAAAGGCACGTCTGCAAGTACAGCATCCAATAATTATAATTACGCGTTGTAAATACATACATTGTATATACATGAGTGAGAGCGCTGATTGGCTATTTAGGACAAATGCTGAATAATGATAATGACAAGAACGTAGGACGCATGCGTGATGATCATTAAGCTTGAATCATGATCAGGTTTGGCCCGTTGGCCTACCCGGGTTATTTAGATAGGATGGCAAAACGACCAAAATTTGAAGTAATTTTTCTATCGATTGAATAATGAGGATATCACGACCATATATTTCAAAATATATGCTCTTCTTTTCGTCCTTGTTTTCATATTCTCCACTCCCCATTTATTTTTCACAAATTGATAAATCTTAAGGGGTGGTCGGTACCTGCCCCCCCCCCCCAACGTGGCGCCGTCCCTGCAAATTATTTCAAAATAAATAATTAATCAATTAAACGACAACGATAATATTGATGAAGTTTCATCTCAATCTTGTGTTGTGGGACAGGAGGTATTCAATAAATGCACTTATATTATATACAGTCTGAACAGACGATTACTGCGTTTCTGTTTTTGGCAGCGCTGTGATACGTAACCTACCCGTAATATTGATGGGCACATTATCCGTTATTGTTGCTTGACTTTTATCATTTCATCTGGGAGTGACTCACAATGAAGGGGCGGGGTTAAGAATAGATGCAACCCTTGGTTCCATTTCATAAACATGAGAAAGATTATAATTACCGACCCCCTTTCAATGAAATTGACAATGATTGTTGATTGGCTGGTAACAATCCTGATGTGTGACAACTTGGTGTAAAGGACGGCATACCTCAAATTTGGTGCCCCAGGGACAATTCGCTCCCACCTATACACTCTGAAAATTCCGAGTCAGTTTGATCCCCGAAGGGACTGTTGTGGGTTTTTTTTTTTTTTTTGGGGGGGGGGAATGACACGGAAAAGTAAGATGTGACCGTTATGCTACCATTTTGATACTGTAGATCTTATGCACCAAATTGATAACACTTGAGCTGGTATTTCTTATTTTTCTGGACTTACATGCACGGCCTTCTCATGTCAAATCGCTCTTCTTATATTCAAATTTGAAGCACACTTTGGATCCCAAGTATTAAACTTAATTCATTACAGGGGAAATTCACACTGACATAAAGTTTATTGTAGAAATAGCAGAAAATAACTAAATATTGGTGGGGGTTTCAGGGAATCCATCAAAGATTTAAAAAGCTATTAAAATTTTAATTTTAACGGTGACGTCATTTCCGAGCAGTTTTCCCCACATATGGTGTAATAAAAAAAAAAAGGTGTTTATTGTACCTTAAGTATATCAACATACAAATCATTTCACATCTGCTCCTGAGAGAATTTTTTCGCAATCATGAACCACTGATTAAAAAAATGAAAAGTATATATTTTGGTGCATAAAATACGGGGCAGCTGCTAGTATATGACGTCACAGAACAAAAACTCAAACTTCTAATAACTTTCTTAATCTTTGATGGACTTTCCGCAAACCACCAATATATATTTTCTGCTAATTTTACAGTAAACCATTTGTCAGGGTGAATTTCCACTTAAAAATATGTCGATAGAATGGTACCTAAGAAACACCTATAAATTTAAATCCCTGATTCGCTACACATTTCAAAATTCATGCGGTAACCGTTACCATAGAAACTAGTTTAGGAACCTGACATCCACTTGGACTAGGTGCAATGAGGTATTGCTCTGAAAAACTGAACTCTAGTTGCTATTATTATATCATTTACATTAAACTACATGCGTTTCATATCAATATCTATTCGGATCCATTATGATGTTGAAATATAAAAATTACTTTCATTACAGAGCGTTTTGTTATTTTTCGGTTATCCAAGTTATGCAAGTGGTTCAAAGAAATCCCGAACTTGTCTATTTCAGTGTGTTAATGGTAACGCACATTGGTGTTTACATTAAAATGTGTTGGGTATGCATGGGATGAAGTGCTGTTCTACGAACTGGCCAAAATAAATCCTTTCATCAATCACTAATTGAAATCATTTTGGCATGAAAATGTTTGAGTTTAATCATCTCAACGATAAAGTATAGACCTAAAATGATGATTAAAATATCCACATAATATCAAATCAGTTCATAATACTCATTTCGTCGAGAGGAGTCCATTCAAGTTCAATAATTATGACTGATATTAACCGAAAAGGCTCTGTCTTCCCTGTTGATGTAGCATGTCATGATCTTTACCTCTGCCATTTTTACCTCTGCCATATTTACCTCTGCCATTATTACCTCTGCCATTTTTACCTCTGCCATTATTACCTCTGCCATTTTTACCTCTGCCATTTTTACCTTTGCCATTTTTACCTCTGCCATTTTTACCTCTGCCATTTTTACCCGGCACCCCACTACCCTACCATGCGTGCATCATTAGCTTTTGATGGGTCATACGCACCAAAAGATTAAAAAGTATACTCCATATTTTCATGTGCTGGGAAATAATAAAAAGGTGGCATCACTTATTTCTCAAGAAACCTAAAAGTCATAGTCAATACTTTCCCCTACAATATGTACAATTTATTAATCGATCTTTAATCAGAGCTACATCCGGTCTTCAGTAACCGGATGAGTATCTACGGGGGAGAGGGGGGGGGGGGACAAATTAAGCGGCGTATCTAGGAGAAACAGTGCCCCGAACGAGTAAAATTGTACCCGTTTTACTTATGGTACCGAGGGATAGCGCTGAAATCGCGCCAGTTTAAATGATAACACTTATATTATTTGATGTTTCATCGATTTTCTCTTTCCCCTTCTCATTTCGCGTTCCCTGCAATGGGCGCCTTGGGCGTGTACAACCCTTTGCGTCATTGGCCACTGGGTGCAGAAAGAGAAAGGGTTGTATTGCATAATAACTGTTTAGCATTAATTTTGCCATACATGGAGACCTTGATTTTTGTTTTGGTGCTTAGCCCTCTTGCAATGGAAATTACCGTAATACCAAAGCTAGGCCAGAGCTGTTATGCATCAGGGCACAGGATATGTTTTATAGAATGCGCATATACTGGAGGTGACTCGGAAAGGGCGCATAAATGATATTAAAAGGGAAAAGCGAAAAAATCACTCATTTTAAAGGGAATTCGGCATTTTAGCTACCCCTTTATTCTTAAAATAAACGCATCAAACATTTGTCAAACATAGCTTCCCTTGAATAAACAATGGCCTCAGTTAAACATATTTCAGAATCTGTTGAGGTTTGTTTTCCCTTGTTATACCATAGAACTGCAGGACTACTGGGCCATGCATGGACCACACCACTCTCCCCGCCGAATGCTTGATGTGCACATCTTGGATGGAGAGAGAAATTGGGAAGAGTGCTGGATAAGAGCAATTTCTTTCACTGAGGGAAATATATCTAATCAACTTCATTCAAAGGTAAATACATAGAAATATAATGCCATAAATATTAAAAGAATTTAATCTGGATCGCCGTTTTGTATGAATCATTAAAAATACCCCAAATCCATTGATTCTGTTTAAATTGGAAATAAACATGTCTTTGGACACTTATCAGTCGAAACCCAATCGAATGCGACGGATATAGGTTATTGTTACGAAAAATAATGATAGTGGTTCAAGATTATGTATAAGAACAATGATTTTCTCGAAAATATGAGAAATAATTTCAACTTAGGGTCTTATCGGCCTAAAGTACTGTTTCTCCGGACCAATATTCAGTCTGCCAATGAATACATAAAACGAGATATTACGGCATTACATAATGATACTATAATTGTGTTTTTATACAAGATAAAGAGAATGGTTCAGTTGATTGCTAAAATATGCATATTAAGGGTCTTCATGAAGGCATTTAAGATCAATGTCGGCTTGCGCTTATATGCCAGTCGGGCGCCAGACCTCTTTGTGGCGCCCCTGCGCTTTGCATAAGATTCTCATTGACTGTGTAGGTCCTGTTGTAAGAACCAATATTGCAGTGACCAAGGAATTATAAATTGTTGACACCTTTTGCTTCTCATTGTCTATCATTCATCTAGATACTTGTGAACCATCTGCAACCTTGAACCTTTATACCACGATGAATGCATCAGGAGCCACCTCCGTACACAGGGTGAAGCAGATGATCAGAAAGTCATCCTGGGGCCAACATGTCACGCTGCTCTGAGGGCTTTTATCCTTTTCAAGACTAGACTATTGCAATATTCTCTTCAGCGTTGGTAGCCAGAGAATCGCCTTGTGAGACTCCAACACACACCGGTAATACTTGCTTTATTCCATGGATCCTACTAGTAGGACCCATGCTTATTCTGCTCCTCTACGGACTCTCTGACTTCAACTTCATTGACTTCTTGTATACTTCACGTATATACGAACGGGGATATCTTTAAGATACAGTATGCAGGTCCTTTCCTCAACGACAGACCTGCTCAACGATGTCTTCCGTTCGCACCTGCATTAGTGCTTAGTTCCGAAAGTACGAAACACACGCTCATCAAGCTATCCGGTATCTATCAGGCTTACTGAGAACGGAATCTTTCCAAGAAACGAAATTACCTTTTCCATCTGTTGCTCTGTTAATCAGCTATGTACACTTCTCTGCAGAATTTGTATATATTGTCCAGTATGAAGAGTTATTAATATTAAAATCATATTTTTTGTTGCAGATGAAATATTTAATATCAGCTCGTACAAAGTCAGTCTCTAAGTAATACGTGGAACCGTGTGCCAAGGAAAATGTGTTATATCAAATACATGCATACTTATTTGGTGTTTTGATGGTTGCATTCCAGTGGTGACTCATTTGACTGCTGAATACATCCCATCTAGGAATTTATAGCATTAGTTTGATTTTTTTTTATTGTCAAATAAACATTGAATTCATTAATTTATCTACTAGGCCTACAACTTTTTATCTTTGTCAAAGACTCTAGTTTAACCCTATTTTTATTTATCCCAGCATAACAAAAAAATGGGTGTATGTATATATATATATATTTATGGCATTTAACTGAATGAAGTTCACAATTTCCAAAAATGAAGAATTGCGAATGCGAATGTTAACATAATATACTTTAAAACATGAAAAAGATCCCCCGGTGGATCACTCGATTCAGAACCATTGACACAATGGCTCTTTACTATTCATGTATATATATCAATAATCTATTTTTTTTTATTCATTTGAGGTATGCTTAAAGAGCTACGTACATAAAGTGCATAGATCAAGGGCGTTAGTGCCCCGCCAAGAAAAAAAAAAATCAGTTGACATTTTGTTTGATTTTTGGTATATTCCCGATGAATGAATGCTTTGTCAACGCAGAATTGAGAACCATGTGACTTGTGGAAAGCATTTTATTACAGTTATCACAGAAAAACTGTATTGTGACAATTTCACAAAGGCTTATACATTATAATAACCTTATCAGTTTCAACTACGTTGTATTTGATTCTCAGCGCACCGAAATGATTAGTCTAGAAAAAAAGGGGGATTGAATCCTATACAGATATCCAAAGATCCCACCATGCCCACAGGAGCCAGAGTTTATCTTTAAAATTTAAATGACCAAAATCGTGCTTGCTTTAACCTTATCAATTTAGTAATCTTCCAGTGTTATCCTGTGAAATACTGAAATAATTTCCCCAAAATTTGGTATACATGTAATCTATTAGAATTGTACTACTTTTTCCATGCTGATACAAAAAAAAAACATGACATGTACTAAATGTATGTGTTGGACAATATGGCTTTGAACCACAAATGTTTCATTATAGCGACCATCGAAAAGGTCAACAATTTCCAATATTTTTGGTTAGTCACATTTTAACTAACAATCTGATTATTTCATCCAGAGAGATTGTTTCAATTTCCTATTTTGTCCAACACTTCTTAAAGAGAACATTCTGGTAACCATCCCTTTTCCCCGGCCTTATCCATTAAAAAATTTCAGACTTTGTACTGAAATTACTGAAACATACATTTTCTCATGATTCAACGTAATTTTTTTCATTTTGTTATAAACGTCCCTTCTGCTTGCTCTGTCTCACCCTAATGAACAAATATCCTAGCCAGAGAGAATGAAACATTGCACAGGTTGCTTTGCACCCATTGGTCAGTCGGCCAATAGTTGCAGAATGCATGCCTCTTATTGGTTAGTAAATGGTTGCCAATCTCGTCGCCATGGCAAAATTAATGAAGCGGTGCTCTGGTAAGTGATATATACGTGCAGAATCATGTCTTTGCTCATAAGCACGTTTTTATATATCAGGAACTTCTAAGCGCGGATTCTATTGGAATTACATTATATACTGTACATCACCTGCATAAAGAAGGTATGGGAAGTTCCAATTACTGATTATATTTTGCTTTTCCATCGTTTAGGAAATGAGGTCTATAAAAATATTTACGTTTTAAAGCCGTATTCACAATCTTTATAGCTATCCTTGATTTATGAAATAAAAAGATTTACTGATTAAAGGAAAGACAAATCACTTCCGATTGAAACAGAATTGGACCTAGTGGTAATTTTCCAAATACAATATCTTGTTCTGCCTAATCTTTAATGCTGCTTTAAAATCGTAAACTAATTTGAAATCAATATTATTTCAATTCAACGATTTATCTCTATTACTATTTTCCTCTCCATACAATAATCGATTTAGGTTTTATTCTGTAATGATATAAGTTTAGCGATGAATATTTGTCATACTTCGAATTGATTTTTTTTAATCTCACTTGCATTGCAATGATATAATGGCGGTACGAACAATATAGGGATCAAATTGCGTGCTTCTCCGTTGTTTTCTAATCGGGAATCGTCCCCTAAATGTAGTCCTGTTTTGTATTGCAAGGCGATGACACTAAAGATTCCGTTTACATTAACTCCGATTGAAATCGATGACAGTGAGATTAAAACATGATTTTGTCACCCCTACACTTAAGACCAAAAGACACGTGAGAAGATCTGCGTTCAAAGTAATCTTAATGGAGTCGCAGATGAACAACACATATTGCGATCTGGGCAATGTTATCAATAAAATAATAATTATTACAATAATGATGATAATAATAACAATAATATGATAATAATTACGATAATGATGATACTATAGGATTTATATAGCGCACGTATAGCTCAAGGCGCTCCTTTATTACCCCGGCTAATCTAGTCTACCAATTCCTTTTCAAATCGAGAAATACTATGTTTAAGATATGTATAAGGACATTGAATCACTGCATTATCTTACAGATGCGCTCATCCACGGGCGTAAATCGCGGGTGATGGGCGATATATCCCCCACTTTTCGGAGAGGGGGGGGGGGTGACATGTACAATCATCCCCCCACTTTTCAAGACAGAAACTATATTTTTTATCATCAAATGATTAATAATATTGTTAATGCGTGGATTCATCTTTAACACCTTTAAATGTCGTTAAAGGGTCTTAAATTAGCAAAATTTTCAATGTTCAATAGGCAAAATTTCTTGCATGGCCGCCCTGCTTAATCTCGCGTCTGAATTTGGCAATGACAGACTGCTACATTTGGCTTTGTTGCAAACGTTTATACATACAATGCATAACGAGAGTATGGTTATAAGTCACAATCGATATGATTCCGAAGCCTTAATTAAAAAGGACAAGTCCACCCCCAAAAAACTTGATTTGAGTAAAAGGAGAAAAATCCAATAAGCAAAACACTGAAAATTTTATCAAATTTTTTGTTTTATTCAAAGAGTCATTAAATAACATTTATGAACATGTAGCAATCCCTTCAGTATTTTAAATATGAACAAAATTTTGTTTAGAAATTGAATATTAGAGATTATTCGAAATCTTACCTTTCTGCAATATTTTCCATTTCCCATTTCATTTGTATCAATGAGTTATTTGATTAATTTTACGTTTGGGGAAGTTTTTAATGTGCTCTATGGGGCCTTATGATAATTACGATCCGATTTTCCCTATTCTCATCTCAGCTCTTATCATTGAGCAAATTATATAGTTTTGAAAAAAAAATGTAGACATTTTAATCCTCATTTACAATATTTTAATCCGTTTGTTTTCTTCTTAATCTTTATTGATAACTCTTTCCTCTCTAACACCTGTACATGATTTTAAACAACTATTTAATGCTCATTCATAGGTCATATTGCAATATGAGGAATATATTTGAAGGCGTTCATTCTATGATTTCTATCACATACTACACATCCCTTGAAAGACGTCATTGGACACCATTTCGTCTTCCAACTGCTGAAAATTCGTTCATTTGGTCGCTTCGCTCGCTCGCCTATTGATGCATGAATCAAGTAATTTAGCAGGTTGTTTCGCAACAAAACAATTAAAAGAGCCATGAAAACGATATTGAGATACGTCTTGACTATCATCACCAAACGTGATTGTAGTAACATTATGATGTACATGTTTCATGTACCCCCATAAGTCTATATATACACTTGAATTTTAAAAGCAATTTATTGCTATCACCCCTTCCTCGTGCTTGGACCGGATTTACACCACTGGAGGGGAAGGTATACAGGTATACCCGGTGGTGTTTCATAAAGCTGTTCGTAAGTTAAGAGCGACTTTAAGAACGACTGGTGATCCTTTCTTGTGGTAAACGGTATATTCATTGGCGATGGGTTGGCACATAAGAAAGGATCACCAGTCGTTCTTTAAGTCGCTCTTAACTTACGAACAGCTTTATGAAACGGCCCCCGTTCACCTTTTGTGGTCTCGCCGAATCAGACGTATGGCTTACGTTTGGCGTTACAACTAAACAACAGACTCGTATTAAGGCATCTGGGCAATAGCTGCAGTCTCCGCCTATAGCTTGTACGGAATTTTATTCGCTCGGTACTCTGATGCACGGGTGCAAATTTGCATCCCGAGAAAGATGAACCTGTCCTCGGCCATAGGCTCACAATACATACATACATACATACATGTACGTACATACATGGCGAATAATGTAAGCAATCAACAGTTATGGGCCTAATATTTAAAGGACAAATCCACACCAACACAAAGTTGATTTGAATAAGAAGAGAAAAATCCAACAAGCATAACACGGAAAATTTCATCAAAATCGGATGTAAAATAAGAAAGTTATGACAATTTAAAGTTTCGCTTAATTTCACCAAACAGTTATACGCACATTCTGGCTGGTATGCAAATGAGGACACTATGACGTCATCCACTCACTATTTTTTTGTATCCTATTATATGAAATATGAAATATTTTAATTTTCTCCTTATTGTCAAGTGATACACCAATTAATTCATCCCTGAACATGTGGAATTAGCATTGTTTAATAATATATGGTTCAGTCAAGATGGTCCTTATTGTCAAATCTATAAAAAATGAAATATTGTATAATTCAAACAACAAAAAGCAAAAGAAATAGTGAGTGATGGACATCATCGACTGAGTCACCTAGTTGTGCATATCACTGTTTTGTGAAAAATAAGCGAAATTTTAAAATGTTATAACTTTCTTATTTTACCTCCGATTTTGATGAAATTTTCCGCACTATGCTTGTTTGATTTTTCTCTATTTATTCAAGTCAGCATTTTCCTGGGGTGGACTTGACCTTTAATTACGCTGAATTAACATGCATGCTGTTTTTAATATTTATTTGATTTATTATTCATTCATCTCGCTCAGGGGCGGATCCAGGATTTTCCAAGGGGAGTGGGGCACAATTTCCCAAGGAAATTTTGACAAGCAAAAAAAAAAGTTATCACTAAAAAGTAAAGGTCATTTTGTCCAGCTGAAACTTTGAAAAGCAAGCAAAAAAAAGTCCTCAGTTATGTACGAACAACATATTCCCATAAAAATATTTGCTGTGAATCTCCAAGGGGGGCATACTTGTGTATGAACGACACATTTACATTATAAATATTGACTTTGACTTTCAAACGGGGGGGGGGGGGCACGGGCCGGAAATGCCCCCCCCCCCCCCCTGGATCCGCCTCTGATTTTGCTCACTGAATGCGGTTCCTTCGAAACCATACCCTTGCCCACTTTGCCTGCCGCATTCATTTTTTTCTACTTGTTCTACCAGCAAGCGAGCGACAGAAAATAAATTAATGGGGTCATATTGTACATCTTCATTTATATTGACAGAAAAACCTTGGTGTCCGAATATATGTTAATAGAAAAGGGAAGTTTGTTGCCTGAAAATCTTTTTTGAAGACTTCGTTGCGCAAGATCGAAGTTCCATATTGAGAACTGGCTCCAATTACCTGCTTGACAAGCTTCGAGTGAAGTGCCCTAAGTATTTTTCGTTCTCTGGAATGCATATAGGACAAAATAAGAATATGATATGGGTGAAAGACCGGGCAAATTCTTTTCTCAAGTCATCTTTGAAGATACTCACGTTCTGTGAGTTGTGAAGTAATACATTTACGATAAAATCATAAACGAAATTAAAAACACAAACCATAATTCTTCTTTAACAATCAATTACCGATAAAATCGATATCTGGTAAGTTAAAGTGCGCGAGAGCATAGTGACCGAGCACTTTTGGGTTTTCCCTTCATTCCCATTTATTGCCAGCAACTTTTCCATCGCTATTTTGAAGAATAACGAGGGTGAAAAAAAAAACAAGATAGAAATGTAAACAAACCAATATAGTATTTCAAATGTTAAGTAGTAGAAAAATAAATAATGGGAAAAATAGTACTGAAAAATGAGTTTCTTTTCCATATCGCCGTTTGTCACTGTTCTTTAATCATCCCTTTCCCCCTACATTTTGACTATTTGGCTGATAGTGTTAAAATTGCCAACATGGGTTATTTGGAGCAGGGTACAAAGGGTCGACGATCCACAAATTTTTGGAAAAATTAATGGGTTTTTTTCTGATATCAAGTATGACAAACAGACTTGGCCCCCTTTTATCGGCGGCCCGCAAATTCCATTGACAGGAGATGGCCCTTTTTTAGAAAGGTCGGCCGCTTCCTTTTATTTGCCAATCAAAGAGATAGCAATGTCATGAGTGCCATGCTCCTCTTCGAAACCAGCTATAATCCATCATTTGGCAATTTAAGAGTTAAAACAATTTTTTCATTTTTATTCATGAGAGTCAGGTTTTTAAAATACCAAACGAAAATCACTTATTTGTCGAATAAATCACTAGATTTCAAACAGTTTGATAACTTTCTTTTATTTCTGATATTATTTCTTTCATTCCTTCATTTAGATCTCTCTTTCTGTCCTTGCGTTTGTTCTTTCTTTATTTTTTTTTCTTTCTTGCCTTCTTTAGTTCTTTCTTCTTTTATTTTCTTTCTTTCTTTAATTCTTTCTTTCTTTCTTTTTTTCTCTTTCTTTCTTTATTTCTTTCTATTCTTTCTTTCCTTCGTTCTTTCTTTCGTGATTTTCGTCCTTTCCTTTATTTTCTTGCCCCGAGAAAAGGGATGGCCGATTCGCCCTCGTGGATACACCACTGATGTGAAATGTATTGAGTTGTCCTAATTCCTGTGTTTTCTGTATTATATATATAGTTGGTTTGGGTGAGTGGGGTGTGCGGTTGTGTGCGTGTGTAGAGTCACTTATGAAGTATAAAATTGCATGGAAAAGGTGTATCTTTCGAGCCCTCAAAATTACATATTTGACCCTTAACACTTAAAATTTAACTAAATTAAAAAGATGGGCAGGAGTTCTATAGAGCATAATACCCACGCTAAAATACACAAAACATTAATATGACAAAACCAGTTTTCGGGTTGTGTTATATTGACTTAAAATCGTCAATTTTCAACGCGATCTATCAGAGCCATCTGTAGCCCATCTGTCTGTAAATATGTAATCATAATTGAAATACTCGTCTGCGAGTTGACAAAACGAAACCAATCCCTGTACTTGTACTTTAATGCACGATGTATAGGGAAACTGAATGCCCATAGCGCAACAATTTTTCTAGCTGCGCATAACCCGATGGTTCAAATGAAATAAATTTAGTAGCAAAGATGCATAAGAGACCCTATACTAGCAGGTCATGAAAGCTTTTAATAATATAATAATATAGGGTATTTATATTGCGCACATATCCACCTTGTTAGGTGCTCAAGGCGCTCCTATATTACCCGGCTAAGCTAGGCGTTCATAGCGCACACAGCTTTTTAAGGAATTACTTCCTACCGGTACCCATTTACCTCACCTGGGTTGAGTGCAGCACACTGTGGATCAGTTTCTTGCTGAAGGAAATTACGCCATGGCTGGGATTCGAACCCACGACCCTCTGTTTCAAAGTCCGAAGACTAATCCACTGGGCCACAACGCTCCACGTTTTGACGCATAAAATAGTATTCTCAAACTCTGCGCTTTAGAATCACATAGACTTTGTGTGGCATTGGGTGTTCTAATAATTGTGGCCAACACTATATATACATGTATATCACATATGTTAACAAATGTGGAACCAAAATATTAAATATTATATAGCAAGAAAATTATTATTTCACAATATTTTGAAAGTTACACACTGAATGCAAAAGAGCTATTCTGGTCCTAAACACACTCCTCTCAGAGTGAGACGAGCAACCAGTCGTTTTTGAAAGCTTTTGACGCATAAAATAGTATTCAAAATGTACTCTCAATCATCTAGAATGCATTATACAGTGCGTCCCACATAAAACGAAACCGAGATTAATCAATGAATTATCATAACTTAATCACAAATACAATAGACAAATGACCTACCATTGTAAAGCTTAGAATCTCCTCTTTTATCTGAAATTACTTGGGTTATTTCGCATTCACGCATGAGTGAGCAAAAACAATTTGAAGAGTGGATACCAAAAAGTCATTTGGCGGGCTGTATCTGGGTTTCAAATCGAAAACCACATTTTAAAAAAGTTCAATATCTGCTCTTTAATTTGATACCTCAATTACAGAAAATGGTAAAGAAATAACAAAATTCTGGTTATTTGAAATAAGGCATGAATTTCAATAATTTCATAAAATGAAGAGGTTTTACAGGCTAGCGTTCAAACTCACTCGACACTCCGTTTTGTTGACGATCAGCCATGCATTAAGTCTTTCGTTAACCATGCGATAGCTTCTGTGGGAAAACGGTGAAAACACGTTTATTTAATGAAATTATGGAAATACAAGCATTGTTTCGAGGGAACATAACTTTTTTACTTCTCGACCATTTTTTGTGATTAAGGTATCAAATAAAAGAGCAGATATTGAACTTTTTAGGCATGTGATTTTCTTTTTGAAATTCAGATACCCCTCGCCAAATGAGTTTTGGGTATCCTTTCTTCAAATTGTTTTTGCTCACTCATGCGTGAATGAGGATTAATCTAAGTAATATCAGATGAAAGAGGAGATTCTAAGCTTTACATTGATAGGTCATTTGTCTTTTGTATTTATGAATAAGTTATGATAAATCATCGCTAAATCTTGGTTTCGTTTTTTGTGGGGCGCACAGTATAGCTCCTCCTAGAGTTAAAATGTCTAAAAATATACACTGTTCACTCCAGAAGTACCTATAGCGCACTCTCAAAATTTGTTAATCCCACTATAAAATGACTGTTCCCTCGTCTCACTCTGAGAGGAGTGTGATAGCACTTTTGCATTTAGAGTGTACATTTTTCTTACTTTTTTATTGACGTTTGGTTATTTACATGGGAGGACTATAATGGAGATGAAAGAATAAGATTCAAGAGAGTATCTTTGCATTTTGGGCCAAAAACCGGGCTCTACAATGGGTTTGTGGAAAAAAAAAACTCTGAAAAATTAACACCATTTACATGTAAGGGAATGAAGTGTCAGGGTGGAAAAAGATACACACTTGAAGGGTAAATCTTCAAACTTCCTGGTGGAGTGTGGGTCACAAGGGTAAAGTGAATGTATCAATTGTGTTGGTACGTCTGACAATATTTGCTATAATATAATGATGGTAATTACTGGAGATGATTTTACTGTGCAGTACTCCAGTTCTAGCTCTATAGCCAAGTGTATATCTAATCAGCTATATCTGCTGAACGGACGTGGATCCGGTTGCAAATTTCTCGCCATGTCGTGACTCGTGGCGCTGGTGACCGAAACCGGGGCCGCAACGCCCTTGCTTTTCCCTCCCAGGCAAATAAATGGAGCGGAAAGAGAAAGACGAGAAAGAATGTTAATTTTGTTAAATAGTGGCATCGCATTTTGTAATATAAGGATTTCCATCGAAATCTCTTGACTTTGTGAAAAGTTTGATATTTTCCTATGCAAAGGAAAAGACAAATGAATCTTTTTGGTTCGCTCACTGCAACATTTCTTAGCAGTACATCATATTATCAATAGATGATCGATCTCATTTTCCTCACTGCAACTCTTTGATTTAATGAATATGTTTTGATATTATCTTCAGTGAAATATTGGGCAGTGTGTACACTCCAATAAACATCAGATAATAATCACAATATCGTCTTTGCTGTTCCGCCTATTAACAAGAATACATTGTGTCCATAGATCCTTCTTTGTATCTACCTGGAGCTCCGTGAGAAGTATTTTTTCATGTTTAAATCTGTCCCCAAGACCTATATTTTTCCGTAATGACGATTTTATGTACCAGATTTCGTTGTAAATAATCTATTTATTTTGTATTGATGTGATTAAGTATAGTTTGTATGGAATAATGCATCGGTCATAACCCACCGTGAACCTCCGTAAGATGTGATCTGCGGCGGGAAAAGCCATATAATGTAATAATTACAATTTGCGCATGAGAAGATGAAGGCCATTGGCGCTTTTCAGGATCGTGTTTTTTTAATGATTGGGATACGCAGGATAATTCATATGTTAGTTTAAAATATGTTTGTTAACCCTATTCAAAGAATAGAAACAAAGCGTTCAGCCATGTTTTGTATTTAGTAACGAGCCAAATGACAGCCAATTAGTTTAAAATCAACAATGTAGTCACAGCTTCCCGATTTAAAATAAACCTAACCTACACGCATGACAAATCGTGTAACCTGACCTATTCGGTGATTCTTTTAATAGACCTGAATATTGCAGAGCAGGCAAGTTTACTTAGCATCCTCTTTTAAAATATTAATTATAGTTGAGTACCTAGTGTAGTAGCTTTCACGGTACACCATGTATCTTCCCTGGGCAATTGTTGGTCCTGAAAAGGACCACCCAAACTCAACGATTCGAAAAGTGTGTTTTGTCGTCTTCAGAGCTCCTGAAGACGACAAGATCACACTTGTCGAGCTACGATGGGCCTTTTTGTACACTATTCTTCTTCGTCATGGAAACCTTCATAAGTTAATTGAGTACCTATCATATTGAAATAAAAAGAAAGGTCATTTGCCAAACGTTGCTCTAGAGCTAATTACCAAATGACTCGATTTTGGAAAATCCTTGCGACGCATGCACAGGCATTTTTGTAAATTAAGCACGAATTAGCACAAATAACACATAAGATGGCTGAGTGTTGGACACGTGAAGTTATATTTTGACAATCGCTGGATCGTGCACATACGTTTAACTAGGTCTATATTTATTTTAATAATGCGTGATGAACATCCCGTATTCATCTATTCAGAAAAATTCGGTTTAGAAATAGTATGATAGTTTAATTTCTTAAGTAAAGAGTGATTATGCCATTGATAATAATATATTTTTGTTTCTGTTTTTCTTAAGATTCTATAACTCAGCCATTGGCTGCGAATCAATTTTCAATAAACAATTACACACTATGAAATAAAGGTTCAAAATTGAACCCCGAAAGGTTGATGCAAAATCAGCACCCTATGGGTTCAAAAATTGAACCCCTGGTTGGGGTTCATTTTTGCACCCTGCGGGTTCAAAACTGCACCCCTAGGGGTTCAATTTAAAATTTAGGGGTGCAGTTTCGAACCCGCAGGGTGCAAAAATTAACCCCAACCAGGGGTTCAATTTTTGAACCCATAGGGTGCTGATTTTGTATCAACCTTTCGGGGTTCAATTTTGAACCTTTATATCTTAGTGTGTACCATTGCCCGCAGTCTTTTGATGCGTATCAGTCTATCATGTTAAATTTTCTTAAGTACAATTAAATAATTCAGAAGAGATGAATGAAACAGAGTGACAAAGAAAAAGGGACAAAGGGGAGAGGAGAAAGAAGAAAAGGGGAAATGGAATGGTAGGGGAGGGGGTTGGAGAAAAAATAATGTTTTTATATTTTATTTCAGGATTTCAAAGGATAACAAGTATGCGGGTTTGCAACATGATTGGTGCGGTCCTAATCTTCATCATAATAGGTCAGTGTTCAGTTTCTCGTCGGATTGTGAAATTAAAAAAGAAATCAATATCACATTCCTATCAATTGCGTTTTCAGAAACACATCATACAAGATTCACAATGCGAGTTCTCATATATACTTATGAAAAGAAATAGGCCTCTATGTACAAAGCAGTATCGTCCATTAATAAACAATATAAAATAAATTAAACCCTAACGATTTCTTTAAGGCATTGGCAAGTTAACAAGAATGTAATGTTTCCAGAAAGCAGAGAGTCCATATCTTTATTATTTAACAAATCATAAACCCAGAGCGAACTCAAATTTCATGGATTTAAAAAGAGGAGAATTACAAGGTAACTCACGATAATTTCCCCCTTGATGAATATCATTAGCATTGTATATTAAGAACGAGAATAGGGCTTATGTTATAAGCTCGTATCATTAATGTTTCAAGATATAAATTTATGATAGTCACAGGTGAAAGTTTGATAAAACACATTTACATCAGTTTATTGCCTCTTTTTTACACGCAAATTCCTACTGACTTTCGTCAGGCGGCAAAAAGGAATTGTTCGAAACGTTTTCTCATTTGTTTACCAAAATAGGTCAATTAGATTAAAAAGAAAACAACATCGCCAAGACACCTCATAGGGTGGACGATTTAACAATTAGGAATTATTATTTCATGCTACGTCAATATCATGCTTGATCTTAAAAGTAAATTGTTTCATATTCAATACAAGATTAAACATATTTCCTTCTCGTTTTCTTCATCTTTTGTCTGCAGGATTCGAAGGGATCGATGGTGCAGGTAATAGAACTCTCATTTATTTATGTATTTGTTTATTGTTTACTGTCTGCTTCAAGCAAATATCATGCTTGAGGGAGTATACCAGTAATGCAGAGAAGAAACACAAACCGAAGGGGAGTCACCCTTGAGCTCGTATACACGCTTAAAGTGTTGGGCAACATGCTGTCCACTTAATGTATGTTGGTAAATATATATATATATATATATATATTCCGGCAATCATTATCCAATTGAGCAAATTTATTACTCAATTATTAGTTTTTATTACCCAATATGGGCTGATTTTAACCAATAGTTGTGAGGACATTAGGTTGCCCAGGGTTGGTTAATAGTTGGGCATTTCTTGCCCGACTATTTTAAAAGTTTTAAAAATAACATTTATTGTAATGGATAGATTTAGAAAAATAGAATCAATGTTCTTTTTCCATCAGAGTATAGTATAGTATTGTCGTACTTAAAGGAGAATGAAACCCTTGAAACCAGCTGAATCCATATCAAAGAGAAAAATCAAAGAAACATATTGTTGAAAGTTTGAGGAAGATTGAATGAATAATAAGAAAGTTATGAGCATTTGAATATTGAGATCACTAATGCCATGTAGATCCTCCCTTTGGCAATGCGACCAAGATCTGTGATGTCACACACGTACAACTCCCTCATTACTTTAGTACTTATTTCACTTATATTCTCACTTTTATATAGTCTATCACAAGGTGAGGTGTTCTCTTTATGAGAGGACAAGTACAGAGGTTTCACAACATTATATAATTGATGAATCGTTTGTCATATGGTTAGAATGAGCAAAACGAGATGTTTTGGGGTATATTTTCAGTGTCCAAAAGGGGAGAGTTGTTCATCTGTGACATCATAGATCTTGGTCGCATTGCCAATGGGAGGATCTCCATAGCATTAGTGATCTCGACATTCAAATGCTCATAACTCTTCTATTGCTAGTCCTATTTTACTCAAACTTTTGTTGATCTCATTCTTTGATTTTTCTGCTTTCACAAAAGCTAACTTGCTCCAAGAGTTTCATTCTCCTTTAAGCCAAAAATGTGTAGGGTCCTAGGAACACGTATTAAAGAAGTGTCGTGGTGAACAATGTTACAATTTTACATGACAAAGGGAGATTAAATGCGTTCTTAAAAAGTATATATTGGTGCTTAGGATGAGTACTATAACAGATGTCTAGTCGATCTCTGATTTGGAAAAAAATGCAGCCTTCCTCGTTCTGTGTCTCCAAATCCTTGAGCATGGTAAACGCATTGAAAATGCAAGTGAAATCACAAGGAAAAGCTGGGAAGTGTTTGTAGAAAATGAGTGAATTGGAACAGCAGTTCCGTCCTGCCTTTCGGAGCTGACGAAAAATCGAAATATGTTGTTTGTCCAGAGTCCAGGACGGAACTGCTGTTTCAATTCTCCAACCCGACAAAGACTTCATTGTGATAAAGGGCATTTGACAATACATTATATATGTTCCCAAACGCGTTCTGCGTCATTATCTCTCTTTGTAGTTAACTGTACTGCCAGTAATCCTTGTCTGAACGGAGGAACATGTATGAACGAAACGTGTTCATGCGTCGATGGATTTACTGGAGACACGTGTCAGACAGGTACTAACTATAATATTGATTAAAATTCTGTGTAGCATAATATGTATATGGATAATCTTTCATATTGCTTAAATTTTCAAGGTTTCATTTACCCTTTTTTTTAACTTGTTACATCTGATACAACCATGTGAAAATAGCAGAACCTACCAAAATCCGTTGTTTTGTTTTGGACTACCACAACAGTCATTTTACTCCAGTGTTCTTTTTTGTGCTTATTAATCATCTATGGGCGTTAGGTCAATATCTTTGGATGTTATTTTTTCATTCAATGGTGTTGTGTTAAATCAATAGGATGTAAGTTTAACACTTCAGAGTGTGGTCCTGTAGGGAAACTAACTGGTGCCAGTTTCAACACCAAGCTCTTACAGTGTACAGTGTAAGATTCGAATTAAGAGGATTAGGTAGAATAAACCATATCGGGCCTACCTTGCATTAAAAAGGAGATTTATATCTTGATTTATTGAAGCACATCCAGATTGAATGTATTATTTTAATTATTATTTTAATCATTATTTTAACAACAAAAGAGAATATCGAATTTTTTTCTCAATCATAAAACATATTATTTCAGATATGAATTCATACTTCTTAGCGTTTCGTATAGTTTGTATATTTTTTCTGCTTATGTTGAGGCACAGGCGCTCTCAGCACTTTAATGATTAGGACCAATTTTCTTTTTGATGTAATACCAACTTATACAACAAGGAAGTAGAGGAATGTTTTATTTTTATTCGTACCATCTCTATCTCTCTCTCTAGTTAACTGTACTGCTGGCAACCCTTGTCTGAATGAAGGTACCTGTGAGAACGACACCTGTTCATGTTTTGCGGGATTGACTGGAGATCTTTGTGAAACAAGTATGAAGTTTTATTAAAATAAGTGGCTATTGGTGTTTTGTATAGACACCAATTTAACCCCTAAGGGAGTGCGATATTTTTGAGGATTGATGATGGCCTCTTCTTTATATTGCATTACCCCCTAATTTTCACATCCCTTAGCACATGAATTCATACTTGTGTCCCGTGTAAATCATAATTCGTCTTTTTCGTAATATAAAAATTGGTATGCACTCTCAATTTTGGTTAGGATCAATTTCGTTTAGTTGTAATAACTTCGAAGGAACTATATAATTAAATTAAAGGTTAATTTATACGATCTCCCTTTCTGTCTCCTTGTTCTTTCTCTCATTCTCTCTTATTCTATCTCTTTCTCTCTCTAGTTAACTGTACTGCTGGCAGTCCTTGTATGAACGGAGCTACCTGTGAGAACGACACGTGTTCATGTTCTGCGGGATTGACTGGAGATCTGTGTGAAATAAGTATGAAGTTCTTAACCTTTATATAATGAGTGGCTGTGTGTGGTTTTCCATACGTTATGGTCGTCTTTGCCAGCGAAGGACGAACATCATCATCCCTGTTTGACCCAAGTGATAAAGACTTCCTACCAAACATAGATTGTCTGCAATTTATCAAACACCTTGTTATATGTTAGGTCTTAATCATTTCAATTAACACCCAAGGAATTGTTTTTACGATGATGATGGCCTCTTTTCTTACATTGCATTTGCCCCCTCACATACACATCCACATGAATTGCCCCACGTAACTCATAATGTGTCTTTCTTGTAATATTAAAGTCGTATGCACTCTGAAAAACAATTGGTTCGGATCAATTTCCTGAAGCCATTATGACTTAATTTTAACAATATAAGGAAATGAAAAGGTGATATCAACGATGTCTCTTGTTGTCTCCCCGTTCTTTTCTCATCCTTTCTCTTGCTATCTCTATTTAGTTAGCTGTACTGATGGCGACCCTTGTATGAACACAGGTACCTGTGAGAACGACACGTGTTCATGTTCTGCGGGATTCTCTGGAGATTTGTGTGAAACAAGTATGAAGTTCCAGCACACTTTATTGAAATGAGCGGCAGCGGCTATGTGTGTTTTCCCTAGTTAATTTGTAGTGTTTAACCAGGAAGTTGTGAGGAATGAGCTGAAACTCATTTAATTCATGAAAAAAATATTCATGGGTCTTAAAGCATGATAATGAGATTCGTAACATTCCACTTAAATTTCAAAGTTCCATGCGGCTGGACGCCCAGAACGTGTTTTTAATGTTTAAAAGTATTGATCAAATAGCAATATAAATCACAAAGCTCATGAATGGTTTAAGTTAGAAATAGGGCACCGAACTAATCTCTCAAATTTAGCACTAAACCAGTGTTGAATAAAGGGAAATTGATATTTGAGTGCGTTAATCATTTGCGCACATGTTATTCTCCTGTCATTTAACCTACGATTTACAATACTCGATATAAAATACTTTGATTGTGCGTGTTTCCACATGCATTTTACTTTAGCAGTTTAAAATAGTATGAAAATTAAATAGACTGCGATTACGAATAACACGCATTACACATTCAACTATTAATAAGGATATTGTTAACATAGTAATCAAACAGTTGCCGAGATACGATATTCTATTTTGCGAGTTTTAAACACTTGTTTATCATGCGTTGTAATAGCTAATCAGCTGGTTTACAGATGCAGATTAGCGCGAAACTTATTGGTGGTGTCAAGAATGGGATCAAAGGAAAGTAGCTCGACTCCGCTTCTTCCTTACATCTCCCTTTTTCAACCCATCAGATAAGAAAGAAACATAAATCAGAAGTATACGAAGAAATTCATTGAGCTGCAGCAAAGTTAATTCAATAGATGAATCCGTATTCTTCGATGTAATACGTCGTCTTCCAAAATTCAAATTGCTGATCCTAATGCAAAAGAAATTCGGCAAAAATTACCTCCAAAATTTCAATTGCACACTTCAGTCTTCTTCAGGGATATGACCCGACTGATCTTCGCCGGAAGTGACGTAGCGGCAAAGAATTGGGTCATAAACTCTTGGAAGGTTTTATCGGCCCCCGTCACGATTCAGCGAAGGTTTGTGCGCCTTATGTAGATGGCTTCATTCACTCCTCTCTCAAACCATCTATCCTCCCTGTCTAAGATCTCCTCCTTGTCGAGGTCCAGGGTATTTCCCGGCGATTCAATACGAATGTGCTGAGAAACTTCCGACACGGAACTCGGGCGACGTTTCTCCCATGTAGGATTTTTTGCCTACACCACTGGCAGTTATTACTTGGCAAGGGATCCTATATATCACTCCAGTAAGGTTCTTCTTTTCAGTCTTGTCTCTGGGAACTACAAGGAACCGGTTCAAACCAACTAGAACATATGAGTTCACTATCTCTCTTTGTATTTAACTGTACTGCCGGAAATCCTTGTCTCAACGGAGGTACATGTGCTGCGAGTGATACGTGTACATGTATTACTGGATTTACTGGAGACACGTGTCAAACGGGTACCAACTTAAATATTGATACAAAATTCTGCGATGTATAATATGTAATATCTTACTCAAGGTTTCTTTTACGATATTTCCATTTGTTTCTTTGATACAACCACGTGAATCAAACAGTTTTCATTGGTGTACTGACGACCACAGTCATCTTACTTTTGTGTTCCCTTTTTAATGTTGACCCTTATAATACTAGGGGGCTGAAAGAGACCCCTCAAAACTTTTCCAATAACTCTGTAACGCGAAAATCGGGAGCCATACAGTGGATTTTCCTTCAAGTCTTGCGCAACTTTTGAGACCAAATTAGGGATCCCCGGGTACGCCGCCTGAAATTACACATTTCGTAAGTACATGTCAGAACCAAAATTGCTCAAAACGTGAATTTGTGTACAAATCCAATGCAATTTGTGTTTTGAAGCCAAAGATCTTATATAAATATTTTTGCTTCACCTGTTTAAACCGTGTATGGTCAGAATAAACTCGCTAACAATTCCCATGGAAACAAAAAAGACAAAAAAATGACAAAAACAAAGAAACACATTAGAAAAAAATTGTGATATTGAATTTTTAAAAGCACATTTGATAGGAGTCCTAAAAAGAGTCTGCGAAGAAATATATCAATGGGGGGATGCTCATTTAGTTAATTAGATTTGATTTGATTTTACTAATAGATTAGCGTAATTAGTAAGTATTGATATTTTCGAAAAATGTGATCTTACAGTTTTCTAGATTATGCCATGGGTAACGCGCGTGCCGATTTTAGTGGTTGACGGCCGAGATATTAAGGGGGATGAGCCCAGTACCGTCTTCCTTAATTGGCGCCAAAATAGGCTTTTTAGTGTTAAGTCATCACCTATTTATGTTAGTACAATACTTTGGGCTGATATTTTTAAGGGTGTATGTTCAATCAATAGGATGTAGATTTAACACTCCAGGGTGAGGTACTACAGGGACGCTAACTGATGCCAATTTCAACGCGAAGTTTTTGCAGTGTATGATTAAAATTAATAGGATGAGATAGAATAACCCTACCTTGGATTTAAGAAAATATTACTATCTTGAAAAATTGAAGCACACTCAGATTTAATATATGTTCAATTAGTCTTTTTTAAATGCTACCATTAACAACAGAAAAGCATATCAAATATATATCATATATTTTTCTCAGTCATAAATAGATCATTTCAAATAAGAATTCATGCTGTTTCATATTAGTTGGTATATGTTTCTACTAATGTTTAGTAATGGGCGCTTCAGGCACTTCATTGTTTAAGATAAATTTCATTTTGGTGCAATAACAATAAAGTGGAGGTAAATTTGTATTCGTATCATCTCTCTTTCTCTTGCTAGTTGACTGTTCTGCCGGCAACCCTTGCCTGAACGGAGGTACATGTGAGAACGACACGTGTTCATGTTCTGCGGGATTGACTGGGAATATGTGTGAAACAGGTATGGAGTTCCAACACACCTTATTGAATGATCTATGTGTGTTTTACCTATATAATTGGTAATGTAGATCAAGGGAGTTTTGAGGAAGGGGGTGGAAGTTTATGCAAAAACCATTCATGGGTCTTACCGTAACGATTGGAGTTATAACATTTCACATATTTTTAAGTTCCATGCGGCTATGCCTATGTATCTCATAATTTGTGTACCAAATTAGATCAAAGGAAAATATTATTCTCATAAAATCAATATTGAAGTACGGTGAACATCCTGATTCGCAGGCTCTATCACGATTGACGACATCAATTTTCCTTTTTCTTTGCATTTCCTCATTTTTGACATCGTGTTTTGCCTAGTGGTCATATCTTGGTCGTAAATATGAATGTATATACAGTGCGTCCCACAAAAAACGAAACCGAGATTTATCGATGATTTATCATAACTTAATCACAAATAAAATAGACAAATGACCTACCATTGTAAAGCTTAGAATCTCCTCTTTCATCTTAAATTACTTAGACTATTTTTCATTCAAGCATGAGTGAGCAAAAACAATTTGAAGAGGGGATATCAAAAAGTCATTTGGCGGGCTGTATCTGGGTTTCAAAAAGAAAACCACAATTTAAACAAGTGGAATGCCTCTGGCCGTCTCACCTGCATCACGCGATTCAATATAGCAGCAGTGCTGATTTTGAAAACTACTATAACTCGCACAAGATGTTCAGTGATACTTTGTGACTCTTATTTCCACGTTTTATGAACTAGACCAATACACTTATAGAGAAATGATGGCAATTCAACAAATACCCCCAACGTGGCCAAAGTTCTTTGACCTTACATGACCTTTGACCTTGATCATGTGACCTGAAACTCGCACAGGATGTTCAGTGATACTTGATTACTATTATGTCCAAGTTTTATGAACTAGACCAACACACTTTCAAATTTATGGCTGTAATTCAACAAATACCCCAATTTGGCCAAAGTTCATTGACCCTAAATGACATTTGACCTTGATCATATGACCTGAAACTTGCACAGGATGTTCAGTAATACTTGATTACTATTATGTCCAAGTTTCATGAATCAGATCCATAAACTTTCAAAGTTATGATGGTAATTCAACAGATACCCCCAATTCGGCCAAAGTTCATTGACCCTAAATGACCTTTGACCTTGGTCATGTGATGTGAAACTCATGCAGGATGTTCAGTGATACTTGATTAACCTTATGTATAAGTTTCATGAACTAGGTCCATATATTTTCTAAGTTATGATGACATTTCAAAAACTTAACCTTAGGTTAAGATTTTGATGTTGATTCCCCCAACATGGTCTAAGTTCATTGACCCTAAATGACCTTTGACCTTGGTCATGTGACATGAAACTCAGGCAGGATGTTCAGTAATACTTGATTAACCTTATGGCCAAGTTTCATGAACTAGGTCCATATACTTTCTAAGTTATGCTGTCATTTCAAAAACTTAACCTCAGGTTAAGATTTGGTGTTGACGCCGCCGCCGCCGTCGCCGCCGCCGTCGGAAAAGCGGCGCCTATAGTCTCACTCTGCTATGCAGGTGAGACAAAAAGTTCAATATCTGCTCTTTAATTTGATACCTCAATTACGGAAAATGGTCAAGAAATAACAAAGTTATGGTTATTTGAAATGAGGCTTGAATTTCAATAATTTCATAAAATTAAGGGGTTCTACAGGCTAGCGTTCAAACTCACTTGACACTCCGTTTTGTTGACGATCAGCCATGCATTATGTCTTTTGTTAACCATGCGATAGCTTCTGTGGGAAACCGGTGAAAACACGTTTATTTAATGAAATTATGGAAATACAAGCGTTGTTTCGAGGGAACATAACTTTTTTACTTCTTGACCATTTTTTGTGATTAAGGTATCAAATAAAAGAGCAGATATTGAACTTTTTAGGCATGTGATTTTCTTTTTGAAATTCAGATACCTCCCGCCAAATGAGTTGTTGGTATCCTTTCTTCAAATTGTTTTTGCTCACTCATGCGTGAATGGGGAATAATCTAAGTATTATCAGATGAAAGTGGAGATTCTAAGCTTTACATTGGTAGGTCACTTGTCTATTGTATTTGTGATGAAGTTATGATAAATCATCGCTTAATCTCGGTTTCGTTTTTTTCTGGGACGCACTGTATATATATATATAGAGAGAGAGAGAGAGAGATACATATATATATATATATACATACATACATAGTCTGAATCGGCATATAAGAGATATATATATTATATATATATATATATACATATATATTGATATGCATATAAATCAGGGGCATTATGATCTAGAGGTAGGTTCACATTGCAGGCGGAAGGCGGCTCCAAAGCATGGGTCGGTGTGTAACATGAAGAAAGGCAGAGCGAGAAAGAAAGAGGGGGATCAAGAGAAACAAAGACTGGGATTCTGGGACTGAGATAAGACAATCTATACTATTATAGGCTACATACATAGCAAAACACACACACACACACATCTATATATATACATATATATATATATATATATATATATATATATATATATACAATCATACTGTTATAATAGGCTACATACATAGCAAAACCCATATATATATGGGTTTTGCTATGTATGTAGCCTATTATAATCGTATGATTGTCTTATCTCGGTCCAAGAATCCCAGTCTTTGTTTCTCTCGATCCCCCTCTTTCTTTCTCGCTCTGCCTTTCTTCATGTTACACACCGACCCCTGCTTTGGAGCTGCCTTCACATCGCCTATTCAAGTGACACGAGTCACCTGACTCTTCATGTAAACATTTACACCATGCGCACGGTTCGTTAGCTATAACTATTGTTAGGCCTATAGCTAGTTCAGCGGTCAGGCCGACCTGAGTCCAATTGGGGTGAAACACATTACAATTGCAGGACTGCAGCAGGCGTGACTCCGGCTTCAAACCACATCCAAAGGCGGACTCAAAAGTCGAGTCGCCTCCGACGCCGGATTGAGTCCAGCTTCGACGTATGTGTATCACCATCCTATCTCACATTCTCACACAATGGCGTTTTCACTATCTCTCTATGTAGTTAACTGCACTGATGGCAACCCTTGTCTGTATGGAGGTACTTGTGAGAACGATACATGTACATGTAATACTGGATTAACTGGAGATGTGTGTCAAACAGGTACCAACTTTGTTTATTAAATGTATAAAATTACCTCTGTGGCCTTTGCCCTTTGAACTAGTGAATCTCAATCTTGTCATAGTATTTAAATTTTCACCTACACACACACACAAAGATTGAAGATGAACCGTCCAAATTTTCTTTAGTTATCGCGAGATTAAAAACGGGAGAGGACGAACGACCAGAAAATATAAAGCCTCCGGAAATAAGCTACAGTTGGCAGATGCATAAAAGCATTCTTAAGCCACGTAAGACCAATTCATCCTACGAGGATCCTAGTAAAATTAAATGGGCATTAGTACGGTCCTTAAATTCATGTATATTTTCATTGAAGCTAAAAAACAAATCCATATATTTAATACGCTGCCATAACTCTGCCTAATTTTTGTATTACTCATTTTCATATGAATTCATACTTGTGCCCATATCTCTTTCTGTCTCCACTTTCTTTCATTCTTTCTCTATGGCTATCACTATTTAGTTTCCTGTAGTGGCAACAGCCCTTGTATGAATGGAGCTACCTGTGAGAACGACACGTGTTCATGTTCTGTGGGATTGACTGGAGATCTGTGTGAAACAAGTATGAAGTTCAAACACATCTTATTAAAATGAGTGTATGTGTGTGGTTTTCCATATTGGTACTGTTTCATCAGACGCATTTTACGTGTTAAAGCCCAAATCGCATCCCTATGTAACTATGGAGGCCGCGAAGAAAAGGAAAGTGAATTACACTAAGGCGGGGAAGAAGACCCTCCCAACACATTCACCACCCTGCCGGTCTTTTCTCTCTATGGGGGGGGGGGGGGGGGGAGAGCGGGGTACAATAAATAAAATCATGATTCGATCGGCGGGACGTCTGACCAAATTTTGACTAAGAATTAGTCAGCTTTATTATTTTCAACTAGATTAAAGTGAATTATCTATGTGAATAGTCTCCATGAACGATATATGAACTTATTAATCACAAAAAGTCATGCACACACACAAAAATACATAAAACAAAAAGCTGCCATCTTTCCTGCGAGCTATGCTAACGGCAACCAAGTGTTAGGACAACTCACAGCTGTCTTAAAGTTTTGGGAAACTTCTTAGCCATGTGTATTTATGGAATACATATACTGACTGCAGTTTTTAAAAAAGTTACTTAGCCATACATCCTTAATTCACTCTCAAAGGCGCAAAAACTCTTAGTCAAATTCTAAGATACGCGTTTTGGCTCATTTTTTTGTTTGCCTTTGACAGAAAATAAGACAAACCGCTTAGATTTTCGACTTAATCATGCTTATATCATTTATGGAATACGGGCACTGGATCGTAAAAAGTATATATAAAGTTTCTATAGGTCAGATACAAAGTAGTATGATCAACGTGCCTTCCTTTTGTTGAAAATCAGTCAACGTAATTAGTTTTCAAAGTTGAAAAGACATAAAATGAAGACAACTTATAGCGTCTTGATCTCTTACCTAGTCGCGTTAGTATTATGAAAATAATAACCGGAACAGAGTCTCACTTCGGCCTATGACCCTTTTCTGATGAATTTCTCCGTCAAGGAATTCAAAGAAAAAATATCACTTTTGATATGCCGCCCTTATTTCTGTTTACCTTTGACTCCTTGTTTAACTTAAGATTTGTATTATTTTCTTCTGATATTGAGTCATGTGCGTATTCGACAATAATTGATAAGGATCAATTTTCTTATGGTTTAATAACGACGAAATAAAAACTACTAAGTTCGTTTCTACCCTCTGTCTTTCTCGATATCAATTTCTTCTCTCTCTCTTTAGTTTCTTGTACTGACGGCAACCCTTGTATAAATGGAGCTACTTGTGAGAACGACATGTGTTCATGTTCTGAGGGATTGACTGGAGATCTCTGTGATACAAGTATGAAGTTCTAACAATCCTTATCTAATAAGAAAAGTCGCTATTTTTCACCGTTCCTTGTTAACAAAAACTTACCCTTTATGTGTTTTAAAATAATTTGTAAATACATTTAGTGCATATAGAACATCGAAGTGTGGCAAAATAAAATTTCCTAATTTTTTTTTCTAGAGTTGAGAATTTTTGACATCAAATTTCGAAAGCGCATGATAAAATGTCTCCAAAACCTATATTGTGGGAATCGGTAAATTTCGGCCCAATATATATATATATATATATATGTATATATAATTGGCCCTATTGGAGTCAGTATATTATTTGCCTAGTAGTCATATTTTGGGTCGTATATATAAATATATATATATATATATATATATATACATAAAATATGATTATATCTGGCAACCCTTGTCTCAATGGAGGTACTTGTGAGGAGAACGATACATGCACATGTACTAGTGGATTTAAAGGAGATGTGTGTCAAACAGGTACCAACTTTGTTTATTTCAATATATAAAATGACCTCTGTGACATTTGCCCTTTGACCTCGTAAAGCTAAGTTTTGTCAGATCATATGAACTCACATATGCAAACAAACGCCAAATTTAAAGTGTTCCCCTCAAAAGGATTTATAGTAATCGCGAGAACGAAAACGGGACAGAAGGAAAAACGACCCGAAAATATAGCGGGGAGATGCATAACAGTCTTCTGCAGCCATGAAGTATCCCCCTTAAATTAAAGACCAATTCATCCTTCAAATTCATATATTTTTCCTTTAAGTTAAGCAATAAATCCATATTTGATTCATTGCCCTAATTTCTGCTTACTTTTTTAAAACCTTATTTTCATACAAATTTTACGTGTACTCCATTTAACTTATAATGGGTCTTTTTGAGCTCTTTTATAGTATTAAGTTGTGTACAGCGTCAAAAATGTTTGGTTAGAATCCATTTCTTTATGGTGTAATAGCTTAAGAACAACAATATGACATTAAAAGTTGACTGTTTCATTTTTTTTCCACCATGCTGAAATTCAGCACACATGTTTCCTGCAATATGAATTTACGAGCCTGAATATTAATAATATTCAATATCAGATAAATTAAAAAATCATGCCTTCAAAAATCTTGTAAATGTGGCATACTTCAATAAGTTTCCATTAAGATATCATCTTTATAACCTATTAATTTATTTTCATTATGAAGATATGCAATATACATGCATACATTCACACCCAGAACTTCATTTTCTACCATTTATCTTTCTCGATATCATTTTCCTCTCTGTCTTTAGTTTCCTGTACTGACGGCAACCCTTGTATGAATGGAGCTACTTGTGAGAACGACACGTGTTCATGTTCTGAGGGATTGACTGGAGTTCTATGTGATACAAGTATGTAGTTCTAACAAACCTCATTACAAAGGAGTGACTTCCTTATTAAGGAAGCTTACCTTAAAAAAATACAATTTACAGTAGACCTCGTGCATAAAGAATACCGAAATGTGACATTGATTTTCTCGTAAATTTCTTGTGGGAAACGGTCAATATATGACCCCATGAATGCATAATTTGCCCTATTGGAGTCAGTATATTATTTGCCTAGTAGTCATATTTTGGGTCGTATATATAAATATATATATATATATATATATATATATATATATATATACATAAAATATGATTATATCTGGCAACCCTTGTCTCAATGGAGGTACTTGTGAGGAGAACGATACATGCACATGTACTAGTGGATTTAAAGGAGATGTGTGTCAAACAGGTACCAACTTTGTTTATTTCAATATATAAAATGACCTCTGTGACATTTGCCCTTTGACCTCGTAAAGCTAAGTTTTGTCAGATCATATGAACTCTCATATGCAAACAAACGCCAAATTTAAAGTGTTCCCCTCAAAAGGATTTATAGTAATCGCGAGAACGAAAACGGGACAGAAGGAAAAACGACCCGAAAATATAGCGGGGAGATGCATAACAGTCTTCTGCAGCCATGAAGTATCCCCCTTGAATTAAAAACCAATTCATCCTTTGAATTCATAAATTTTTTCCTTTAAGTTAAGCAATAAATCCATATTTGATTCATTGCCCTAATTTCTGCTTACTTTTTTAAAACCTTATTTTCATACAAATTTTACGTGTACTCCATTTAACTTATAATGGGTCTTTTTGAGCTCTTTTATAGTATTAAGTTGTGTACAGCGTCAAAAAATGATTGGTTAGGTTCCATTTCTTTATGGTGTAATAGCTTAAAAACAACAATATGACATTAAAAGTTGACTGTTTCATTTTTTTTTCCACCATGCTGAAATTCAGCACACATGTTTCCTGCAATATGAATTTACGAGCCTGAATATTAATAATATTCAATATCAGATAAATTAAAAAATCATGCCTTCAAAAATCTTGTAAATGTGGCATACTTCAATAAGTTTCCATTAAGATATCATCTTTATAACCTATTAATTTATTTTCATTATGAAGATATGCAATATACATGCATACATACACACCAAGAACTTCATTTTCTACCATCTATCTTTCTCGATATCATTTTCCTCTCTCTCTCTAGTTTCCTGTACTGACGGCAACCCTTGTATGAATGGAGCTACTTGTGAGAACGACACGTGTTCATGTTCTGAGGGATTGACTGGAGTTCTATGTGATACAAGTATGTAGTTCTAACAAACCTCATTACAAAGGAGTGACTTTCTTATTAAGGAAGCTTACCTTAAAAAAATACAATTTACAGTAGATCTAGTGCATAAAGAATACCGAAATGTGACATTGATTTTCTCGTAAATTTCTTGTGGGAAACGGTCAATATATGACCCCATGAATGCATAATTTGCCCTATTGCAGTCAGTATATTATTTGCCTAGTAGTCATATTTTGGGTCGTATATATACATATATATATACCCCCCCACACACACACACACACACACATATATATATATTTATATACACACATAAAATATGATTATATCTTTTTCTCAGTCGCAGGCTCTGTCTCTCTTTCCCACACCCTCACAAAATAACCTTTTCACTAACCCTCTATGTAGTTGACTGCACTGCTGGCAACCCTTGTCTCAATGGAGGTACTTGTGAGGAGAACGATACATGCACATGTACTAGTGGATTTAATGGAGATGTGTGTCAAACAGTTACCAACTTTGTTTATTTCAATATATAAAATGACCTCTGTGACATTTGCCCTTTGACCTCGTGAAGCTAAATTTTGTCAGATCATTTGAACTCACATATGCAAACAAAAGCCAAATTTAAAGTGTTCCCCTCAAAAGGATTTATAGTAAGCGCGAGAACGAAAACGGGACAGAAGGAAAAACGACCCGAAAATATAGTGGGGAGATGCATAACAGTCTTCTGCAGCCATGAAGTATCCCCCTTGAATTAAAAACCAATTCATCCTTTAAATTCATAAATTTTTTCCTTTAAGTTAAGCAATAAATCCATATTTGATTCATTGCCCTAATTTCTGCTTACTTTTTTAAAACCTTATTTTCATACAAATTTTACGTGTACTCCATTTAACTTATAATGGGTCTTTTTGAGCTCTTTTATAGTATTAAGTTGTGTACAGCGTCAAAAAATGATTGGTTAGGTTCCATTTCTTTATGGTGTAATAGCTTAAAAACAACAATATGACATTAAAAGTTGACTGTTTCATTTTTTTTTCCACCATGCTGAAATTCAGCACACATGTTTCCTGCAATATGAATTTACGAGCCTGAATATTAATAATATTCAATATCAGATAAATTAAAATATCATGCCTTCAAAAATCTTGTAAATGTGGCATACTTCAATAAGTTTCCATTAAGATATCTTTATAACCTATTAATTTATTTTCATTATGAAGATATGCAATATACATGCATACATACACACCAAGAACTTCATTTTCTACCGTCTATCTTTCTCGATATCATTTTCCTCTCTCTCTCTAGTTTCCTGTACTGACGGCAACCCTTGTATGAATGGAGCTACTTGTGAGAACGACACGTGTTCATGTTCTGAGGGATTGACTGGAGTTCTATGTGATACAAGTATGTAGTTCTAACAAACCTCATTACAAAGGGGTGACTTTCTTATTAAGGAAGCTTACCTTAAAAAAATACAATTTACAGTAGATCTAGTGCATAAAGAATACCGAAATGTGACATTGATTTTCTCGTAAATTTCTTGTGGGAAACGGTCAATATATGACCCCATGAATGCATAATTTGCCCTATTGGAGTCAGTATATTATTTGCCTAGTAGTCATATTTTGGGTCGTATATATACATATATATATATACCCACACAAACACACACACACACACACATATATATATATTTATATACACACATAAAATATGATTATATCTTTTTCTCAGTCGCAGGCTCTGTCTCTCTTTCCCACACCCTCACAAAATAACCTTTTCACTAACCCTCTATGTAGTTGACTGCACTGCTGGCAACCCTTGTCTCAATGGAGGTACTTGTGAGGAGAACGATACATGCACATGTACTAGTGGATTTAATGGAGATGTGTGTCAAACAGTTACCAACTTTGTTTATTTCAATATATAAAATGACCTCTGTGACATTTGCCCTTTGACCTCGTGAAGCTAAATTTTGTCAGATCATTTGAACTCACATATGCAAACAAAAGCCAAATTTAAAGTGTTCCCCTCAAAAGGATTTATAGTAAGCGCGAGAACGAAAACGGGACAGAAGGAAAAACGACCCGAAAATATAGTGGGGAGATGCATAACAGTCTTCTGCAGCCATGAAGTATCCCCCTTGAATTAAAAACCAATTCATCCTTTAAATTCATAAATTTTTTCCTTTAAGTTAAGCAATAAATCCATATTTGATTCATTGCCCTAATTTCTGCTTACTTTTTTAAAACCTTATTTTCATACAAATTTTACGTGTACTCCATTTAACTTATAATGGGTCTTTTTGAGCTCTTTTATAGTATTAAGTTGTGTACAGCGTCAAAAAATGATTGGTTAGGTTCCATTTCTTTATGGTGTAATAGCTTAAAAACAACAATATGACATTAAAAGTTGACTGTTTCATTTTTTTTTCCACCATGCTGAAATTCAGCACACATGTTTCCTGCAATATGAATTTACGAGCCTGAATATTAATAATATTCAATATCAGATAAATTAAAAAATCATGCCTTCAAAAATCTTGTAAATGTGGCATACTTCAATAAGTTTCCATTAAGATATCATCTTTATAACCTATTAATTTATTTTCATTATGAAGATATGCAATATACATGCATACATACACACCAAGAACTTCATTTTCTACCATCTATCTTTCTCGATATCATTTTCCTCTCTCTCTCTCTAGTTTCCTGTACTGACGGCAACCCTTGTATGAATGGAGCTACTTGTGAGAACGACACGTGTTCATGTTCTGAGGGATTGACTGGAGTTCTATGTGATACAAGTATGTAGTTCTAACAAACCTCATTACAAAGGAGTGACTTTCTTATTAAGGAAGCTTACCTTAAAAAATACAATTTACAGTAGATCTAGTGCATAAAGAATACCGAAATGTGACATTGATTTTCTCGTAAATTTCTTGTGGGAAACGGTCAATATATGACCCCATGAATGCATAATTTGCCCTATTGGAGTCAGTATATTATTTGCCTAGTAGTCATATTTTGGGTCGTATATATACATATATATATACCCCCCCACACACACACACACACACACATATATATATATTTATATACACACATAAAATATGATTATATCTTTTTCTCAGTCGCAGGCTCTGTCTCTCTTTCCCACACCCTCACAAAATAACCTTTTCACTAACCCTCTATGTAGTTGACTGCACTGCTGGCAACCCTTGTCTCAATGGAGGTACTTGTGAGGAGAACGATACATGCACATGTACTAGTGGATTTAATGGAGATGTGTGTCAAACAGTTACCAACTTTGTTTATTTCAATATATAAAATGACCTCTGTGACATTTGCCCTTTGACCTCGTGAAGCTAAATTTTGTCAGATCATTTGAACTCACATATGCAAACAAAAGCCAAATTTAAAGTGTTCCCCTCAAAAGGATTTATAGTAAGCGCGAGAACGAAAACGGGACAGAAGGAAAAACGACCCGAAAATATAGTGGGGAGATGCATAACAGTCTTCTGCAGACATGAAGATCCCCCTTGAATTAAAAACCAATTCATCCTTTAAATTCATAAATTTTTTCCTTTAAGTTAAGCAATAAATCCATATTTGATTCATTGCCCTAATTTCTGCTTACTATTTTAAAACCTTATTTTCATACAAATTTTACGTGTACTCCATTTAACTTATAATGGGTCTTTTTGAGCTCTTTTATAGTATTAAGTTGTGTACAGCGTCAAAAAATGATTGGTTAGGTTCCATTTCTTTATGGTGTAATAGCTTAAAAACAACAATATGACATTAAAAGTTGACTGTTTCATTTTTTTTTCCACCATGCTGAAATTCAGCACACATGTTTCCTGCAATATGAATTTACGAGCCTGAATATTAATACTATTCAATATCAGATAAATTAAAAAATCATGCCTTCAAAAATCTTGTAAATGTGGCATACTTCAATAAGTTTCCATTAAGATATCATCTTTATAACCTATTAATTTATTTTCATTATGAAGATATGCAATATACATGCATACATACACACCAAGAACTTCATTTTCTACCATCTATCTTTCTCGATATCATTTTCCTCTCTCTCTCTAGTTTCCTGTACTGACGGCAACCCTTGTATGAATGGAGCTACTTGTGAGAACGACACGTGTTCATGTTCTGAGGGATTGACTGGAGTTCTATGTGATACAAGTATGTAGTTCTAACAAACCTCATTACAAAGGAGTGACTTTCTTATTAAGGAAGCTTACCTTAAAAAAATACAATTTACAGTAGATCTAGTGCATAAAGAATACCGAAATGTGACATTGATTTTCTCGTAAATTTCTTGTGGGAAACGGTCAATATATGACCCCATGAATGCATAATTTGCCCTATTGGAGTCAGTATATTATTTGCCTAGTAGTCATATTTTGGGTCGTATATATACATATATATATACCCACACACACACACACACACACATACATATATATTTATATACACACATAAAATATGATTATATCTTTTTCTCAGTCGCAGGCTCTGTCTCTCTTTCCCACACCCTCACAAAATAACCTTTTCACTACCCTCTATGTAGTTGACTGCACTGCTGGCAACCCTTGTCTCAATGGAGGTACTTGTGAGGAGAACGATACATGCACATGTACTAGTGGATTTAATGGAGATGTGTGTCAAACAGTTACCAACTTTGTTTATTTCAATATATAAAATGACCTCTGTGACATTTGCCCTTTGACCTCGTGAAGCTAAATTTTGTCAGATCCTTTGAACTCACATATGCAAACAAAAGCCAAATTTAAAGTGTTCCCCTCAAAAGTATTTATAGTAAGCGCGAGAACGAAAACGGGACAGAAGGAAAAACGACCCGAAAATATAGTGGGGAGATGCATAACAGTCTTCTGCAGCCATGAAGTATCCCCCTTAAATTAAAGACCAATTCATCCTTCAAATTCATATATTTTTCCTTTAAGGTAAGCAATAAATCCATATTTGATTCATTGCGCTAATTTCTGCTTACTATTTTAAAACCTTATTTTCATACAAATTTTACGTGTACTCCATTCAACTTATGCGTCTTTTTGAGCTCTTTTATAGTATTAAAAGCTGTGTACAGCGTCAAAAATGATTGGTTAGGTTCCATTTCTTTATGGTGTAATAGCTTAAAACAACAATATAATGACATTATGAATTCATACTTGTGCCCATATCTCTTTCTTTCGTTCTTTCTCTATTGCTATCTCTATTTAGTTTCCTGTAGTGGCAACAGCCCTTGTATGAATGGAGCATCCTGTGAGAACGACGCGTGTTCATGCTCTGTGGGATTGACTGGAGATCTGTGTGAAACAAGTATGAATTTCTAACACATCTTATTAAAATGAGTGTATGTGTGTGGTTTTCCATTTTGGTACTGTTTGACCAAACGCATTTTACGTGTTAAAGCCAAAATCGCATCCTGATGTCATTACGGAGGCCGCGTAGAAATGGAAAGTGAATTTCACTAACACGGGGAAGAAGACCCTCCCAACACATCCACCATCCTGTCGGTCTTTTCCCTCTATTTGGGGGGGGGGGGCGGGGTAAAATAAATGAAATCATGATTTTCACAAAAAATCATGCACACACACACAAAGACACAAAACAAAAAACTGCCATCTTTCCTGCGTACTATGGTAAACGGCAACCAAGAGTTAAGACAACTCACAGCTGTCTTAAAGTTTGGGGAAACTTTTTAGCCATTTGTATTTATGGAATACATACTGACTGCAGTTTCCAGAAACGTTACTTATCCATACATCCTAAATCAGTCTCAAAGGCGCAAAAACTCTTAGTCAAATTCTAAGATACACGTTTTGGCTCATTTTTTGTTTGCCTTCGACAGAAAATAGGACAAACCGCTTAGATTTTCGACTCAATCATGCTTATACCATTTATGGAATACGGGCCCCGATCGTAAAAAGTATACATAAAGAATATATAGGTCAGGTACAGAGTGGTATGATCAACGTGCCTTCCTTTTGTTGACAATCAGTCAACGTAATTTGTTTTCAAAGTTAAAAAAACATGAAATGAAGACAACTTAGGCGTTTTGATCTCTTACTTAGTCGCGTTAGTATTATGAAAATGTGATCCGGAACAGAGTCTCAATTCGGCCTATTACCCTTAAGTTTTCTGATAAATTTCTCCGTCAAGGAAATTAAAGAAAAAATATCACTGTTTGATATGCTGCCCTTATTTCTGTTACTTTTGACTCGTTTTCTTCCTGATAAGAAGGTTTATTTACACTCGAAATAATAATTGTAAATGCCCTGTAAAACTTTTGTTTAAATCAAAATATGCCTTGTTTAACTTAAGATTTGTATTATTTTCTTCCGATATTGAGTCATGTGCGTATTCAACAGTAATTGATAAGGATCAATTTTCTTATGGTGTAATAACGACGAAATAAAAACTAAGTTCGTTTCTACCCTCTATCTTTCTCGATATCAATTTCTTCTCTCTCTCTTTAGTTTCTTGTACTGACGGCAACCCTTGTATAAATGGAGCTACTTGTGAGAACGACACGTGTTCATGTTCTGAGGGATTGACTGGAGATCTCTGTGATACAAGTATGAAGTTCTAACAATCCTTATCTAATAAGAAAAGTCGCTATTCTTACCTTTCCTTGTTAACAAAAACTTACCCTTTATGTGTTTTAAAATAATTTTTAAATACATTTAGTGCATATAGAACATCGAAGTGTGGCAAAATAAAATTTCCTAATCTTTTTTTTTAGAGTTGAGAATTTTTGACATCAAATTTCGAAAGCGCATGATAAAATGTCTCCACAACCTACATTGTGGGAATCGGTAAATTTCGGCCCAATATATATATATATATATATATATATATATAACTTCATGAATACATAATTGGCCCTATTGGAGTCAGTATATTATTTGCCTAGTAGTCATATTTTGGGTCGTATATATAAAAAAAAAATATATATATATATATATATACATAAAATATGATTATATCTGGCAACCCTTGTCTCAATGGAGGTACTTGTAAGGAAAAGGATACATGCACATGTACTAGTGGTTTTAATGGAGATGTGTGTCAAACAGGTACCAACTTTGTTTATTTCAATATATAAAATGACCTCTGTGACATTTGCCCTTTGACCTCGTAAAGCTAAGTTTTGTCAGATCATTTGAACTCACATATGCAAACAAACGCCAAATTTAAAGTGTTCCCCTCAAAAGGATTTATAGTAATCGCGAGAACGAAAACGGGACAGAAGGAAAAACGACCCGAAAATATAGCGGGGAGATGCATAACAGTCTTCTGCAGCCATGAAGTATCCCCCTTAAATTAAAGACCAATTCATCCTTCAAATTCATATATTTTTCCTTTAAGTTAAGCAATAAATCCATATTTGACTCATTGCCCTAATTTCTGCTTACTTTTTTAAAACCTTATTTTCATACAAATTATACGTGTACTCCATTTAACTTATAATGGGTCTTTTTTAGCTCTTTTATAGTATTAAGTTGTGTACAGCGTCAAAAATGATTGGTTAGGTTCCATTTCTTTATGGTGTAATAGCTTAAAAACAACAATATGACATTAAAAGTTGACTGTTTCATTTTTTTTCTCACCATGCTGAAATTCAGCACACATGTTTCATGCAATATGAATATAGAGCCTGAATATTAATAATATTCAATATTAGATGAATTAAAAAATCATGCCTTCACAAATCTTGTAAATATGTCATACTTCAATAAGTTTCCATTAAGGTATCATCTTTATAACCTATTAATTTATTTTCTTTATCAATATATGCAATATACATGCATACATACACACCCATAACTTCATTTTCTACCATCTATCTTTCTCGATATCATTTTTCTCTCTCTCTCTAGTTTCCTGTACTGACGGCAACCCTTGTATGAATAGAGTTACTTGTGCGAACAACGCGTGTCCATGTTCTGCGGGGTTGACTGGAGTTCTATGTGATGCAAGTATGTAGTTCTAACAAACCTCTTTACAAAGGAGTGGCTTCCTTATTAAGGAAGCTTACCTTAAAAAAATACAATTTACAGTAGACCTAGTGCATAAAGAATACCGAAATGTGACATTGATTTTCTCGTAAATTTCTTGTGGGAAACGGTCAATATATGACCACATGAATGCATAATTTGCCCTATTGGAGTCAGAATATTATTTGCCTAGTAGTCATATTTTGGGTCGTATATATACATATATATATACCCCCCCCCCCCACACACACACACACACATATATATATATTTATATACACACATAAAATATGATTATATCTTTTTCTCAGTCGCAGGCTCTGTCTCTCTTTCCCACACCCTCACAAAATAACCTTTTCACTAACCCTCTATGTAGTTGACTGCACTGCTGGCAACCCTTGTCTCAGTGGAGGTACTTGTGAGGAGAACGATACATGCACTTGTACTAGTGGATTTAATGGAGATGTGTGTCAAACAGTTACCAACTTTGTCTATTTCAATATATAAAATGACCTCTGTGGCATTTGCCCTTTGACCTCGTGAAGCTAAGTTTTTTCAGATCATTTGAACTCACATATGCAAACAAACGCCAAATTTAAAGTGTTCCCCTCAAAAGGATTTATAGTAATCGCGAGAACGAAAACAGGACAGAAGGAAAAACGACCCGAAAATATAGCGGGGAGATGCATAACAGTCTTCTGCAGCCATGAAGTATCCCCCTTGAATTAAAAACCAATTCATCCTTTAAATTCATATATTTTTCCTTTAAGTTAAGCAATAAATCCATATTTGATTCATTGCCCTAATTTCTGCTTACTTTTTTAAAACCTTATTTTCATACAAATTTTACGTGTACTCCATTTAACTTATAATGGGTCTTTTTGAGCTCTTTTATAGTATTAAGTTGTGTACAGCGTCAAAAATGATTGGTTAGGTTCCATTTCTTTATGGTGTAATAGCTTAAAAACAACAATATGACATTAAAAGTTGACTGTTTCATTTTTTTTTCCACCATGCTGAAATTCAGCACACATGTTTCCTGCAATATGAATTTACGAGCCTGAATATTAATAATATTCAATATCAGATAAATTAAAATATCATGCCTTCAAAAATCTTGTAAATGTGGCATACTTCAATAAGTTTCCATTAAGATATCATCTTTATAACCTATTAATTTATTTTCTTTATGAAGATATGCAATATACATGCATACATACACACCAAGAACTTCATTTTCTACCATCTATCTTTCTCGATATCATTTTCCTCTCTCTCTCTAGTTTCCTGTACTGACGGCAACCCTTGTATGAATGGAGCTACTTGTGAGAACGACACGTGTTCATGTTCTGAGGGATTGACTGGAGTTCTATGTGATACAAGTATGTTGTTCTAACAAACCTTATTACAAAGGAGTGACTTTCTTATTAAGGAAGCTTACCTTAAAAAAATACAATTTACAGTAGATCTAGTGCATAAAGAATACCGAAATGTGACATTGATTTTCTCGTAAATTTCTTGTGGGAAACGGTCAATATATGACCCCATGAATGCATAATTTGCCCTATTGGAGTCAGTATATTATTTGCCTAGTAGTCATATTTTGGGTCGTATATATACATATATATATACCCACACACACACACACACACACATACATATATATTTATATACACACATAAAATATGATTATATCTTTTTCTCAGTCGCAGGCTCTGTCTCTCTTTCCCACACCCTCACAAAATAACCTTTTCACTACCCTCTATGTAGTTGACTGCACTGCTGGCAACCCTTGTCTCAATGGAGGTACTTGTGAGGAGAACGATACATGCACATGTACTAGTGGATTTAATGGAGATGTGTGTCAAACAGTTACCAACTTTGTTTATTTCAATATATAAAATGACCTCTGTGACATTTGCCCTTTGACCTCGTGAAGCTAAATTTTGTCAGATCCTTTGAACTCACATATGCAAACAAAAGCCAAATTTAAAGTGTTCCCCTCAAAAGGATTTATAGTAAGCGCGAGAACGAAAACGGGACAGAAGGAAAAACGACCCGAAAATATAGTGGGGAGATGCATAACAGTCTTCTGCAGCCATGAAGTATCCCCCTTAAATTAAAGACCAATTCATCCTTCAAATTCATATATTTTTCCTTTAAGGTAAGCAATAAATCCATATTTGATTCATTGCGCTAATTTCTGCTTACTATTTTAAAACCTTATTTTCATACAAATTTTACGTGTACTCCATTCAACTTATGCGTCTTTTTGAGCTCTTTTATAGTATTAAAAGCTGTGTACAGCGTCAAAAATGATTGGTTAGGTTCCATTTCTTTATGGTGTAATAGCTTAAAACAACAATATAATGACATTATGAATTCATACTTGTGCCCATATCTCTTTCTTTCGTTCTTTCTCTATTGCTATCTCTATTTAGTTTCCTGTAGTGGCAACAGCCCTTGTATGAATGGAGCATCCTGTGAGAACGACGCGTGTTCATGCTCTGTGGGATTGACTGGAGATCTGTGTGAAACAAGTATGAATTTCTAACACATCTTATTAAAATGAGTGTATGTGTGTGGTTTTCCATTTAGGTACTATTTGACCAAACGCATTTTACGTGTTAAAGCCAAAATCGCATCCTGATGTCATTACGGAGGCCGCGTAGAAATGGAAAGTGAATTTCACTAACACGGGGAAGAAGACCCTCCCAACACATCCACCATCCTGTCGGTCTTTTCCCTCTATTTGGGGGGGGGGCGGGGTAAAATAAATGAAATCATGATTTTCACAAAAAATCATGCACACACACACAAAGACACAAAACAAAAAACTGCCATCTTTCCTGCGTACTATGCTAAACGGCAACCAAGAGTTAAGACAACTCACAGCTGTCTTAAAGTTTGGGGAAACTTTTTAGCCATTTGTATTTATGGAATACATACTGACTGCAGTTTCCAGAAACGTTACTTAGCCATACATCCTAAATCAGTCTCAAAGGCGCAAAAACTCTTAGTCAAATTCTAAGATACACGTTTTGGCTCATTTTTTGTTTGCCTTCGACAGAAAATAGGACAAACCGCTTAGATTTTCGACTCAATCATGCTTATACCATTTATGGAATACGGGCCCCGATCGTAAAAAGTATACATAAAGAATCTATAGGTCAGGTACAGAGTGGTATGATCAACGTGCCTTCCTTTTGTTGACAATCAGTCAACGTAATTTGTTTTCAAAGTTAAAAAAACATGAAATGAAGACAACTTATAGCGTTTTGATCTCTTACTTAGTCGCGTTAGTATTATGAAAATGTTATCCGGAACAGAGTCTCAATTCGGCCTATTACCCTTAAGTTTTCTGATAAATTTCTCCGTCAAGGAAATTAAAGAAAAAATATCACTGTTTGATATGCTGCCCTTATTTCTGTTACTTTTGACTCGTTTTCTTCCTGATAAGAAGGTTTATTTACACTCGAAATAATAATTGTAAATGCCCTGTAAAACTTTTGTTTAAATCAAAATATGCCTTGTTTAACTTAAGATTTGTATTATTTTCTTCCGATATTGAGTCATGTGCGTATTCAACAGTAATTGATAAGGATCAATTTTCTTATGGTGTTATAACGACGAAATAAAAACTAAGTTCGTTTCTACCCTCTATCAATTTCTTCTCTCTCTCTTTAGTTTCTTGTACTGACGGCAACCCTTGTATAAATGGAGCTACTTGTGAGAACGACACGTGTTCATGTTCTGAGGGATTGACTGGAGATCTCTGTGATACAAGTATGAAGTTCTAACAATCCTTATCTAATAAGAAAAGTCGCTATTTTTACCTTTCCTTGTTAACAAAAACTTACCCTTTATGTGTTTTAAAATAATTTTTTTAATACATTTAGTGCATATAGAACATCGAAGTGTGGCAAAATAAAATTTCCTAATTTTTTTTTCTAGAGTTGAGAATTTTTGACATCAAATTTCGAAAGCGCATGATAAAATGTCTCCACAACCTACATTGTGGGAATCGGTAAATTTGGGCCCAATATATATATATAACTTCATGAACACATAATTGGCCCTATTGGAGTCAGTATATTATTTGCCTAGTAGTCATATTTTGGGTTGTATATATACATATATATATACCCACACACACACACACACACACATATATATATATTTATATACACACATAAAATATGATTATATCTTTTTCTCAGTCGCAGGCTCTGTCTCTCTTTCCCACACCCTCACAAAATAACCTTTTCACTAACCCTCTATGTAGTTGACTGCACTGCTGGCAACCCTTGTCTCAATGGAGGTACTTGTGAGGAGAACGATACATGCACATGTACTAGTGGATTTAATGGAGATGTGTGTCAAACAGTTACCAACTTTGTTTATTTCAATATATAAAATGACCTCTGTGACATTTGCCCTTTGACCTCGTGAAGCTAAATTTTGTCAGATCCTTTGAACTCACATATGCAAACAAAAGCCAAATTTAAAGTGTTCCCCTCAAAAGGATTTATAGTAAGCGCGAGAACGAAAACGGGACAGAAGGAAAAACGACCCGAAAATATAGTGGGGAGATGCATAACAGTCTTCTGCAGCCATGAAGTATCCCCCTTAAATTAAAGACCAATTCATCCTTCAAATTCATATATTTTTCCTTTAAGGTAAGCAATAAATCCATATTTGATTCATTGCGCTAATTTCTGCTTACTATTTTAAAACCTTATTTTCATACAAATTTTACGTGTACTCCATTCAACTTATGCGTCTTTTTGAGCTCTTTTATAGTATTAAAAGCTGTGTACAGCGTCAAAAATGATTGGTTAGGTTCCATTTCTTTATGGTGTAATAGCTTAAAACAACAATATAATGACATTATGAATTCATACTTGTGCCCATATCTCTTTCTTTCGTTCTTTCTCTATTGCTATCTCTATTTAGTTTCCTGTAGTGGCAACAGCCCTTGTATGAATGGAGCATCCTGTGAGAACGACGCGTGTTCATGCTCTGTGGGATTGACTGGAGATCTGTGTGAAACAAGTATGAATTTCTAACACATCTTATTAAAATGAGTGTATGTGTGTGGTTTTCCATTTTGGTACTGTTTGACCAAACGCATTTTACGTGTTAAAGCCAAAATCGCATCCTGATGTCATTACGGAGGCCGCGTAGAAATGGAAAGTGAATTTCACTAACACGGGGAAGAAGACCCTCCCAACACATCCACCATCCTGTCGGTCTTTTCCCTCTATTTGGGGGGGGGCGGGGTAAAATAAATGAAATCATGATTTTCACAAAAAATCATGCACACACACACAAAGACACAAAACAAAAAACTGCCATCTTTCCTGCGTACTATGCTAAACGGCAACCAAGAGTTAAGACAACTCACAGCTGTCTTAAAGTTTGGGGAAACTTTTTAGCCATTTGTATTTATGGAATACATACTGACTGCAGTTTCCAGAAACGTTACTTAGCCATACATCCTAAATCAGTCTCAAAGGCGCAAAAACTCTTAGTCAAATTCTAAGATACACGTTTTGGCTCATTTTTTGTTTGCCTTCGACAGAAAATAGGACAAACCGCTTAGATTTTCGACTCAATCATGCTTATACCATTTATGGAATACGGGCCCCGATCGTAAAAAGTATACATAAAGAATCTATAGGTCAGGTACAGAGTGGTATGATCAACGTGCCTTCCTTTTGTTGACAATCAGTCAACGTAATTTGTTTTCAAAGTTAAAAAAACATGAAATGAAGACAACTTATAGCGTTTTGATCTCTTACTTAGTCGCGTTAGTATTATGAAAATGTTATCCGGAACAGAGTCTCAATTCGGCCTATTACCCTTAAGTTTTCTGATAAATTTCTCCGTCAAGGAAATTAAAGAAAAAATATCACTGTTTGATATGCTGCCCTTATTTCTGTTACTTTTGACTCGTTTTCTTCCTGATAAGAAGGTTTATTTACACTCGAAATAATAATTGTAAATGCCCTGTAAAACTTTTGTTTAAATCAAAATATGCCTTGTTTAACTTAAGATTTGTATTATTTTCTTCCGATATTGAGTCATGTGCGTATTCAACAGTAATTGATAAGGATCAATTTTCTTATGGTGTAATAACGACGAAATAAAAACTAAGTTCGTTTCTACCCTCTATCAATTTCTTCTCTCTCTCTTTAGTTTCTTGTACTGACGGCAACCCTTGTATAAATGGAGCTACTTGTGAGAACGACACGTGTTCATGTTCTGAGGGATTGACTGGAGATCTCTGTGATACAAGTATGAAGTTCTAACAATCCTTATCTAATAAGAAAAGTCGCTATTTTTACCTTTCCTTGTTAACAAAAACTTACCCTTTATGTGTTTTAAAATAATTTTTTAAATACATTTAGTGCATATAGAACATCGAAGTGTGGCAAAATAAAATTTCCTAATTTTTTTTTCTAGAGTTGAGAATTTTTGACATCAAATTTCGAAAGTGCATGATAAAATGTCTCCACAACCTACATTGTGGGAATCGGTAAATTTCGGCCCAATATATATATATATATATATATATATATAACTTCATGAACACATAATTGGCCCTATTGGAGTCAGTATATTATTTGCCTAGTAGTCATATTTTGGGTCGTATATATAGATATATATATACCCACACACACACACACACATATATATATTTATATACACACATAAAATATGATTAGATCTTTTTCTTAGTCGCAGGCTCTGTCTCTCTTTCCTACACCCTCACAAAATAACCTTTTCACTAACCCTCTATGTAGTTGACTGCACTGCTGGCAACCCTTGTCTCAATGGAAGTACTTGTGAGGAGAACGATACATGCACTTGTACTAGTGGATTTAATGGAGATGTGTGTCAAACAGTTACAAACTTTGTCTATTTCAATATATAAAATGACCTCTGTGGCATTTGCCCTTTGACCTCGTGAAGCTAAGTTTTTTCAGATCATTTGAACTCACATATGCAAACAAACGCCAAATTTAAAGTGTTCCCCTCAAAAGGATTTATAGTAATCGCGAGAAAAAAAACGGGACAGAAGGAAAAACGACCCGAAAATATAGCGGGGAGATGCATAACAGTCTTCTGCAGCCATGAAGTATCCCCCTTAAATTAAAGACCAATTCATCCTTCAAATTCATATATTTTTCCTTTAAGTTAAGCAATAAATCCATATTTGATTCATTGCCCTAATTTCTGCTTACTTTTTTAAAACCTTATTTTCATACAAATTTTACGTGTACTCCATTTAACTTATAATGGGTCTTTTTGAGCTCTTTTATAGTATTAAGTTGTGTACAGCGTCAAAACTGATTGGTTAGGTTCCATTTCTTTATGGTGTAATAGCTTAAAAGCAACAACATGACATTAAAAGTTGACTGTTTCATTTTTTTTCTCACTATGCTGAAATTCAGCACACATGTTTCCTGCAATATGAATATAGAGCCTGAATATTAATAATATTCAATATTAGATGAATTAAAAAATCATGCCTTCACAAATCTTGTAAATATGTCATACTTCAATAAGTTTCCATTAAGATATCATCTTTATAACCTATTAATTTATTTTCTTTATGAAGATATGCAATATACATGCATACATACACACCCATAACTTCATTTTCTACCATCTATCTTTCTCGATATCATTTTTCTCTCTCTCTCTAGTTTCCTGTACTGACGGCAACCCTTGTATGAATGGAGTTACTTGTGCGAACGACGCGTGTCCATGTTCTGCGGGGTTGACTGGAGTTCTATGTGATGCAAGTATGTAGTTCTAACAAACCTCTTTACAAAGGAGTGGCTTCCTTATTCAGGAAGCTTACCTTAAAAAAATACAATTTACAGTAGACTTAGTGCATAAAGAATACCAAATTGTGACGACATTGATTTTCTCGTAAATTTCTTGTGGGAAACGGTTAATTGGGGCCTAATATATGACCTCATGATCGCATAATTTGCCCTATTGGAGTCAGTATATTATTTGCCTAGTAGTCATATTTTGGGTCGTATATATACATATATATATACCCACACACACACATACATATATATATTTATATACACACATAAAATATGATTATATCTTTTTCTCAGTCGCAGGCTCTGTCTCTCTTTCCCACACCCTCACAAAATAACCTTTTCACTAACCCTCTATGTAGTTGACTGCACTGCTGGCAACCCTTGTCTCAGTGGAGGTACTTGTGAGGAGAACGATACATGCACTTGTACTAGTGGATTTAATGGAGATGTGTGTCAAACAGTTACCAACTTTGTCTATTTCAATATATAAAATGACCTCTGTGACATTTGCCCTTTGACCTCGTGAAGCTAAGTTTTGTCAGATCATTTGAACTCACATATGCAAACAAACGCCAAATTTAAAGTGTTCCCCTCAAAAGGATTTATAGTAATCGCGAGAAGGAAAAACGACCCGAAAATATAGCGGGGAGATGCATAACAGTCTTCTGCAGCCATGAAGTATCCCCCTTAAATTAAAGACCAATTCATCCTTCAAATTCATATATTTTTCCTTTAAGTTAAGCAATAAATCCATATTTGATTCATTGCCCTAATTTCTGCTTACTTTTTTAAAACCTTATTTTGATACAAATTTTACGTGTACTCCATTTAACTTATAATGGGTCTTTTTGAGCTCTTTTATAGTATTAAGTTGTGTACAGCGTCAAAACTGATTGGTTAGGTTCCATTTCTTTATGGTGTAATAGCTTAAAAACAACAATTTAATGACATTAAAAGTTGATTGTATCATCTCTCTTTCTGTCACCATGTTCTTTCAATCTCTCTCTCTCGCTATCTCTATTTAGTTTCATGTATGGCCGGCAACCCTTGTATGAATGGAGCTACCTGTGCTAACGACGCGTGTACATGTTCTGCAGGATTGACTGGAGATCTGTGTGAAACAAGTATGAAGTTCCAACACATTTCATCATAATGAGTGGATGTTTGCTTTTCCATATTTGTACTGTTCGACCTAACGGATATACTAACAGAAATGGACTGTCTGCCATTTATTGATAACTTTATCACTATGTAGTCTGATTTTAAGGTTTTTTTTTACCGTGCTGAAATTCGGCACACATGTTGCTTGAGAAAGTAAGATGCAAGCCTGATTAAAAATAGTAATAATCGGTATCTGACAAAAATGAAACGATGTTTTAAAATTATACCTCAAAATCAAATTTGTTTATTTCATGTCATATTGAATAAGTTTCCTTTCAATATCATCTCTATAACCTGTTAATTGATTTTTATCTTTAAGATATTCCAAACTATATACAAGGCTTTGATAGGTGTGATACAGACAGGCATGATCAACGTGTCTACCCTCCGTTCAATATCAGTCAACGTGGGTTTTCACATAGTACAATTAAAAATGAATCTCTTTCCTGGTAGTGTTAGCATTATGAATATAATAACAGGAACAGAGTATTTCTGTGGTCAAATGCTTTTTCTGATTAATTTCTCCTTTAAGCAAATTTAAGAAAAAAGGAGTAATCACTATTTGATATGATGCTCTTATTTCTGCTTACTTATGACTCGGTTTCTTCCTGATAAGCAGGTTAGTTTATACTTGATATGACGTAATACTTGTAATTACCATGTTTAAAGGCCCGGTCCCACTGCACTTGCAGATGTAGAGAGGATGTAAAACTGAAAAAAATATTGCCTTCCGTTGGAAAACGTTATGTATCCGTTATGTACTCTTCGTATACGTGTTTCATACGCTTTATATCCATCGAGCATCCGTCCACTGTGATTTCATTGTTCACCCATTTTGTCCATTATCTGGAGCGGATAAAAACGGATGGAGCCACCCCGAAATTTTGTTTGTCCACTGTATCGGTTCTGAATACGTTTGGTGTCCGTCGGCCTGTGGGACCAGGCCTTTAACTTAAGATCTATGGTTTTTTTTTCCACTGTTGAGTCATGTGCGTTTTTAAAAATAATTGATAAAAGTCAATTTTCTTATGGTTTAATAACAACGAAATAGAAAATTAATCAATTTTTACATTCTGTCTTTCACGATATCATTCTCTCTCTCTCTCTCTCTCTCTCTTCCTCTCTCTAGTTTCCTGTTCTACCGGCAACCCTTGTATGAACACAGGTACCTGTGAGAACGACGCATGTTCATGTTCTGCTGGATTGTCTGGAAATATGTGTGACTTATTTATAATGAGTGTCTATTTTTCGATTTTCCTTACTCAGGAAACTTAACTTACCTTTATAAATATTCCTCTCTATCTCTTTTTTTTGCATTTCAGCATTTTTTACACCATATTTCCGTGGCGCATGATGAAATAATTGTACAACCTAATATATGACCGCGTGAATATATAAATTAGTCCTGTAGGAGTCAATGTATTATTTGCCTCGTAGTCATATATTTGGTCGTATATATACATGATTACGTCTTTTTCTCAGTCGCAGTCTTTTTTTTCTACCCCCTTTCGCACACCCTCATACAATAACCCCCTTTCCCACACCCTCATACAATAACCTTTTCACTATTCCTCTATGTAGTTAACTGCACTGCTGGCAACCCTTGTCTGTACGGAGGTACTTGTGAGGAGAACGATACATGTACATGTACTACCGGCTTAACCGCAGATGTATGTCAAACAGGTACCAACTTTTTTTAATTCATTATACGAAATGACCTCTGTGACATTTACCAATTTGACCTCGTGAATCCAAAGTTTGTCATATTATTTGAACTCGGATATGCGTGCAAAATCAGAGTTTGGAGTTTACCCCTCAAAAGTTTCTCAGTTATCGCGAGAACGAAAACGGAACAGAAGGACGAACGACCCGAAAATATGTTTCCGGCAATCAGTTACAGTTGGCAGCGGCATAAAAGTCTTCTGTAGCCACGTACGATCCCCCTTAAGGACGTTCCAAAGTTATGTTTGTGCGCATTATGATCTGCGCATATTTTACACTCTGCGCGCTGACGTCACAATGGATGAACAGGTGATTAATTAGCTGTGGGTATGAGCTGATTTTTCTCATCATCTGCACTCTAACTGCAGATCCGATGCGTTATTTTATGAAGCTAAAAAATTTGAATTATTCCATGGACCATTTTAAAAATACCTCTACAATTTCAAAATACTTTACTCTGCAGTGCTGCCAAAAATCACGTATATGACCCCGAGTTTGAATAAATGGTAGAGTGATTTTGATTTTTTCTTCACATAGATACAAAGCATTTGGGGCATTTTTGGTGTTTTAAAAAGCACATTTGCTCAAATAAAAATGCTGATAGTTTGAAAACAAGCACATGAACCCCTATTTTTTAATGTTTGTACCTCTTAGATATACCTTCCTCTACAACTTTGCAAATTTTGGTGAAAATGACATGGATTTTGAATAAAGTGCAGCATTTATTGTACTTTTGTAGTTTGTTTTTGAAATTTCACATTTTTGAAATTGGGTTTTTGTTATCTTTTACGTCATTTTCAAGATCTGGCAGTGCTGTTAGACTTAAAATTGCAAACAAATAGCACTATGAATAGATTCTCCATTCTAACGATACAATTATTAACTCTCTTGCGAAATTTGATGACTTTTTCATGTATTCTGACTGAGTAATAGAGGTTTAAACTCATTGTAGTGATCTTGCGAGGTCTAAAAATGCCAAATTCTTTTGAATGCGCAATTCTTAAGAACATCAATTTGGGTGAACTTTGAAGCTTTATAGCAAAAAATGAAGCACATGGACCTATGTTAATTTTTGCCTATTTCGAATATTAAGGTTCTAAAGTATCTATGTGCAAAGTTTGGTGAAAATGACATGGATTTCACTTTAACTGTGGAACGTCCTTAAATCAAAGACCATTTCATCCTTTCATCCTACAATGATCGTAGAAAGTTAAAAAGTAATTAGTACCATCTTTAATTTCCAATAGATTTTTTCCTTGAAGCTAAGAAATAAATCCAGTTTTGATACGCTGCCCTAATTTCTGCTTACTTTTTAACTTTTTTTTTAATATCGCATTTGCCTCTGATAATCACATCCTTAAGCACCATGAATAAGCCTTATGAATTCATACTTGTGCCCCATTAAACTAATAATGAGTCTTTTTGATAGTATTAAAGGTTGTGTACAGTCCAAAAATAATCAATTTCCGTATGGTGTAATAGTTTAACAACAAGAATATAATGAACTTAAAGGTTGATTTGCACGAACTCTCTTTCTGTCTCCACTTTTATTTTTTCTCTCTCGTTCCCCCCCCCCAATCTCTGTTTTTAGTTCCCCCCCCCCAACATTACCAAAGTTTGTTGACCCTAAATGACCTTTGACCTTGGTCATGTGACCTGAAATTAGCACAGGATGTTCAAGGATACTTGATTGCTCTTATGTCCAAGTTTCATGAACTAGATCCATAAAATTTCAAAGTTGTGATGACAATTCCTTAAATACCCCCAATATGGCCAAAGTTCGTTGACCCTTAGTGACCTTTGACCTTTGTCATGTGACGTGAAACTCAGGCAGGATATTAAGTAATACTTGATTAATCTTATGTTCAAGTTTCATGAACTAGGTACATATACTTTCTAAGTTATGATGACATTTCAAAAACTCAACCTTGGTTAAGATTTCAATGTTGACGACGCCGCCGTCGCCACCGCCGCCGTCGGAAAAGCGGCGCCTATAGTCTCGCTCTGCTATGCAAGACAAAAACTTACTGATGAGAATGTGAAAGGTATTTCGCAAGAACGAAGAAGAAGAACGTACGACCCGAAAATATGCCTCCCGCAATAAGTCGGATTTTTAAAACATTACTTTATGCATGTTATTGAATATTTTGCATGTCAACAGGACCATGTTGAAAAACAAAGTATATTATCTGAACATGTTACCTTGTATAAAGATTTTTCATAAATGAATGAATAAATAAATTAGCTCCACTGGATGAAGGCATAAAAATCGTCGGTAGCCACGTACGACCCCCCTTAAATTATAGTCAAATCCATATTATGACAATCGTATAAGATTTAAACAGGCAGTAGTACCCCCTTCGAATTCTGATAAATTCTTCATTAAAGCTACGAAAAAAGTTTGATACAATAACAATAATTGGTTATGATCAATTTTCTTTACCCAAAATAGCCCAAGCTATTGTAAAATTATATAGACCGGAAAGGGGGGGGGGGGCTTTTTTGCCTCCCTCTAGTCTCGGTCGTTGATGGTCTAATCGCGCCGAAAATTGTCACGCACGTCACTTATGACGTGATATTCCACATAATGCATTGGACATTCAATTTTACCACAATTATTCAATTTTATGTAATTAATCATGCTAATTTATGCATGGAATTATACTTAAATATTGCTCCAAAAGTGCTTTAAAAAATTTAGACTCTAAAAGCTATTTTGAGAATTCTTATGAAAAGTATATTAAAAAATAGCGACATCAATTTTTCTATGATTTTATTCATCTTATGTATTCTTTGTTTTTCGACTTTATGTATTTTTCCATGGAAATTGTCAGCGACACTATTTCAGTCAATAATAACATGAAATCAACTGTTTTTAATTATCAATGAAAAGTTGATGAAGTTTGGCAACATACAGAATTCACAGTTCATTTGTAGATGAAATCATACTTTTGAGCAATTTCAGGTCTGACAAGCACTTACGAAAATGTTGCGTATCTTCGGAACCGCGTAACCCTGCGTTGTGAATTTGGTCTTATAAGTTGCGCGAGACTTGATGAAAAGTCATGAAACGTTGCGACACAATCTTTTCGCGTAACAGGTTTATCGCGAAAAACATCGAGGGGGTGCTTTTTTACCCCCCTCCGACTAGATAGGGTTAAGGCGTAATAACGTAATCACAATATAATGAAATTAAGTTAATTTATACATTATCTCATTCTGTTTCCCAGTTCTTTCTCTCTCTGTCAGTTTTCTATATTTTAGGTCTTTATTATTTCAATTAATCCCCAAAGGAGTGGGATATTTTGGATGATGATCGTTTGTTTCTAACGCGGTTAATAATAAATGCGAATATAATGTACAATATAGAGCGCAGATGTACATCATTACGTCATAAATAGCTACATGCAAGTTGCAATTCTATGATCAAACTGACCCTAGGAAGCGAGGCAATACTAACTGATAATGTAATTGACACGATTTGCACAATCACTTTTTAGGGCGAGGGGTTGGATAATAATTTTATTGAATGAATTTATTACATAGAATACCAGAAATAGTCCACTCATTATTGACCCAAACTCTTGGAATATTTCTGGAAGCCCATTATGGGCCATCTAATATAATATCAATGTAGAAAATTTATGCCTGAACATATCATCTTTTCATTCATTTGATGTCAAAATTCATGTGTTTCCTTCAGTTGTCATCTCCATAACATTCTCAATGAATTTTCACGAGTTTTTTCACGAGCATGTCTAGCGATGCTTTATCTATACATTCGGCATGTGGTCTTGAAGCTTGTGCGACATAAAAAGAAAACTCGTTTTATTTCCACACCTTGGCTGCTGTGAGATTTAGTATTAAGGAATAAAGACAGAAATGTCCACTGTTCGTTCAAAATTAGTCATTTTTATTGGTCTTCATTCACGTAAATACAAAATAAAAACAACTCCTAACGTCTTGAACCATTGACGACATCTCTGCTGATCGTGTTAGAATTATACATAATACAAGCTTGGACAGATTTTACTTCGACCTATCTCTATTTTGCCATGTTTGTTGTCCAATATTCATTTTCATCGTGTATCACTTTTGAAATAATTTGTATAGTTTGTCTAAATATGATGTATATAATGTAATCTTACAATTACGATTAAAGAACAGTTAAAATTTGCTGGCAATTTTAACCAGTGTTTTCTAATCGCAGTGGAATGGGAGTTTTAGCCCTAATACAGAATTGCATGTTATCAAGGTTATCACGATATCAAAATGCTAGATATACAAATTATTTCTGGACATATGTATATGGATAACTAAAAACATTGCAATTCAAAACGACCCGAATTCGACTCGCAAGATTTATATACTGTGATCACTCACTGAGACGTTTTAAATCATCCTTAACTTACAAATTAAAGTGTTAATAAATAAAGGATTTTAATTTCTTAATTTCTCTATCTTAGTTACGTGTAGTGGTGGTAATCCTTGTCAGAACGGAGTTACCTGTTCAAACGATGCGTGCCCATGCCCTTCGGGATTAACGGGAGAACTCTGTGACACAGGTATGAAATGTATACACTTCTACACTGCTTTGTACAAGAGGGACGTTATAAGTATTCAAAAGAGTAAATAACGCTGATTCACTGTCCAAGAGACTGACAGATCGAAGTACCTAAATTTCCCCAACGTCAATAAGAAGCTAACTCTCAACTAGTGATGATAATCGGCCACTGGTTATGTGTGAATGTACGAGTTTTATATGTTAGCCTCAGTCAGATCACATCCTTGGGGATGCAATCTATTGATGCATATAAGTCATTAGAGCACACACGAAAGGGGTGTCACCCCCAATTTCGTATCAAAGTTGGTGTAATGTTTGGTGTAAAATCAGTGTTGCATATTTGAATAAGATTTTCACATTTATTTATGTGCTTAAAAAGAATTATAGGCGCATTGGATTTCATAATATAAAGAAAGGCATCGATCATTCCGTCTCTCTCACTTTTTCTATCACTCTTAGTCGACTGCAATGATGGCAACCCTTGTCTGTACGAAGGTACTTGTGAGAACGATACATGTACATGTATTTCTGGATTAACTGGAGATGTGTGTCAAACAGGTACCAACTTTTATGTGTGATATCTTTTGAGGGGAATTTATGTGTATGTATTTTGGTATTGAAAATAATGCCCCTTTTACATGTTTCCAACTATAAGAAGGGTTTAGCGAGCCAGCATTTGGGGTAACAAAATCAACAATTTTTCAAAACTGGAACGATAAAAGAAGACATTGTGGTATAATGAAGAGATGTTATAAAGGTTATACGAGTATGGAAATGATTATTATTATAGTGACGAATGCGAATCCATTTGATTATATTAATGAACAATTTTCTGATTGCGACTGCAATTAATGTAACCAAGATAATGATTACATTTATGACGCATACTAGAACTGAACTTGAAATTATTTTGAAATTACAAAAGCATTTCCAAGAAACATGGACATAGTGGTTATCAAATCGCAGCAATTATGATAGTAGAATTGCAGGTCACTGGTTGAAAGTCAGAGGTCGCCTCAGATCAGTAAACAAAAACATTATGATAATAACGCAGCCCCAATGCCAGAATCTATACTTCATTCAGCAATATTAATTTTATTCACATTCAAGCATTCGTTTTCATTGTCATTTATTCACTACTCCTGTGAATGCAGTGATTCGGCATGTTCCCACTCCTATCTGATTCTCTTTCTACCCTCCCCCTTTAGTTACCTGTTCTGATGGTGATCCTTGTCAAAATGGAGCTACCTGTACGAACGATGCATGTCCATGCCCTGCAGGATTAACAGGAGATTTGTGTCAAACAGGTATAAACATAATATACTTCGCAATAGTTGTATTATTAATGACAAGGAAAATTGTGGATGGGTTGGACCCACAAATCGAATAACCTTGAAATTAGTTTTCTATTGAAGAGGCTTTCTTTGGTAAATGAAAACGAATTGATAAACATGATAAATGGATAGGGAAACTATATTGGATGACTCAAAATGGGAGTCCAGAAATAAAACACAAATCATAATTGAGTAATATCGGCTTTAACGAGTATTATGCATTTTGAAAATACCCTCGTGTCGCCACAACACTCCCATAGATGTGCATTATTTGTGTTGTATGATGTTACTCACACAAATATTCTAGTTATTTGACTGGTGGAAAGGTGTTCAATATTAGTTAAATTTTAAGCTGCATATTTTATTTCCAATGCACGGCGATTGTGACATTTGTATTTTCCATTGAACACCATCATTAAAAAACAAATTATATAACTAGTGAATGTACATAAAGGCCTACATGAAAACATGGTTGTGCTCTTTCTTTTCCTAGTTTCCTGTTCTGCCGGCAACCCTTGTATGAACGGAGGTTCATGTGAGAACGATGCGTGTTCATGTTCTCCGGGATTGACTGGAAATTTGTGCCAAACAGGTAATATTTTAAATTTTATTGATAATTCATCACCCAAAGAGGGCTTTTCCACAAAGCTGTTCTTTTAGCTATGCGAGACTCAAGGAACGACTAGTCCATATAAATAATAATAATAATATACAAAATTTATAGAGCGCTTTATACAAAAGTTTCAAAGCGCTAAGAAAGAAGGGGGAAAAAACAAGATATCTCAGAAAAAGAACAACAAAGGAACTGAAAGTAAAACAAAATTACGAAAAATTAATTATACGTACAAATAAAGAGATAATCGGTGAATACACAACTTAAATATAACGGGTCGATAATCATGTATGTAAATCTAAATAATCCTAATAACTAAGCTTACAATCCGACTTAAAAAATCTGAACACAATATGATAATGCCAATTAACTAAGGGGGATAATTTCATACAGAACAAAAGAAGCGAAAAATAGGCAAGTGAAACTTATTAAAAGAGGTGGGTTTTAAGGAGGGACTTAAACAGTTCTAACGATGATGCCTCACGTACATTAATGGGGAGATTGTTCCAGAGCTTCGGGGCAATAACTGAGAAGGATCTGTCACCGTAGTTGGTTTTAGTTCTTGGTCCGGGCAGCAGTTGAAGATGTGCAGTGGTGTGGGAGCGGAGACGTCTGGATGCGGATGAAACTGATGATGATCGGAGGGAGACGAGGTTCTGTAGATAAGAGGGAGCTTGATTATGGATACACTTGTAGACTAGAAGGAGAATTTTGTAGACAATGCGTTGCTGAACTGGTAACCAATGTAGAGAATTCAGGATTGGGGTGATGTGTTCATGTTTTTTTGTCCCGGTAACCAATCTGGCTGCTGTATTCTGGATCCGTTGGAGGGGAGCAATATGGGATTGGGGAAGACCGGCTAGGAGGCTATTACAGTAATCCAGATGGGAAGAAACAAATGCATGGATGAGCTTTTCAGTAGATGTAGTGTTGAGGTACTTGCGGATTCGGCCAATTCTAGCTATACCCCAAGAAGCAGTCCTGCACTTGTTGCGGATGTGTTGTGCAAGAGAAAGGTGATTGTCTAAGATCACACCGAGATCACAGACAAAATCCGAATTCTGAACGCGCGTTCCAGACAGATCAAGGGGAGAGAGATCATCACGCTGCTGCCTGAACCGGGATGATATATGCAGCATTTCAGTCTTTGCTTCGTTGAGCTTCAAGTTGTTGGTTACGGACCAAGACTTGATATCACGTAAACTTTCCTTTCATTTCTTTTTCCTTTTTTAAAAGTGCGCCTGGATTTCCTTTAACCTATTAATTATATTCTGACAAGTAACAGACTCGCATTGACATTCATGCTTACAACAATACGTTCAGTCTTCAGGGACCGTGTTTTAACTTTAGCTGATTTTAATTAAAATTACTTACTCTGATTTAGCACAAAAACAGGTTACAGTCATTCGAAAAGCCATGCTTTATCTGGCTTTATGCGAAAGCCCATTGGTATTTCACAAGGCTCTGATTATAAACTTGTGCGAACCATCAATGTATAATATTCAACTTAAATTCATATGTTTGTACATATTAAAAAAAGGTCAATATTGGAAACAAGTTAAACAGATAGGATAGGATAGCAAAGGCAACCATTTTACAAATTCTTTACTCATGAGTCAAATTTGTACGGTTTATTCTAAATGCCTACTTGTGAATCCTAAGGGATGGGGGTTCCAATCCCTACGGAAATATTAGGCAAGAACATGAAAACACTACGGGCTAAAAATTCAAGAAATCTGCTTATATTGTATATTTCTTATATCTACCATTTTGTTTCCCTTTGCTTTCATAATGAAGAAAATATCATTATCATTATGAGACAGTTATAAATGATAATGATTTGAGTATCATAAGAGTCCATAAATTGAACATGATTGTATTAATAGAGATTGTGCCCCCAATTGACTCACCATAGTTAAACCAGAAACTTTAAACCAGGGTTTTATTTAAATCCGACTTCTGAATACGAACCTCTACATGTGTACAAATGATGCCTTGCATTGCACATAGTAATAATATATTAAGTAACTGTTCAAAATCTTGAGCAACACTGTTTAAACCCGTCACTGTAACAGCTATAAAGGTGTTAAACAACCGATGTTATCAAAACTATTGCGAATTTCCTATTTATCTTTTGAAAGATTATTTCACAATACTCATCAATGTCTCTAACAATATTTTTTTCATTATACTCGTTATACTATATACTTGAGTATCATTCAATTATTAAAAAGGGTAGTTGCAAATATTTTTTTTTTTAAAGAAAAAACTGTTTTGATCGGGCACCCGATTAAAACAAAATTGCCATCTCAAGTATCTTTGGCTCAATCCAGTAAAACACATCTTTATTCTATATCAAGCGTATCATAATTGCTTCATGAACGCACATTCAACATTACAATAAAGAACTGGAACAGTGATATGTTCCTATTGGGGGTTACCAAAACGTGAAAAAGATGTTGAAATGGGAATCGCTACGACGATTAAAGCAGGCTGGTTAAGCGATAATATGTGTAGCAATTTATTTTACAAGCCTCTAAGCACAGAGACAAGGTTTTTTTTATTAATTTTTTTTTGGGGGGGCACTAGATACCCAATTGTTCAGTTCCATTACACATCCCGTATTTTTTTTCTTCATATTAGCTTTTGTCCATCTTTACGTTTAATACTGGCTTTATAGTTTTCACCCAAAAGGAAATCATGAGAGTTAAGATTAATGTTTCTTCCCTATTGCTCTCTCTAGTTGATTGTAGTGTCGCCAACCCTTGCCAGAATGGAGCTAACTGTACCAACGATGCATGTACATGCCCTGCGGGATTAACTGGAGATATATGTCAAACAGGTAAAGACACAATATGGGATAGGATTTGTTCGGATTCACACCAGACAAATTGCAGAAATACGTCATTAGTACACCAGGGTCGCGTAACACAAAGGTTAGCGATTAATCGTACCCTTGATTTTCACGATGGATTGTACATTGTAGTCAATGGAATCAATCGCAGAAAAATGTTCTACGATCATTGCCAGATAAACCCAGCCCCAGATAAACCAAAGCGAAATAGAGAGTTTGATGGAACGAATCTATCAAACCCAGGTAAAACAAAAACCATACTGACTTAAACCTAACGAGCAGCTCTTGATGAGTGGGGAAAAAAATAAAGCTTTTTTTTAAGTGGCTAGACAGTGACTGCTACATACATGTGTACCGATTATTTTACAGTTCCCCAATAGAAATATGGATCATTATTATATTGCAAGCATACATATCGCACACAATTTTCATGAAACTTAATAGATATTTCAAGTAAACTGTAAGTCAAGATGTATAAAACCTTTTGGTGAAATCCAATATAATATTGATTTGAAATTAAACAACCATACAAAACCATACATGTATATAGGCCCACGCGCATGAACAGCCCTACAGGGGCATTATTATTATTGTTTTTAAGTAGTGAAGAGAGGAAAAAGGGGATGGAGAGGAAGGAAAGAGGGGAAATGCTTTCGGTTATAGAGGTTTGGCTCCCTTTTTATACATTTTTATAATGATGTCACCTTTAGTTCGTCTTGACACCCTGTCAAAATAATGTGGCTTCATCCCGGTTCACGCCTGTAAATAATCGAGATTTGGACATTAAAATGTGGCATGGAAGTAATGCCGAGAATGAACTACCAATGTGGACACTAATGTTCAGAAACCCAGGATATATCTTCAAAAATAGATTTTTGTGCGTTATTTTTAATTTCGTAGAGGATATGTTTAGCCGTTATCTGCACTTTTATGCACAAGCCAATTGTTAAGAGTTTTCTAATACCGCTCTCTTCTTTTCTATTACACATTATGACATACGTATATCTTATCAATTATTTGTATATATATAATCAATCAATTTCCTTTTTAAACCGTAGTTGACTGCAATCTGGAGAGCGACCCTTGCCAGAACGAAGGTACCTGTGCGGACGGTGCATGTACATGTGCCTCGGGGTACACTGGAGTTTTGTGCAGTAATGCCAGTAAGATCCTCTATGAGTTTGTCTGGTTTTGTTTTGTTTGAAGCATTTGAATCATAAATTGGAAGATAAGTGCTATTCATTAATGACCCTGAGAGTTGGTGTGTTGGTGACTTCTTTGCGAATTCAGTCTCTATAATATTAGTTTGGTTAGCATATATCTGTAGATCTCAGAGATATACTATTATGTTGGAGGAACATGGGGAGGAGTGGAGGGAGGTAGTGACACTTATTTTTTTTTTTTTGGGGGGGGGGTCGGAGCAGGTACTGCGACACCACAAAATGCTGGGACGATTAATATGTCGCGTACGCCTCTATATGTTAGAAAGGGAGGAACCATTGTGGCAGCTGAAAATACCAAGTCTGATAGATCTCTTCATACTTCTGGAGTCTGAGACTCATTTAAATGGCTTAGAGACCTTTGGTCTAATTACTGAAGCCTGGGAGCTTGTAATTGAGAGAAACATGAAAATGCATGTTAGCGAATTCAAATGCCATACCACCAAGGGCAATCACTTTAGCAGTGCCTGGTAGATGTCTAAACAATACGTGTTAAAAAAACTATTAGATACATCTGTGTCCTACAATATGTGAAAATACAAAGATCTCAATATTGCAAAAGCTCACCACAGAAATTCATGAAATTTAATACAATGAATTATTTTGTGAAAGTAGTTTATCAAAATTTAAAATTTTCTTTAATATATCATCCGATACTTATTTTTACATGTGCAAGTTCCATTTCATTTAGAATTATTTACTCCTCTTTGCAGTTGATTGTGCTGGTGATAACGATCCGTGCCAGAACGGAGGTACCTGCGAGAACAATGCATGCACATGCAGTTCTCCATATATTGGATCCGTGTGTGATACAGGTATGGGGATATATTGTTCGTTTGTTTGCTTCTATTTCTGCGTTCAAAATAGTGTAATACAAAATAATCCATTATATTAACAGTCATAATGCACAGTGAATACTAAATAATTATGTGAGCATATCACTTGTAAATCATAACAAAATAATATGTAATTAATGAACGCAGTTATGCTTGAAAATGATGGCGGCCTTATAAAAATATTGCACATTCTTAATAGAATTGGGGGAAATAAATGGCCAAGGTAGATAACATACCAAGCTCAAATTCATTTATCAAAACCAATGTAAAATATAAATCAATTATAAAATATAAAATATCATGAGATGGTTAGGACCAAAATGAAAACGTTAATACAACTATATATTAGTCCACGTCTGAACGAGGCTATTAAAATCTTAAAACTTATAAGAGTATGCAAACTGATAGATAACTAACTGATAGACTGTGTTCTTTGTTAATTGCAGTCGACTGTAGCGGTGCAAACCCTTGTGTAAATGGAGGCACATGTCAAGACGGTGCTTGTTCGTGCACTGACAATTTTGATGGAGTTCTCTGTGGTTCAGGTATGAAGAATATACTTAAAGTGATTAAAAACATTTACCTTGAAATCAAGGTATTCTTAGCTGTAAATAATTCACAATGTGAAGATTGATGACTTGAACAGGTTGATGATCTTGATTAGAACTGATGATTCTTTTTTTCAAAATAACTGCAGTTTAAGTGATTCCTCAGAAGTTAATGTTGTATTCCAGGTGGAGATAAACCATGCTCTGACATGAAGACTGCCTTGAAACTCTTAGTTCTGATCTGATATTGTCCTTGAAGAGACTGCCAGCTTATATAAATAAATTTGCACTATTCTGGAAGCTTCTAGTATTGTCTTTAAAAGGAACATTCCGCTTCTTTCATGTTCTAGAAGACTCTTGAATGACCTCAGTGAAATTAACAATGTAAACAGCATAGCTAAACCTATTGTTCTTCTTCACTGCGAGCAGTCCCTATTGTCTGCCAAAAATGATTGTGCATTACAAAAATACCAGACATTGCTCTGCCTCATTTAATATGCGTAAATAGCAAAGCTTAGCTGAGACATTCTGGAATATTCCCTAATCATAGGCAATAAATATCGTTAGAGAGGAAATAATTAAATGAATGAATATACATGTAATTATATATAACATTTTTTTTTCATTTCTATATTCTACTTTATTTCATTTATCATCAGTATTATAAATGTTATTTTATCTATTTTTATTTATTTATTATTATTTTTTTTTTTTGGGGGGGGGGCAGATAGATTTTATGGACTATGGGGGAATGGGCTAGTTCTGCTTGATGCCGTTACATTTTACGAAAATTATTTGCAAGATAATGCAGTTGCTGTCGTACAGTTTCTTTAGCCTCTTTTCTCATGAAATTCATTAAGATCGAACGATTTTTCTGCACAAATAAAGGCTGTGGAAATAAGAATGTGAAAGAATAAGCCTTTTATTTTTTGTATAGATTTTGGAAGTTACTAAATTACGGCACCGTGATTAATAAATGACCAGTTTTGATTAGTTTCGGTCTCTTAAGTAAATTTCGTGAGTTACTACATTAGAATTTAAGGCATTAGTCAATAAAAATTGTAATTTTAGTGTAGCATTTTAACATCATGTGGATCTCAGCAGTGAGTTTTTCTTAGGGATGATTTTTTGCATCATAAAACATCTCTATTTAAATAATAACAATTTGTTCCTCTTCTCTCCGTAGTTGACTGTTCTGGTACAAACCCTTGCATGAATGAAGGTACATGTGGGGATGGTTCATGTTCATGCGTTGAAGGATTTACTGGAGTCTTGTGTGATACAGGTATAACAATGTGTTCAAAGTATATATATATATATATATTCTTTTTTTTTTGGGGGGGGGGTTCATGCTAATATTCTTAATATCATTTTTTTTTTATGGAATGAACTATTTTATTCTTTGTTTTCCTCAGACATGCTGTCTGGTGCAGTTAACACAAAATAAATAAGAGTGCTCTTGAGACAGGGTCGATATCAAATATTTTGTCAATACATTTTGATTACGTTGAAAATGTAACGCTTTTTTCTATTCTGTTATAAAACTGGCATTGCTGATATCAACACCAAGGTGATTAAAATCTATATTAAAGGCACTTTGCTATTCTATTATCTCATTGATATGATTGATTCTAAGGCCATTTTATTAATTTTCAGTCCTTATATCAAAGATATAAAAGGATACCAAGTATAGATGAGTTACGTCAAAATAATCAATTTATTTCCGTTTAAGCTGGAGTTGCTTGTAAAGTCAGAGTTTTGATTTCCCATGTAATCATGTTATGAAATGTATTACGATCAGGAAAACAGCAACTCTGGTGGCACAAATTAATGCCTGCATAATAGTAAATGTTTTATTGGTGACTTTTGCAATTGTTTTGATCCTGAAATGTGAGGATTTATTCAATTGAATGCCCATCAGCAATTAGAATATTTACGTTGCCCCACACCTCACCTTTCCACGCAATCTCTTCATCTCAGTGACAAAATTTAATTCGGTTTTTGTGTCAGCTAGACCACAATTTCTTTTGTAATGTTTATCTTGCAAAGATTTGAGATTGTTGTTGACACGTTTTATATCCTGCAGTTGACTGTTCAGGTGACAACCCCTGTAGGAATGGAGGTACATGTGGGAACAATACATGCACATGTGCAGCTGGATACACTGGAATTGTGTGCCAGTCAGGTAAGTCAAATTTATCAAAAGATAACATGATATGCATGAATGCCTAAGACACATTTGCCGATGTTTCTACATCTCAGGTCCATAATAAAGTATTACTTCACCGCAGAATTTCCACGGTCATGCATTGCATTTTTTTTTATTTAAGGAAGAGTGGCAGCGGCGTAATGAGTCTTTTTAGGGGCAAGACATGGCATGCAAGGCAAATCTTTTTGAAAAGCTGCGAAGCGAGCAAAAATTCCCTTTCGTCTCGCCTGCATAGCAGAGCGAGACTATAGGCGCCGGTCTTCTGACGGCGGCGGCGGCGTCGTCAACATCAAAATCTTAAGTTTTTGAAATGACATCATAACTTAGAAAGTACATAGACCTAGTTCGTGAAACTTGGACATAAGGGTAATCAAGTATAACTGAACATCCTGCCTTGGTCTCAGGTCACATGACCAAGGTCAGTGGTCATTTAGGGTCAATAAACTTTGGCCATGTTGGGGTATTTGTTGAATTACCGTCGCAACTTTGAAAGTTTATGGATCTAGTTCATAAGACTTGAACATAAGAGTAATCAAGTATCGCTGAACATCCTGTGCAAGTTTCAGGTCACATGACCAAGTTCAAAGGTCATTTAGAATTATTTTTATTAAATTGCCTTCGGCTAAAAAGTTATGCCATTCATAATAAAAGAAAACGGGGGTTACGTTTGTATTACCTATATTTAAAATTTAACAGATTTCACACATTGAAAGAAAGATGGAAAATGAAGAAGAAACGCGCAGAAAATGTTATGGAGACTATTTGAGGAGTGAAGGATTGCATTCGGGAAATTTTGAAGGTACAGGCAATTATTTAGTATTTTTGTGACCCTTTTAAAAAAGTTTTTACAATCCATTTCATGTATATGTCTTGAAACAGAGGTAATTCAGATAAGGATGGATGCGGTATTCAGTGGAGAAACTTTTTCAGAAGTCTTGGGAAACACCTCTTCAGATGAGTTTATGGCAGCTGCTGCAAGCTGGGAAACAACGGCAAGTATATCTACATATACATTTTGCTCATTATATGATAGAATTGATAAATCTAATTTGATGTAAGAGTCATTCTAGTCAATTATTTATGATTTTATATCCAATCAAATATGTAGACTGTCATGGTTCTCAGTTGTTATGTTGACAATTTTTTTCTCTCCAAGTTAGTTTTCAGGAATATTTATTGGCTTCAGGCTGTCAAAAAACATGAATTGATCAATGAACCGGAATCATAGGAAACACGAAGGGAATATTCCCACGGACTCTGCAGTGTAAAACAAATTAAAAGTTTCTCGAGTTAGGCATGTAAAGTGTACCTGAACAGTGACCATGTCTTATTGACTGCCTCTTGCCAACTCACTACTGGTTATTGACAAATCGGGTACCAAAGAATTTTTCAATGATGCCTTGGAATTTTAAAATTATGAACTTTAGAACTGGACCATAATGTTGACTGGGTATGAGGTGGTGTGGATGGAATATTTTTTTTTTGGCTTTGGAAAAGGCAGCTTCAGGTAAAGCAACTACTAGTAAGCCTACATATGTTCATGTATTAAAAATGAGATTCGATGTCAATAATGACACAATTCATTTTTTTTTTGGGGGGGTAGAACATGAAGATAAGTTTTTTCCGCGTTTTTTTTTCATGGTAGGTATTGATGTGCAACTATATATCAAATGATCAGACAATACTGCTTCATTGGACTTATCTGAAGTAGTTAAAATCCCAGTTCTCAGATGTGCATCCTTGGTTTTATACGAATTTATTTTTGTATCTTTCTTTGTGTCGACTAATAACGGGAACTGATGGTGTGCGGCCTTCAGTCTCAGAAGGGCTAGAGTAGACTACTGACACCCACAGTACCTGTGATCGTTGGACATGGGACACCAGCCATACACATAACAATGAATTAAGATGGTTTACTATGGACATTGGCCTCTCGTAATATACAACACATATAACAATATGCAGTACCCAAGACCCGCTTTTTACTACGCACGATAGAGCATAGTTCTCAAGACTATTTATTTTACACAAGGTAGTCAGGTTCTTTGACCTCTATTAAAGTTACACCCCTATTACAGGGATTCGCCCCCCCCCCCCGCACATTCCCGTCAAATATAATACACAGCCAGACTGTAACAATTAGCGATACCTATTTACGCCAAAATTCTGATAAATTAAGTTCTATTCTTACAGCTCACAACAAGTTACTGTGAAGACCAAGGATACTCGGAATCTGAATGCCCATTCACAATAAAGGTAGTCGGATTCAGCAATGGATCTTTGGTAGTAAATTACAATGTTTTTTACTCAAGTTCCGATGGAGTGGATGATAGTTTCGATCCTACCGAGGTCGTGATCATGGACGACAGTGGATCTACCCTCCCTTCTACATTTAGTCGTTTATCTCGTGAGTATTTCACTTCTTAATTCTTTCACAGAAAGATTTTATTTTAAGGACGTTCCACAGTTATATTTGTGCGCATTATGATCTGCGCATAGTTTACACTCTGCGCGCTGACGTCACAATGGATGAACAGGTATTAATTAGCTGCGGGTATGAGCTGATTTTTCTCATCTTCTGCACTTTAACTGCAGATCCGATGCGTTATTTCATGAAGCTAAAAAATTGAATTATTCCATGGACCATTCAAAAAAATATTCTCTACAATTTCAAAATACTTTACTCTGCAGTGCTGCCAAGAATCACGAATATTAGCCCGAGTTTGAATAAATGGTAGAGTGGTTTTGAATTTTTTCTTCACATAGATACTAAGCATTCGGCCCATTTTTTGTGTTTTAAAAAGCACATTTGCTCTAATAAAAATGCTGATAGTTTAAAAACAAGCACATGAACCCCTATTTTTTAATGTTTGTACCTCTTAGGTATACCTTCCTCTACAACTCTGCAAATTTTGGTGAAAATGACATGGATTTTGAATAAAGTGCAGCATTTATTGTACGTTTGTAGTTTGTTACTGAAATTTTACATTTTTCAGATTGGGATTTTGTTATCTTTTACGCCATTTTTAAGAACTGACAGTGCTGTTAAACTTAAAATTGCAAACAAATAGCACTATTAATAGATTCTCCATTCTAACGATACAATTATTAACTCTCTTGCGAAATTTGATGACTTTTTCATGTATTTTGAATGAGTAATGGAGGTTTAAACTCATTGTAGTAATCTTGGGCGGTCTAAAAATGCCAAATTCTTTTGAATGCGCAATTCTTAAGAACATCAATTTGGGTGAACTTTGAAGCTCTATAGCAAAAAATCAAGCACATGGACCTATGTTAATTTTTGCATATTTCGAATATTAAGGTTCTAAAGTATCTATGTGCAAAGTTTGGTGAAAATGACATGGATTTCACTTTAACTGTGGAACGTCCTTAAATGACACATGAAACAAGCAATCAAGATATTTCACATCAATTCAATAACGCAAATCTAAACTGTAATCTTCATGATGAAATGAATCCAATATATTTGATGAAGAAGCCGCATGATTTCACAATATGTACCCCAAAATCATATCAAACTGATCTTCTTTACATCAATTTACTTAAAATGAACAATAAAATATTGAGTGCCAGGCCAAACAAATCCCCCCCCCCCAAATATTTTATTCAAATGCATATCATAGTTCAAGGGTGAACTTTGAGAGATCTAAATAAATTGCTTAGTTAAAGGACAGTCCCGAGTTGCAAAATACTTTAACAAAGAAAATCCAAAATATGAACAGATTACATTCAAACAAGCCCAGATACTATAACAAAGATCATAGAGATATTTCTTAACCCAAATAATCAATGGAAAAGTTTAAATTGAAAGTAATAGTTTAATTGAAAGGTAACGTTTTAAAGAGAATCACATTCAGTCTCCTGCCATTGCAAAAAAATAAAAAATAAAATTATTTGCATAGCAAAAGCCTTTATATGACTGTGCGCATTGTATCCCTGACAAAGACGTTAGGATTGTGTCAAAAATTTGGAGAATACTTGGAAGTAAACTTTGTTGGAACTGCAATGCATTACTTCTTTGTCCCTTATATATATATATATATATATAGTATACACACACACACACATATAACTGAAATTTTGTGAATGAACTTGCACATGTTACATACTTCAAAACCCAAGGACATTGCAAATCATTTTAAAGCTTAACATTTTCTCATTCTGTTGGTATAACTCAAGAGGATTCTTCATTCAGGTATGACTAAGCAAAAACAATTTGAAGGACACCAAAAAGTAACTTGGCGGTTGGCATCTGAGTTTCAAAAAGAAAATTATGTCCAAAGCATTTGATATCTGCTTTTCAGTTTGATACCTTTTCATTTATTCCGAACTGTACTCATAAAACGATTGTCCATGCATAATTCACACCAGAATAACAGAAAGGTAAACATAAAATATGAAGCCCACCTTGAATAGAGTCTCCAATGGTGATGGGGTTTGGAGTTCCCTTTCTAAGAATTGAAAAAAGAAGTATAATAACATTGGAAGAAAATCATGTTGATAAGCTTTATCTTTTCTTTACTGCAACATTGAAAACTTGTTAACCTTTCTTTGAAGCAATTACAGCAAAATAGGTCTTTCCACCAGAATGAACATCGGGTGACCAAAGTGCCGACAATACACTTGGGCCAAACTTTCTACTACTATTTTGTAACTGATATCATTGAAGCCTTTGTTTTACAATAATTCTTTTTTCTTACTCTCAGTTACCTGTGGTGGGAATGTATGTGATGGCTGTGAATCGTGTCCCATAGGTAAGATCTTGTTTATGAATAAGTGCTTAGTTGTTTTACATTAGTGAATGTAAACAGCTCTTATTTATGTGGGTCAAAACACAATTCAATGTCTTCTATTACATAATATAAAACATTTAAATAACACTTGATATAGTTTCTAAGCCCTGCATACCATTACCCTCACTGATCAAGTGCTCAATCATTCAAAGAATACCTTCCCACCAGGTACCCGTTTACTACACTTTGGTGGAAAGTGGCACTGTCCTTGCCAAAGGATGCAAGATGTGAGTGCTGTATAGGGATACAGGAACAAATCTTCTGTGCCACAACACCTCTACAATCCCACAATCTATTACACAACAAATATTAAATCTTTCTTTATAAAAAAAAAACATTTAGGATGTCCAAAAATTGATTTAATACTTTACTTTTACTTGGTAAATTGAAGTCATATTACACTGATAAAACATACTGTATTTTGTATGGGAATTATAATATGATAATGGCTATTTCAAAGATTTCAAGTTATCAAAAAGGAATACTAAAAAAGAATACCTTTAAGAAACAAAGATGTAAATTTCACAACTACAAAAATGTATTATTTAGACAGAATGAAATTTTATCCAATTTATGTACTAGAGTAAATGGAAGAGTAGTCCTCACCTACCTACTTGTCTGGCATTTTTCGTTATCTGATAATTATTGCTCATTTTATAATGACAATACATGTCAAATACATGTCATGTGGTTACCTATTGTACATTGACATCACGTTTCATATCTTTTCTGACAAATGGTACTGTTTCCTTTTTCAATCCAGTTGAGGCTCAATGCAACAACTCACAGACCCCTTGTCAGAACGAAGGTATCTGCGTGTTCGGAGAATGTGTATGTGCCCCGGGGTACACTGGAGTTTTGTGCGCCAATACCAGTAAGATCTCCTATGATTTTAGTTTTTGCTTAAAATGTAGGCTAAACATCCAAACTTGAAAATTATAGTATATATTCAATAGATTTTGTATAGGCCTACGTTAATTGAATTACTGTATGTAACCCCTACACCTCCTCCACCTAACCCACCTTCTGAGTTGCCTAGGTTGTCGAACTGTTTCAGTGGCTCAATAATATAGCTCAAAGCGAAGAGGCGCTATCTGTTACAGTGCGTATTGAGTTTAGCAAAGTTTGCTTGCGCTTGCGAAATTTCTTCTAACCAATTAACAGCCTTATATATCTCAAATCTCCTAAAATATAAGGCCTTATCTACTGAAAATAATAAAAACATAATAGTGAATGATATGAATAATTTTGATTGGTGCATATATTCCTTTTTGAATGAGAGCACCGTTAAAAACCAATCAACATCAACAAAAGCCCCTCCCCATTCAGGGTATGAAATCCTCATAGTGATTAGTATTATGTAAAACAAAATCAACCTATAAAATGTCAACTGTAAAATGTACAACTTATAGGTATGCTGGTGGGGGAGAGGGGGTGCAAAGGCACAATTTACCGTTTCAAAATACCATCATAATTTCCCACTTTTCTCAAAAGATCCATCAAAGAATATGCCCATCCATTTTACATTAACGTTGTTATATATGTATATATATTATATTATGTACATAAATGTATAAACTTTCTTTTAATCTCAAAGTCATCTGCAGTTCAGAGACCCCCTGTCAGAATGGAGGTACCTGTGCGGATGGTGCATGTACATGTGGCTCCGGATACGCTGGAGATTTGTGCAATGCAACTGGTGAGATCCTTTGTTTTCATATTTCTTTTACTTGAATACATAATGTACATGTAGGCTTTCATAATACTAACCTATTTTGATGATAGTGCTGAAATACATAATACACCAAGGATGCTGACTTCTAACAAAATATTTAAGTCATAAATCAAGGAAGGTGGGGAAGACATTTCCAGTCCATGACAGATACTTTGACGTCTCTATCTGTGACAATTTTTTTTTTTTTTTTTCTGTGATGGAGTTATCTCCACAATCATTAGCAAAGTTAAAAAGAGTTTTAAAAGTTATAGTATTAAAATGAGGGAGGGGGGTCTCTTAACACAGTGGCATAAGTCTAAAATTCATTTTAAAATATCCATCAATTAACTTCATGTTTTTTTTTGGTCATTTTACAGCTGATTTCATAGTTCTGTTTATTCGACAAATGCACTGATTTCTTACCCTATAAACCTGACTTTGAAGTATCACATTCTGTTCAGTCAATGGCTTAATAGTTAATGAAATGACTTTCGGTCCCATGAGTATCTAAATATATGCAATATTCTTTGTTTTTCATCATTTCATCATTTGCTTTTGTTTCTATTGTGTTAAATTGCTTCGAAACTAATGTGCTTTTTAACTAATCAACTTGGTTTTGATTATTCATAAAAGACAACTCAATCAACCAATAGACTTTAATAAAGGAAATAGCAAAATTAAAAGCCCCCGCAGTATTGCTGAATGTTTAGTTTAATTAATTATATATTTTTTTGTATTTCCATACTTTCATTATTACAGTGAGGACTCAAGGGGTAAGTGAAATTAATCAAGTTAACGCTTGATCAGGGAAGAATTATAATACCGTTCTTTTTTTCATCGGAAAAAATGGGTAGAGCTGAGCTATAAATATTTCAAAGTAGTATACAAAAAAAATTCTTTAAAAAATCATCAATGTTATTAATAGAAAAATTCCCATGGAAACTGCTAACTTGGGGTAAGCAGATTTTCCAAAAATTGGCATATTTCATGGTAGAGTACAGCAAAATATGCAATTATGCAACATGAATTTTAGACAAAGTGATTTTTTACAAAATACATACAGATTTGGTGACTAAAAGAGTGACCAACCAACTTAAATATGATTGGGCATGAATATGAAAAGTAGCACTGTCACTTTTCAAAAGTCACAAGAGTCATGTTAATGTCACTATGCCGTCATTAAATTTACCCAGTTAACTTGGGATTTTCAAATTCATTACTAAGAATGTTCTCTCAACAGTAGTGCATGTATACAAGATTCTATATTCAACAAATTGTGACCATAACTGATTTTGTATGTCATTGTCACATACACTGGATTCATCTGGATTGAAAAGTGACAAAAATAGCCTTTGTGTGTGCTCACTAAAATGCATTCCTTGACATGTCACTAAAAAGTCTGTCAGATTAAATTGCTAACATATTTTGAATAACAGTTATTATATCTCAGTTAAGAGGAACTTACTAATACCAGTGTCTATAACCATGTTTTTCATTCTCTTGTCATTAAAGCCCATCTTTGCTTCCCTCATAGAGGTTTTAGTTCTAACTAAATATATAACTAAATAAGTACAATTTATAACAACAAATTGTACTTAAGTTTTAATTCTATTTTAGCCCAGAACACGACAGGGATATAAAAATTTATGCCTCATTGGCAGACATGCTGACCATATCCTAAAGTAATAAATCTGTTTTTAATCACACATTGTAATAACATCATTATTATTTTTTTCCTGGCAGGATCTGCAATGCTACACTTGTTCTGCTAGTAGTGTAACAGATGATTGTTCTGCAGCAATTGGAACTGATTCTGAAGTAACACCCATGACATGCTATGAGAACCAGCGATGTTGGGTATTAAATACTTCACATTTTATTGTTATGCTTACATCTTATGAGTGAAAATGCATGTCTTTTGAGGACCTCTAAATGTTACTTGCATTTATCAAAAAAAAAGTTTCCCTTGCTTTTGTTAATTTTTAACAAATAGTCAATTGATGAATATATGTGTATTTAGAAGTGTTTTGACATACCCGTCTTAATTAGCAGTAAAACAAGTCCAAAAATCCAGTCCCAGCCCTACCCTCTTATACACAAAAGTTATTCAGGATAAAAACAAAGAAATACAGAATTGTATTATGTCAGAAATTAGGCTTCCACTACCCTTTAACCACCCCATTCTATTTTTCATCATTTCAAATGTAGTGTCAAAAATTTACTGCACATGTATGAGCCCATACTTGTATTCACCTTTCAAATGACAATTAGTTTCATGACAATACCTCTCCATCCAGCCATATCACATCATAATGTGTTCTTCTCTAAAATGTTATTTTTATACAAAGCCATTCAAGGTCTTTCTTTTTATCATCTATATTCAGTATCATACCAATCCTGTCAAGCTATAAATGAGACCAAAATTAAATCTCTTGCCCCATGTATACCAAAAATATTCATGTCATTTCATAAATTGCATAGATTTCTCCTATAATTCCACCTCGATCCCCTCACACTGTTTCATTCTATTAATCACATTGTCACAAATTTGTGTGCCAATTAAATTAACAGACATGATAGAGTAACATATTCAGTTTTCAAATGACACAAATTTCATGAAAATGCTATGTTAAACCAAGATATTGTTATGGTAGAAGTGGTACTCTGGGCTGAAGATAATTATATAAATGCTGAAAATCTCATGAAATTTAGAAAACAAAGTTACTGAATTTCAAAGTTTAGCAATATCAGGTAAAAACAATTGCACACTGGCATGAATATGCAATAGGTGGGCTGATGATTTCATGTCGCCACTTTCATTTTTTCTTATATTACGTGAAATCATAATCGTTTCGTTTCACATTTTGCCTGATTTACTTTAAATTGGTTAAAATCATATTTTTTCAGCTCGAAGTACCCCTTTAAACACAATAAATTTCAGGTAGCATAACAAAGCCACCTCTTACTGGGCCGAGAACATAAATGACAACAAGACGTTTATGAAAACTTGCAAACCTCTTACAAAAGTTCAAGTCAAACAACTATGAAACTTCTATGTTCCTTGCAGACCGAGCATTACGAGAACTCAACACATACCAACATTTGGCGTGGATGTACTGATTCGATATGCAGTACCGAGAACAGTGATGGACCTTCTTGCCTGTCGACAGGGGATGGAAACATCCTATGTGTTTTCTGCTGCGAGGCATCTTTGTGCAACAATGACCCAAGCTCTGGCAACACCATTTCAAGTTCTGTCACTAACACTTGGTTGGCATCTCTTATTTCTTTGATCATCATGTATGCTACTTTTAGAACCTAACTGAATGAACTGAAAATAAAATACAAGCTATATTTCCTATCTATACTCTCCAGTCATTGTGGTAGATCCAGTCAGACTGGATACAATACCACTTCAGTGCCAGCATTGTTTAGTGCACATTGGTCTGATTTCTCTATACCAGATCAGCATGTGATACTACCTGGCAAAAAAGTATGATATAGGCAACTCTGCCCCAAAATAAATCTAATAGGAAATGCAGAAATTAGAAATTTTGACTTAATTATGGTTAAAATATATTTTAGTATGTGGTGTAAGAATGTATTCAAATTAGATAATTTTAGAGGTAGACATAACTGTACTTTTGAAGCTATCATAATTTTGTGTTTGAGAAAATTACTAACAGCAGAATTAATTTACACGCTTGTAAGCATAATATTCATATTTTAGTGACAAAAGCCAAAAAAGAATATTTTAATCAGCCACATAGAAAACAAGTAACAGAAATTATATTTTTTTTCTTCTTTTTTGTTCTTTAAATCAAGAAAGATCAGTCAAAAGTCATATATGATATAATGTAAGTTACTCATATATGCTTCAGAAGACAGTTATTCTAAAAGGAAATTTAATGAAACAATAAGTCTTGTTTACCATAATTAATGGGTGCCTTAGATTCTAAATCATATACGTTTGTAAGTTCAGATTATACAAATAACAGTCAGGATTATGAATGTGTACAAGAATTAAAATACATTTAAAGGAGAATATGAGGAGAGCACCAGTTATTTGTATTTCAAAACAATTATTGAGTATGGATACTAAAAATAAGTTTAAATAATTGCATTGAATTATTATTTCTCAGAAAAGAAATATATATTTTTCATCATTTATCATTTCTTCTATTGTATAAATGTATAATACAGATTTTGAGTGCTAATGATTTACTCCTAAAATAAGAATGGTTATCACCTCCGTCCTGATATTTTTCAAATTAAAAAAAAATCATTAACATAATTCTATGTTCATGTCTAATTGTAGTATGTATATTTTGAAAGGAAATGTAAAGAAACATAAATGAATGAGAAAAGCACCCTTGTAACATATGACATTAGTAACTTTGTCGTATAATTAAACTTTAGAAACTAACATGCAGAATCAATACAAAATATTCATTTGGTTGAGTGTCTTTATTATACAAAATACATTTTGGAGGAAATATATCAAGAGAAATACATTATAATCGAAAAAGAAATGTAATTCATGGTGTGATATTTTATTGAATGAAAATTTCCAACATTCAATAAGTAACATGGTTATCCAGTAATAATGCATTTCAACTACCTTTAATAACCCCTTTCATGTTTGATATTGCATTCAAGATTGAATGGAGGGGGGGTGTAATTATTTCCATTTTGTTCTTTTTAGTAAAAAAATTCATTTTTTCAGTTAATATGTGAAGAATACATTACTATTCAAATCAACTTTTTCAGAAGTGTGTGAATCCAATTAAAACCTATCATAAGAAAGGAAATGCAAAATATCCCAAATTTTAATTTGCATTCTCTCAATTAACCATGGGCAACATAAATAAGTCATCATGATTGTTTAGCAAATATCATCTACAGAGTAATCCATTATTATTATTAATTGTACGCGCTATGGTACTTTTTGTTTTTAGCACCTCTAAATATCCATTATTATTAATAAATTACACAATTTTATATAACTTTCCATCTGTAAGCATCTAAAAAGCTAGCATAATACCACCACATGTTGAGAGCTAAGTTTGATGTATCTTAGGAATGTGTAATAATCAATAACCCTGGATGTATGGTTAAACAAAACATCCTTTTTATTTGGAAGTGGTTGCAATGACATGATGTATATATACAAATACAGTAACGATTAAGAAATTCTGCATGTTGAATATGGAAGAGACAAAGAACTTATTTTCAAGGTAATGCATTCAGCTCCAACAAACTTTAATAATTCAAATGAAATCCAAATAATTTTAGACAGAACAGCCTTCTTTAGAGTTATGATAAACAAATAATCATGGTTCGTTTATCATGTAACCCAGAATAAGTTTTGTTAGAGCTAACTGCATTACCTCATCAATATATACTTTTTGTATGTGGAGTATGTATAGAGATATTTACTCTTAAAATCAATCTGTTGTAATAATATGGAATCCTTTACTTCTTACCAAACCTTTCCTATTTTATGCTCTATCACCTTGATTAGTTTCTGTCTGGATTTGTGCTGCATGTATGTAAGAAATATAATTGTAAATACTTCATATTATGGGCATATTCTCTATGATCGATTAAAGGCAATTACGTGATTACTTGTAGCTTTTTCAAACCATAAATGTTAAACGGAATCGTTGCAGTTTTTTCCCTGCTCGTGTCATTTTCATAAAGCTGTTTGTAAGGTATGCATGTCTTTATAGATGTAAGGTGACCCGTTTTAGTGCTCACAAGATTTACCCTTGAGTTGAATTTCTGTTAGCCCTACACAAATTCCGACAAATTATTAGCTTTGTATTCAGATGCTTGTTGATGACAAAAATTTAATCCACAAAAAATTGGTTTCAAGAAGATTGGGAATCTAATTTCGCAATCAAGAACATGTTCCTGCCTTGCATAATTTACAAACAGCTTTATGAAACATCTATCAGAGCTCTGAAGTTGATAGATTTCAAATAAATTCACAATCAATATGTGCTATCAATATTAAACATTTTAGGGTAGGCCCATAGTGATGTAAAAGTTATGTTGCACTGTCTGTTTTCATTGAAACAAATGCATTGTAGTTCACCATTAGCAAATCAATTCATAACAGCACTAGAATTGCACTTGGTTAAATTGAAAGAAAAAGACAAACCCAGAATTAAGTAAATTTCTCATTTGTTTTAAAAGTTTGTCTTTTTCCTTGAAAGTATGTCCCATTTTTTCTGTATTTTACTTGTATTCAGATTTAGAATATAAAGCAAATAATCTCCTTTGCGTTTAGGTGCAGAGTAATATTATCATTCCTCAGTGATTTGAAGGTATTGGTTATTTTGCTTCAGTTCAGCTGAAGAAAGATAGCTTCATCTGGATTACCTTGGAAATTATATTTTGTCTCATTACCTACACCAAACAGAAATTACTTGCTAGTAGATGTTATTGATTCTTTCACTAAATTTGACAAGCAAGGGCGCCTTCAAATCTTGATTGTACATATAATATAGATGTTGTATCAGAAATCATGAAAAATTGCTTTGTGTTCTTCGCAATGGATGTACATATTCTGTGATAAATAAATTGTTATATTTTATATGTAATGTCAACTCATATTTCTTTAATATTCTCATTAAAATTTGGATTGAAGTGTATATAATCAATTACTTAATGTTCATTTACTTGGATTGGAGTGTTGACAATTGTTGATATGCATTGTATTTAGTATTGTTTATATGGTTAAAAACATCCAGGAAGAAACAAATAATTTGGGAAGACCTGGGCCTCGTCTTACAAAGTTACGATTGATCCGATCAATCGTATGGATGGCCAGCAACGTCAACAACTATTATGCATGTTTGTTCAAAATATTTTTTAGCTATGATTTATATTCATGTATTCATTGTTTTCTTGAAAATTCACTGCGCTTCTCTTTGCATACAGAGGACATTGTGCAAGTTTTTTGTAGAAAAAAATTATGATACTGATGGATTTCCATAGAGTTACGATTGATCGGATCAACCGCATTATTATGGTAACTTTGCCATCCAATGGTAACTACCATGGTAACAATGCTCATCAGCCAACCAAAATCAACGATTCCATGTAGGTTACCATTGCATGGCAAACTTACCATAATAATAACTTTTATGCAACAGGGCCCAGGTTATTTGTACGTTTTTACTAAATGCCTTTCAGGTTCAATTTTTTTAGGACTTCTGTTTTACAATATAAGGTAACAGTTGGAACTTACGGTTCAAATATTTTATAATGTCAAATCAATAAATCAGATTAGGTTTTATTGTTTATTTATTCTTTACAGAGTGAATAAAAAAAGTTATGAATATGTATAATTTTGAATTTATTACAAATATAAGTACATAAACATATATATACATGTATATATTTAGAAAAATTAAAAAAGTGTAAAATTCATTCAAGTTCAAGGATACATTGAAAATCATGAAACTATATATGCTCAAAAGCCAATCAAATTCAAGGATTACATATAAGTTATCATTGGATGACAGAGTTACTATATAATAAACTTTTATGCAATTGGGCCCTGGTGTATTTGATATCTCAAAAGTGCATTTAAAAAAAAAGTCAATATATCAAATTGCCAATGTTATAGGGAAGATCGTACAATATATAACCCGTTCCATTTCATACCTTGGACTTTTCAATACATCATCGATATGATTAGTAATACTATTTCTGAAGTTTTGAATCTTAGTTTATGATGATAAACCAACCTGGAATCAGAATTATAATATGTAGAGTGTACTGTAAGGTAGACTCACTCAAGGGTTCATTGCATGCCGCCGCGCACATAAAAATCAAACCATAGAAGACGTGTGTTGTGGACACCAGAAGTGGGATCGCAGCACGCGCGACCCACTAGTTAGAAATCCACTGCCAAACGCGGTTCATGGTGCGAGGTTAGTATACTAATAATAACCTCTCAATAGGTGTGAGTGAGGTAGACTATACCTTGAATTCCCTCAGATACTTAAAAACTTTGAGATTAAAGTCTGATCCTCATTCCCTTGAGGCTTAAAATGGGGATCCCACTCGATCTCATGGAATCATCTAATATCTGAAATGTTGTTCACTAAGCCCTTTTGAAGTCAACTTCACATAAGACAAGTGACCTGGGCTGGTATTCAATTCCATATGTAAGAAAGAAGTTTCAGTACTTTACTCAGTATTCTGCTAATTAAAATAATTAACCATCATTGTTACTTATTGTCTTTTTGGCAAGTATTTTGTTTAAATCTATTTCAGCCGCCTCCTTGGCTTAGAAGTCTGGCTTACATGCAGTTTACAAACGTACAAATACGTGTAGTAGTACACAGATTCGGTTTTACATTTAATTTTTTTCTGATGTGAAAAAAAAAATGATTGAGAATCTGATAGCACTTACATGTAAGAACGAACCATTAGTAATATGCAAAGTCATCCACAAATTGCGAACATCTATCAAAACTGTCCAACAGCATAGACAAAACAATGGCAGATCAAGAAAACCACTGAGAACTTTTGCATGTAGCAAAGCAGATATATTATATGCATCTTTCATTAAGGTGCCTGATCCGGTGACACAACACTCCAGGCTTAATTTCGTCTAAGATATAGGGTTACGGTTAGGGATGCAATGGGGTGTTATGTAAGGTTAAGGGTAGGGTATATTGTTAAACCCAGGGTTGAAGTTGGTCGTTTGATCAGTGTGTGTGGAATTGAGAGCGGAGCAATTGTCACCAGGGCACCTATCATAAAGCTGCTGCTCATTGCACAAAACATCCACACTGAAAGCTTGGTATCTATGATTAAGAGATGTTTCGGTATGAAACCGATGAATGCATCTTTTGTTCAGTTTACTGATCCAAATGCTACCTGACATCACGCTGTTGGCAGTTGCTCATTGCACAAAACATCCACACTGAAAGCTTGGTATCTATGATTAAGAGATGTTTCGGTATGAATCTGATGAATGCATCTTTCTTTCGTTAAGGTACCTGATCTCAATGCTACCTGACATCAAGCTGTTGCTCATTGCACAAACCATCCACCTTGAAAGCTTGGTATCTATAAGCAAGAGATGTTTCGGTAAGAAGCTGATGAATGCATCTTCCACTCGGGTACCTGATCCCAATGCTACCTGACATCGAGCTGTTGCTCATTGCACAAAACATCTACCTTGAAAGCTTGGTATCTATGATTAAGAGATGTTTCTGTATGAAGCTTGTACATGCTGCCCAAAGCCCCATCAGGGTGACTGTTTGTATAGAAGACACGACGTATGCGAGAATGCACCAAGGCCATAGCACACCTATATACCACATCAAAATATTTTTTTATATTATTCGAGAGAAGTGACCCTTTCAGGATATGAATTCAATAGTATTGTGTTCATGACATGTTTCTTTTATTCAACTGGATATTTATTAGGTTTAATCAATCTTTATAATGACCTATGGCCATGATATCCCCAATTAGATCAATGTCACTCATATATGCATACTTAGATGAAGTTTGAAGGTAAATCATCAAATGTATTTAAAGTCTAGTTATCACAAAAATGAAAAAAAGTACAGACAGCCTTCCACAAAAGAAGGATAAAACTTGTTTCCAAAAACATTATTTTACAAAACCACATGAATACACATATAGCAATAGAAAATGCCTTCATTTGTAAAAGATGTCACGTAAGTCATTTTGAAACAAGAGCTCTATTTCTGATCACTAAGGATTTAAAAAAAGTAAAATAAAGTATTAAAAAAACTCATTGGAAAAAAAGTGAATTTGTAAAGTCATCCCCCAAAATATAGAGGGATGAATTCATGAATCATGACCTTCATTGAAATGTGATTCTTTTTTTCTTTGAAATTAAGACACTGCCCACCAAATAAATAACTATTCAAATGTTTTAATAACTCATGCATAAAGCAGGCATAAAATAAGTAACATCAAACAGAATAGGAGGATCTATTAAAAACTTCTTGTATTTTCTCTTCATATATCATAACAAGGGTTAAGTAATATTATGTTATGATAGACCATTGATGACTCTGGATTTTCTTTTTTTCTGGGACTTTCTGCATGCATTCAACGGCTAATACATGAATTTAAAATTCCCTTTGTGGTTTTAGTACTCAAGCGCCCAATAAGAGAAACTATGGTAAAGCCAAGGTAATAGTATGCAGCACTAAGAAACAATACTTTCAGCACCATATAAATATGCATATTGTTATCATTCAACACTTACTTTTTCATTGTTTGTTGGATTTCAACAACCATTTGATCTTCTTTTTATTGTCTTTTGGTTGATTTTACTAGAAGTTTATTTCTCTCAAGCATACAATGAAATTGTTACTTACATTATACATGGTTCTTGTGTAACATACAGGTCAAATCCTGTGCACAGATATGGTGTTTCATCAGAGTTGCACATACTATCCAGTGAAACAAAATGGCTCTCTATTAAGGAAAGTAATGTAAGTAGTAGTAGTATAGGGGAGAAAATGATACAAAAAATCATTTGCACAGCCATTCATTCAAATATGCATTGAGAAAAAGAGAAGAATAAATCATTCAAATAGAAAATGAAGTCATGAATATAGATTAAAGGCATTAAGTAAACATTGATTTGACTTTCAAAGATCTGAGCTGCAAGGTCCCACTTGTCACCTGTGTCTATGATATACTATAAACTTGAAGCCTAGAAAAATGCCACTTGAAAATCATTAAAGTGCTCAAAAAAGTGAAATATAAAGGGAGTCTACGAACACCGTCTTCATTTCATTCCATACACTAACATGTGTTATATTAATCTCCATTGGACATATAGTAAATTATGGTTTTTCAGTCTATTATGGACAAATTTAAGATATCGTGAAAGGGTCTGCACAAATTTGATGTTTTTTTCATCCCGGGTGTTTTTTCATCCATGTGAACAGTATCATCTACAACATGAATCAAAGTAATTTGTAAACCAATACCATAAACTTGTTGGATGATTCATAACAGTTTCAAATTTGAACTTTCCATAAAGATAACAATGTAAAGGGATGAATACTACCTTGACAAATAGGCCAGGCTCCTCCACCTTGACTATGAGCCACAAGGTCAATGCACTTCATTACAGCATGCTGGAGAGGGTTTTCCCCCTTGCCCGGTATGGACGATGTCATTGCCAGCGTGGTATCAGATGTTGGATCTACAATCAATGCACCTATAGCTTCCTACAATGAATACACAAACAATACAATTACGGTACTTATAAACCTTGGCTTAACATGTAGATTATACATAATGCATATTGTGATATGATAAGAATGTTAACTCCAAATTATTTGTGAGAATGCTCTTGACTCTGTGTCTTTTGTTCGCACCATTACACACCCATAGACATGTTTCATTCGCTTTCTTGTAACACAACCACATATTTCCCATATAATGCCCCTTTGCCCTGTAATGACTGGGGTTTCCAGTATTTCATTTTTTAAATTTCCAATACTAGGAATGTAACGTTCTGCATATGATACGTGACATGATTGAATTAAATGGTTGAATATGCATTCATTCCATATTTTTAACCTTTCAAGTAGAAAGAGCATGATATCACAGTTCATTCATCTAGTTTACATTCACTGTATCTGATTTACACATGATTTGGGATACTTAATGTAAGCCTGTTGTTCTTCAAAGTAAAACCCTCAATACATCCTCATAAAGATAACTCAGATACCCAGGAAGTCAACTGAAAGAGAGAAAGAGGGGGGAAATCAATAACCTTCCTAATGAACAATACCCAGGTTCAGGTTCACTGTTAGGAGCTATGACTCATAGCACCTATGTAATAGAGGAGCTTTTATTGAAGACACTGGGGCTAGGTAGAAAGTTACCCTCTTTTCTTTTTTACATTATTGTATGGAGTTTTCTAGTCAGATTATCAAGATTTTTTAGAAGTGGAAAGCTGGTCTAATTATCTGTGCAAGTAAACTCACATGAAGTATGCAATAAACACAATAGGGCTCTATTAAATAATGCTTTGTTGCAAATGTCATAACAAAATGGCATTAAAAAAAAGCATTGCAGACAGGACACTAGTATTCTGTTTAGAAACTTTATCAAAATACTCAATTAGTTTGCTACACAACATTTTGTTTCAGAACGTTAAGGTAAAAAAGTTGTAGCCCTCTACATAACAGACTCTACCCTGAAGAAAGGTTTGTTGCTGAAATAATGCAACAAACTGAGCAAAGAATTGAATGAGCCTTGCGTCTGAGATAACCCTGGCTATGGTCTGAAGGAAATGTGTATTACCTTGATATCAAATTGTGACCAAAGGGTTACAAAATCCAAACTGAAATTAAATGTATCAGTATGTTATCTCACCAAATGAATATCACAAGATAATAATAATAATCCGCTTTTATAAAGCGTTTGATATATCGGAATGACGTTTCTAAAATGTTCTGCAGTACCGGTAAAGTTGGGCGAGAAAGAGAAATCTATGAAGCAAAAACAGGCTTCTCAGAAAAAAATTCTGGCTTATAAATGAAGATATAAAACAATGTAGCAGAGTGATGTAATTTACATCACACATTATAAAAATAAAATGACAGCATGATATACAATTCACGTAATTGCACTTCTGCTCATTCATAAATTCCAAAACCATGATCTCATTTAACATATGAAAAGGGAGGGGGTACACTATCATGACCAGAACTGTTAACCCGAACAGGACTAAGAGGGGACAATCATGCCCCCCCTCCCCCCCCCCAACGCCTCGCATGATCATTCAGAAACAGACAAAGATAGTGCCGTTAAATTTTCTGACTTCTTTCTTTGAAGTCTCATGCAACTTTTGAGACCATTCTCGTGACCTACAGGTAAAGCATTGCAACATGTCATGACTTTTTATGAGATGTTATGCCAAATATAGCTCATTTATGTACAAATTCAATGGGATATGAAATTCTTAAAAAGGTTATTACTTTACTTTCTAATTGGTCTGCTTAACTAATTTAGGGCTATGTTTATTTGTTAAATGAACAGTGATGATTCTAATTGAAAAAAAAGGAAAAAAAGATGAAATCACAAGGATAAAAATATTATAAAATCAAATAAGGAAATATTTGGCTTTCATAATTTGCTGTTGAAATCCATACATAAAAGTTCAAAGATGACCTCTGATTTTGGCGAGATTGTGTGAACTGCGGCCAAGATCAGAAACGGGGGGAAGGGGGTAAGCAATCATGGCCCCTCCCCCAGTCCTCAATACATCTCAAATAGAGTAGTCCTTTTAGGGTTAAGGGTGACTGCAGTCTGCAAATACTAAATTATGATTCAAATAAATATGACCTTTCCTACCTTCCCATTTATTGTAGCTTCGTCAGCTTTTCTTATAGCTTTTAGAATATTTTTGTAAACACTTTCCCTGTCTGATGATGAAAAGTTTTCTCCGGAAAGAAGTCTGCTGAGTCTGTCGGAAATCAGTAATAGACATATCAAAAGGAAGATCAATTGCATCATTTTCACAAAATAATCACAACAAAGTACAACTTTGAGTAACGCTTGAATTTCAAAGGTGAATTAAAATGAGGTTAATTATTAGATTTACAGGTACATAATTCTGAGATCAGGAATTCATCTCGACTAAATATGACATACAGAAAGTAAACTGTCTTGATGATGAAAATCAAATTTCATACAGTTTTACTGGTCAACTGCACTTGGCTATTCCATATGAATCATTTCACAAAACATGAATTCTCAGAGAACCTGGTGTTGTCATACTGTATTGACTTCATATAAACTGTAATTATGGTAAAAGCCATTTCTGATTATCAGCATGAGCTTGTACTCAGGACCGAAGAAGGGGGTGGGGGTAGCTTGAACTTTTTATAATACGGAGTTCTTTGGTAAAAGTTGTACTTGGAATGAGAAAAGAAGGACTGTGTTACTGTTTTTGGCCAATATACACCCATACATATGTATTTTGTACAAAATCAAGGTAAATAATGACTGGAAATTTAAGTGAAACACCAGTAACAAGGGGTTTCCTGATCAATCATTGTTGCAGCTTTGAATATAGTTGCAACATCGGATCAGGAACATACCAATCATCGTTGAGTGAAGGAAATCACTTACTCTTTGTCTTCATGATATGCGGTAGGCCAGTATTTGGATGCCTCTGCAAATTGAGCTTTGGTCTGAGGAGCAACTCTAGGAATGTATGCAATGAAAGGGTCTCCTAAAAGTTCTTTGTTGATGTCACCATCCACAATCACTGAAGATGATTTATCTATGATGGGCAATGTGACCTTATTGCTCTCACAAAGGATGACCTGTAACTCATCTGGGATGGAAACAAATTGTAATAACATTTTACTTTTTTTGGATTTAGGTACATGAAAGTATAATCTACTTCATTCAATCTATATTCTTGATAACATAAGTAGGATAATAATTCAATTAGCCAAAAATTCATTGGTTTCCGAAAGGATGATCTGTAACTACCCCAGACAAAACAATTCAAATCTCAATGTTTTCAATGATGTTTTCCACTTACAATGTACTTCTTAAGTAAAATTCATCATTCTATTTTGCAAGAATTAATCCCCTAAATAATAATGTATAGTTTAATTCTAATCGAGTGTTCTAATGTGTGTTACTTTATACAGATATAATTTTCAAAGTTAAATTCACATTTCTTGAGGATATAGTATAATAGGTTAATGAGTCAAGTTGAAGTTGACCATCAAACAGCTATTGTTTTTTTTTTAATGGGTGACTTCCAAAAAACCTCTCTAACCCAAGACATTGGACCTTGATACCCCAAGACCAAGCAGATAATTGTCCTTCCATCATACATGTACTACAGGAATTGAGTTTAAAGTTGATCCATCACACATATTTAAGTTATCACAAGAAACAGATAGCTAAATGGAGGAAAGGTAATAGGGGACTCTGATCTTGTTTGTTTATTTGCTTTTATTGCTGTGTTCAAAATATTACAATATTAAATGTGACATAATTATATGCAATATAATCCATAACATAAACAATACAATCATAATATATAATGAATACAAAATAACGATTCGAGCATAAAGTTGACTTTCAATAATAATATTTAATGAACGCAGGACACCACCATCGTGAGATCTAAAGTAGTGCCTTTGCAGATTAATCATGACACATTTACCTTTATTATCACTTCCATTCTTAATTGTCTGCTTGCGTACTCGTTTGATGTGTGACAGACCCTCTAAAGGATATACATCTGAAAGTTTCCTAGATAATGATAATTAATGAATAATCAATCTTGTTTTTAGTCAAACAACATATTCATTTGAGTGCCCATAATGATTGGTCTCTGGTGGCTTTTGACAGTTTTGTCCCCTTCTTTAGTTTTCAATTTTTTGAAAAGTTGCCTTGCCCAAAAATCATTGTAATTCAAGGCAAGGAAATAAGCCTTCCGAAGCTATGTCTTGGAATTCAGTATGTACCAGTGCAAGTATGAGGAGACTCAGGAGAGTACAAAGTATTACAGGTAAGTATGAAAGTAGAATTACAAGTGGGGATCAAAGGCCCACAGTCAGTAGGGTTACACTTCGTAATTCCGAAGGTTCTTTATTCCGAAGGTTCGTAATTCCGAAACACGTAAATTGCCTATACCTCGATGTTCGTTAATCCGAAAACATAAAAGGGTTCGTTAATCCGAACATTTGTGGCGTTATTCCGAAGGTTCGTTATTCAGAAGGTTCGATAATCCGAAAACGAAATAAGGTTTGTTGTTCCGAAGGTTCGTTAATCCGAAAACAAAATAAGGTTCGTTGTTCCGAAGGTTCGTTAGTCCGAAAACGAAATAAGATTCGTTAATCATTTCGTTTTCGGATTAACAAACCTTCGGAATTACGAACCTTCGGAAATATGAACCTCTGGGATAACGAACCTTCGGAATATCCGAACCTTCGGAATAACGAAGCTTCGGAATTACGAATGTATGCCAGTCAGTAGGACCAACAGGTCAAAAAATTATAGAATACAAGAGGAGCATTCTTAATTAACAAGTGGAATGCCTCTGGCCGTCTCACCTGCATCACGCGATTCAATATAGCAGCAGTGCTGATTTTGAAAACTACTATAACTCGCACAAGATGTTCAGTGATACTTGGTTACTCTTATTTCCACGTTTTATGAACTAGACCAATACACTTATAGAGATATGATGGCAATTCAACAAATACCCCCAACGTGGCCAAAGTTCTTTGACCTTACATGACCTTTGACCTTGATCATGTGACCTGAAACTCGCACAGGATGTTCAGTGATACTTGATTACTATTATGTCCAAGTTTTATGAACTAGACCAACACACTTTCAAATTTATGGCTGTAATTCAACAAATACCCCAATTTGGCCAAAGTTCATTGACCCTAAATGACCTTTGACCTTGATCATGTGACCTGAAACTTGCACAGGATGTTCAGTAATACTTGATTACTATTATGTCCAAGTTTCATGAATCAGATCCATAAACTTTCAAAGTTATGATGGTAATTCAACAGATACCCCCAATTCGGCCAAAGTTCATTGACCCTAAATGACCTTTGACCTTGGTCATGTGACGTGAAACTCATGCAGGATGTTCAGTGATACTTGATTAACCTTATGTATAAGTTTCATGAACTAGGTCCATATATTTTCTAAGTTATGATGACATTTCAAAAACTTAACCTTAGGTTAAGATTTTGATGTTGATTCCCCCAACATGGTCTAAGTTCATTGACCCTAAATGACCTTTGACCTTGGTCATGTGACATGAAACTCAGGCAGGATGTTCAGTAATACTTGATTAACCTTATGGCCGAGTTTCATGAACTAGGTCCATATACTTTCTAAGTTATGCTGTCATTTCAAAAACTTAACCTCAGGTTAAGATTTGGTGTTGACGCCGCCGCCGCCGTCGCCGCCGCCGTCGGAAAAGCGGCGCCTATAGTCTCACTCTGCTATGCAGGTGAGACAATAAAACCAAAAAATAATTACAATAGCAATACCTGAGTATGAAGCTTGTCTTTTTCTTGTCCAGAATGGCTGCAGCATACACAGAAACTGTAGTATCATAGGAATGATAGAAGAAAAAAAGAGATACCGGTACACTAATTCACAATTAGGCTGATCTTTAATTGTAAGGGCGGCTAATTTAAAGGACAAGTCCACCCCAACAAAAAGTCGATCCAAATAAAAAGAGAAAAATCCAACAAGCATAACACTGAAAATTTCATAATAATAATAATAATACCAACATGCTTATATAGCGCATATCACTGCCAAATGCGTCCCTATGCGCTTTTAAAGGAGACAGAAAAGGCAAAGAAAAAAAATAAGAAATTTGCTGGAAAATTGTGGCACTAACTCATTTAAAAGTCTTTTTGAATAAACATGTTTTCAAAGTGGATTTAAACTTGGGTGGAGAAGAGTTCTTTACATATGATGGGGTGGTATTCCAAAGTGAAGGGGCAGCGTGGGCAAAGGATCGTTCTCCATAAAACTTGGTCTGAACACAAGGACAATTTAAAAGATCCTTTTGAGCTGATCGAAGATTACGAGATGGCACATACTTAACTGAACAATCAATAAGATATTTTGGAGCCATTGCGTGGAGGCACTGATAAGTTACAAGCAGTAATTTAATATTACACGTGACTGGACTGGGAGCCAATGTAGTAATTTTAAGACAGGTGTGATGTGGAAATATTTTTTAGTACGGAAGACTAGTCGTGCTGCAGAGTTTTGAATTACTTGTAATTTGTTAATTTGGGAATCGGGCATCCTATAGAGTAAACTATTGCAGTAATCTAAATGACATATTACAAGAGCCTGGACAAGCTGCTTGGTAGTCTTTGCATCTAAGAATTGCCAAACTCTACCAAATTTACATAGAGCAAAAGATGCTGATTTACATTTTGCAGCAACAAACTTGTTCATGACCATATTTTCATCAAATATCACACCTAGGTTTCTGGCTGTTGACGTGGGCATAATTGATCATGTATCAAACTTAACAACTGGAAGTCTCATACTTCTGCGAAAACGAGATGACAGATGTAAAATCTCTGTTTTCTGATCATTCAATTTCAGACCATTTGCTGTGGACCACTGTTTGATCTCTCTTATACATTTTTCTACTTGGGAGATTGCATCATCAATGTTACATGGTTTAAAAGAAACATATACTTGTGTGTCATCAGCATAACACATCCTAGATAATCCATTATACGCTATCACATCATATAAAGGAGATGAGAACATGGTAAATAACAGCGGACCTACCACTGAACCTTGGGGTACGCCTATACAAGGCTCATGAACTGAAGACTCTAACCCGTTTATTACTACTCTCTGTTTTCTTTGAGTCAAATATGATTCAAACCACCTATCTAAATCGGATGTAAAATAAGAAAGTTATGACATTTTAAAGTTTCGCTTAATTTCACAAAACATTTATATGCACATCCTGGCTGGTATGCAAATGAGGAGACTATGATGTCATCCACTCACTATTTCTTTTGTATTTTATTATATGAAATATTCTAATTTTCTTCTCATTGTCAAGTGATACGATTAATTCTTCCCTGAACATGTGGAATTAATTGTTTAATACTATATGGTTCAGTCAAGTTGGTCCTTATTGTAAAATCTATAAAAAATGAAATATTGTATAATTCGAACAATAAAAAAAAAATAGTGAGTGGTGGACATCATCGACTGACTCACCAAGTTGTGCTTTTCACTATTTTGTGAATAATAAATTTTAAAATGTCATAACTTTCTTATTTTACATCCGATTTTGATGAAATTTTCAGCACTATGCTAGTTTGATTTTTCTCTATTTATTCAAGTCAGCATTTCCTGGGGTGGACTTGACCTTTAATAAAAAAAATGTTGACATCCTACATTTGTATTCTGTGCTGTAGACAGAAGCATACCAAGGTCGATGAATACTTCGGACAGTTCATTAAACGTGGCTGCATGTTTTAAAAGAAAAGTGTAATATTTCTTCCTCAAATTCACGATGGAATTGGTATGTAATATTTTTTCATTAGTTAGGAAAAATATCCTACAGAAGAATTGTTTGTACTACATATGAATAGATAAAATGACATGGATTGATAGATACCCAAGGGAACTGGCGCTGAAACATGATCAGGTAGAACTGGTATAATCCTCATGTTTTCTTCCTTCTGAGTGCTTTTCAGTCTTGAATCTGTACAAAAAAATGATAAACAAAGTACATGACGTTGTTGGCTTCATAATAGGAATACATTTCCACCAAGATTTGAAACTCTAGTTGACTTCAATTACTTTATTATTTGTTATCCGATTTTGATGAAATTTTCAGCATTTTGCTCAGTGAATTGAAGATATAAATATTTTTAGCCCGGACCATCCCTTTAAAGGGATGGTCCAGGCTGGAGATATCTATATCTCAATATATAGAGTAAAATTCACAAAGCAAAATGCTGAAAATTTCATCAAAATCAGATAACAAATAACGAAGTTATTGAATTTTAAAGTTAAGCAATATTTTGTGAAAATAGTTATATGCACATCGCCATGAATATTCATTAGGTGGGCTGATGATGTCACATCCCCACTTTCCTTATCTCATTACCGGTACATAAATCATAATTGTTTCATTTTTTCATAAATGTGTAAATGATGTGTCTCCATTATGATGAAATAAGTTGCAGCAATAAATAACTAATGCACTTAATCAGTTGTCAATCCGATTGTTTTAGTTCTTGATAAAATTTTTTTGAATAAACCTAATTTCATATAATACAATACAAAAGAATAAGTGGGGATATGACATCATCAGCCCACCTAATAAATATTCATAAAGAAATTGCCTAGAACTTTTTCACCGGAATAATGCAAATCTTTAAAAATTCAATAACTTTGTTATCCAATTTTGATCAAATTTTCAGCATTTTGCTCTGTGAATTTTACTTTATTTATTGAGATATAAATATTTCCAACCTGGACCATCCCTTTAAAGAAAAAACAAGCATTTTGGAGCAACATTGACTTTGTCTCCAAAATACTCGGTTTGTGTGGGCCTATGGCATCCCGTCCTCCCAGGCTCCATCCATGGAGAGTAAGCCTACGTAGTAGACTGGGGCCGATTGCAAGAACGGGTCTTTGCAAGAACCGTCTTTCATGTCGCCCATTTGTTATGATGCGCCATGTGAAACACATTCGAAATAAATTACCTGCAAACACTTTATCCGTTAAAGTAAACAAAGTCTATTACACTTACAGCTTTGCCTTTGCTTACAAAATGATGTGATATCATGAAATTTTATACAAATTGATTTAAATGCTAGCTAACAAAAGACCCTTTCATGTAATCGGCCCCCGGGGGGGGGGGGGGGCACTCAGTATATATTGCATAGTGGGTATGTGCCGCGGAGGGGACCCCCATTTTTACACTCAAATTTCCGTTCCAAGGCATAGCATTTTTAGTCTTATTGAGAAAAAGAACAAAGAAAGCCGCTCCAAAGCATATCATTTTCTTCTTATTGAGAAAAAAGAAGAAAGAAATCCGCTCCAAAGCTTCGCATATTTTCCGTTATGACGTTCCAGCCGTATTACTATTGATCTGCTACAATGAGCCGCAATTTTGGTGAAAAGCGGCCGCAGAGCGCTGTCCGACCATCGCATCAGCGCTTGCGCACCCGGGCCGCCGGGCTAGCTGCATGCACGTATGCCCGTTCCATAGGGATGAATACACGCAATCACACGCAGGCGACCCAATCCAAGGACCCCCGTTTTCACAAACGTTTGTCGTTCCGAGGACCCTCCTTTAGTTTTACAATAAGCCCGCTCCAAGGCCCCCCGACAATAAAAAGGGAGAAATTACCACATCAGATTGGGATGCAAAATGAACACCTTTATTCAACAAGGCCTAGGCTGAACATGCCGGCTAATATTTATACAATCATATGGTAGCTTCAAACAAACCAAACACAAACATTGGCGTAATACATTCTTCTTTCTTCCATCTTCATCTATGGAAAGCGAATTACCCAAACACTGTGCTGCACCGAATTACAAGCACTACATTCTGGACTAAACAACCCTACAAATCGCATGATTCGAGTATCTAAAATAGTTCAAGTATTTCACTAGAAATCTGCATAAAAAGCACAAACTAGTATGTAACAACACTGCATGTATGGCCATGAACATGTTAAACAACAAACCTACACAATCAAGTAAAAAAAATACAATACACGTATCTGCATAACTCTAGTTAGACTAGTATACTACAAAAGGCAATAGCTAATATAAATATGCAAGTTTAAAGGCATGTAAACTGTTCATTAACGTTAAATGAACAAACAATACCTACAACAACCAATATACAAATGCTTCTTCGTCCATCAACTTCTTACCGTGCATGACCACAAAAAAAATTACACAAAGGCCAAACATATGCTTAAAAAAAATACATCTATAAGGTATTTCTAAATTGACCAATATCTACTCACATTTCCATAACAGCGTGCCATTACAGGTAAACACAATAGTCAACCAATAAATCCGAATCAAAAGTTATTCCTTCCAATAGTTAAAAAAATGATGATCCATATTACTATCCCTCTTAATAAAAACAAATTATACACAGTAACCATAAACCAAAATTCAAAACCGTAAAATTCAGGCATGTCGTGAAAAACAGTTCTCTCTTCCACTTGACCTACACTGATAAACCGTGTAAACAAGCTGAAACACATCTTAACTATGATATGCACTGTTGTGCCACCTGTATATCATAATTGTAAGGAACAATACAAAACAGGTACCTGTAACAGGGCGTATACAAGCTAAAAAACAAGTAAAACCAAATCTAAAAGGCATAAACACAAATTATGCACATGAAAACAGCTACACCATGGAGCGAAAAGGTGCGATCAAATATACTGGAAATATCACAAATGAGGCCTTCATGTACATAAACCTGTCAACAATAAAAATCAAGAGTTAAAATCTAAACTATCAGTATTAAACAAAACAATAGCATAAAATTCCATTATGTAATAAGCTTACGGCTTACATCAGTATCCCAAAATAACAATAGCACAATCATAACAAACAAAAATATCTCACTCAAGGAATATTTACAATTTTTTTTACACAACTTCACTGGTCAGTGTTAAGTCCAATAAAAACTTACACGAGTACCCTTGGCTATTGTAAAAAAAAATAACAAAATGTATGACAAAAATAACCAACATAAATAACTGTACAGAAATTAAACTATATGTGTACAACTGGAGGCCCACTGCACCACCAACTGGTAAAAATAAAAAAAACGACATCAAACTGGACAAGATTAAAACATGTCTAAAATACTAACAGATCATGTGGTTATGGCATTAACATTAAACATGATAAAAAAACCAACAAAAACACTGTCATAAATATACAAAGACAAAGATTACAAATCGACAAGGAATAAATCACCATCAATATAGTCAATAACTGCGAATGTTCGAAAAAAGAGTAACAGCGGTCAAGTGAAAACAGTAAAAATAGTCCAACAATTCTTGCGGCGTAGAATGCAATGTGACCGGCTGCTGCTAACTAAAAACACTGATGCAGGGGACAGGCTGGGGGTGTGGAGGGGCCGGGGGAGGTGGGGTAATATCCGGCGCATAGCTAGCAAAGCGACCTATGTCTGGGCCTATGTCTGGACCTATGTCTGGACAACAGGTGTTGTTCCGAAGCAGACCAAGTAGCGATGAGGGGTTACCTCGAGGATCATATAGAGCAGCGGCCATGGGGACCCAAGGTCGCGAAAGTCCATAGGCGAGTCGTAGTGAGGCCATCAAAATTCCTGTAGTAGGGCCCATCTTGAGGGTGGTGTGATGACAATCTCGGGCAGTTCCACTGGTACATGAAGTGGAGACATCGCGAACACGTTGGACGTCGGGGGGTCGACCCATGGGAACCGAGATGTTGGTACTCATAAGAACTGTACCCAGGCTGGGGATCACATCAGAGGCGGTATCCCTCACAGGCTGGTAGGTGGAGTCATCATGGTATCGGTCTAGAGGACATTGGAATTCCTCATCCTGGACAGTGGTGGCTATGGCATCAACCACAAAAGAGCTGGAGTGAACAACACCATGTTGGTAAATATGGACATCTGGGGGGTGTCCTTGGGGGACCAGGGCATCCTCAAGCTGAAGAGAATGTGGTGGATCCTGACGTAGATCAGGGATGGTACTTTGCTCAAAGCAGTCCATGGTGAACTTCCGATCAGCACCTGGATCAATGGCTCTAGTTGGGTTAACTGGAGATAACTGAATGTGAGACGATGGCTCGAGCATATACAGGCGCAGTTGATGTGTTGTCATGTCAACGGAGGTACTGCTCGCTTGGCTGATAGCGAGACCGGCTATTCTATCATTCGTACATGCGAACCGAACGGAGGTATTGTTAGTTTGGCCGATAGCGAGATCGAGAACGGCTATTCTATCATTCGAACATGCGAACCGAACGGAGGTATTGTTAGTTTGGCCGAGAGCGAGATCGAGAACGGCTATTCTATCATTCGAACATGCGAACCGAACAGAGGTATTGTTAGTTTGGCCGATAGCGAGATCGAGAACGGCTAGCCTATCGTTCGAATGTGTGAATCGAAAACGAGTGCCTGTATGTGAATGGTGCATGCACTGTTCGGGCGTGTGATGAGTGAACAGTGTATCAGAGCGCAAGAGCCTATCAGCCCCGTCAATGCAGGTAGAAGTTGGCACAATCTGGAAACCAGGAGTACTGCCAGGGATAACTGACAAGTCTTTGCACGTTTCATCTCTCTCTGATGAACCAACATAGCGAACATTGCTATCAACAACATCACAGAAATTCAACTGATCTTTACTCGCACCAAGTGTGCAAGTGCCTGATAACATATCAAGTGAAGGGGGATCACATCCCAGTCCAACAGTGAGTTCATGACCTTGGAAACGATCAGGCTCCGATAAACAATCATCATCGGTAGGAATACCCGGATTACATACCACATCATTGTGAGAACCATGATCATCATTAGCTACATGCATTGCCGACAACTCAGCAGCGCAACCATCAAGATTAACAGAATGTGTTACAAGGTCGGTTAAATCTAAATCTCCGGACGATATAGCTCTAGACCCATCTAACTCAACGCTAAACCTCGAAGAATCGCTAGTGTGAACAGGCCTACTCCAATCACCTGTCACTCCAATGTTACAACCATAATGAAACACGTCATGACTACTTCTTCCATCTTCTCGCAAAGCAATGTCATCAACATCACGACTGGGGATACCACCTTCGTCTGCATGTACAAAGCTAAACTCCTTGGCATTGTCTTTACGTTTATTTTCATCACTTCCATCATCAGATCTCAACTCATCATTAACATTGTCTTCATGTTTATTTTCATCACTTCCTACATCACATCTCAACTCATTATCATTGACATTGTCTTCATGTTTATTTACATCACTTCCTTCATCACATCTCAACTCAATATCATTGTCTTCGTGTTTATTTTCATCACATCCTTCAACGAATCTCAACTCATTATCATTGACATTGTCTTCAAGTTTATTTTCATCACATCTGAACACATTGACTTCATGTTTATTTTGATCACTTCTAATTCTATCATTACATCTGAACTCATTATCATTGACGTTGTCTTCGTGTTTATTTTCATCACTTCCTTCATCACATCTCAACTCACTGACATTATTTTTCTCACGTCCTGCATCATGTCTCAATTCATTGTCATTCAACTCATCTTCACAACAATCAAGATTTTGAGTTTGACTGACATGATATTGATAATTGTCATTGGCTAGCATTTGTCTGTCGAAACCAAAATGTATGCAAACAAGATCCCATATGTCTGCAAGTGAAGTGGACTTATTTACAATAGAACCTCTGGCGATAATCGGGCAAGAAGCTGAAATTTGCCCCAGCATGAGTTCCAAAACCACAACTTTCTGAGCGGCTGTCTTACCGCCAGCAACGTCAAAGGAATCGTCAACAAAACCCCGTACGGTATTTGCCTTCGACTTCCTTTGCCATGAAATACTCTCCGATAGAAAAGGCAAAAAATCAGTATATGAACACAAATTCATCATTAAACTACGCTTCCACTCTAGGAAGGATTCGGGAGTCTCGTACCGACTCAACCTGCGCAACTGTGCGGGCGCTTCCGCTGACTGCGTCATCGTATCGTACTATACGTGAGGCTATCATTATCAAAGCGTTACCTGTGTGTCGCTAACGCTGATGGAGGGATGAATCAGCCAGTTCAAATTGCAAAAATCACTACAGCTATAGTCCTAAACTGTCGATGCGTGACCCAGTTTTGGCCTAAAAATTCCTATGTGGCAGGGAACGAACCTAGCGCTGACACCACGACAATAAAAAGGGAGAAATTACCACATCAGATTGGGATGCAAAATGAACACCTTTATTCAACAAGGCCTAGGCTGAACATGCCGGCTAATATTTATACAATCATATGGTAGCTTCAAACAAACCAAACACAAACATTGGCGCCCGTTTTTTGTCTCGCCCGCGGCACATACCCACTACGTTTTTGGTCGAGTGCCCCCCCCCCCCCGGAAAATCGGCCCCTGATATTTACTCTCCAGGAGGCTCCAGACTACCCCCCCCCCCACCCCCCTTCATCGTTCCATTATCCATACCGCCTTACCGGTACCTTCTTCGAATTCGTCGACCTTAAGTTTGGATTCACACACTCTTCTCTTCTTAATTATTGGATGATGATGATCATGATGTGCAATCGTTGCTGATGATCGAATCGATCCAGGGCCTCCATTGTTGGCCTCCATACCATTGACTAGTAATTAGTATAACAAGCAGCAGCTAGCTACTCGTAGGGTATCTTTGCGAGGAGTAATCGCACGGATACTACGCCGCGGCCAGCGGGGCGCCGGCGCGGCCGGGCCGGACGCGTCGCGTCATCGGGTAGGCCAAGGTGCGCTGGGCTCGCATTCAGGTAGAGATCTTCGAGCTTTACGTGCAAGCAGCAATATGGGGTTGACGCGCGTGCATAAAACTGAACATGACGAACAAAAAGACTACGATGTAAGATATGGGTGGATTCATGACACAAAATATTTGGGGGTGTTTTGTTTCGGTAGCTAGTGGGACATAGCATACCGTCATTCGTTTTCCCCTTTCATTTTCAATATAATTATGAAAACAAATAAAACTGTCCACGTCATTATTCGTGCACTCCCATTTTGACAATTGTGTTTTTTAATTGGATAGAATGCTTCATAACCAGGCGCCGATCCGGGGGGGGGGGGGCTGAAGGCGCGATATACCCCGTATGATTTTTTAAAAGAAATAAAAAGAGAGACAAATTGACAAATATAGGTGAAAACCTTTTTTTTTTGCTTGTAAAATTTCCAAAGGGTAGAATGTGCCACCCCTTAAAAATCCTGGATCCTGTAGCACCCTAGTTGTAAAATTTCTCGATTCGCGCCTGATTGAACTGGTAGAAGACAAAATCGAGAAGTCCTTAATTGGACATAAAAATGGAGGATGGTGACGAGTGGCGTGCCCCAGGGGTCAATCTTCGGTCCCAGCCTCGGGCGTCAATATTTAGTCATATTTGTATATCCTGTTCATGATTACAAAAAGTGCTGTGTCAATTTTTAAGGTCGGAATGTCAAAAAAATTTAGCTCGCGCTTCGTGCGCTAGCATTATTTATTTTTTTTAATCAGGACTTTGACGTAAACAGCAAGGTAGCTGATCTGTTACCCTGTATAAATATTTTTGCTAAATAAATAAAATGAATAAATTTCATAGTTGAAATATTTCTCGTCTTTATGGCTAACTGCAAACAGTCCGTAACAGGTCCCTTCTCGATCAGGCCAGAACGTATTTTAAAAAATTCTGCTCGCGTTTCGCGTTCGCAATATTTAAATAGGACTAAAATATATTTATGTAGTTTTAAATTAATAAAGCTATAAAGTGACTGTTAGGACTATACCCCTTCAAATAAACACACAAAATCTTACAAGATTTTGGCGATGACAAATCCCTACGTTTAGTACATTGCAAATGTTATATCCCCTGCATAGCATGAGAGTATGCATACGTCCATTTATGAATTGTATGATACAAATTATTTTTTTAATATGGTTATAGCTGATCATGACCCAATCAAAAATCCTTTGAATACACTGGCGTGAATGTTGGGGGAAGTTTTACTATCCTAGCATCTTTTTGGAAGCGGGGGATTTTGGACAAAAATATAGGCTAAATCAATGTCACACAGAGGCAAGTTAGGACACCGATATTTAAAAAATATTTACAATTTCATCCGTTTATTGGAGACCTAAAATCACATTAATTCCATAACAATCTAATAAATATTTCAAATATTAATTTTATTCAAATTTTTCAATGTTGCATCATCTCCAAATATAATCTTAAAAACTATTCAAAACCTTTTTTTTCTGCAATATGTTTCTTTTGATTTGCACGATTGTGGTATTTCCACCTTTTTGGAAGTTTATATTGTTGCCTGTAATACCTATAATCATAAAGTACCCTTATTCCCGATTCATGATCCATTCTCATCTCATCTTTAACCAGTGAGCAAGTGAGTTTTCATTGAACAAAATATGGACAGTTACTACTTACTACCTACCATTTACTTCTATGCTCACTCGTTGCATCTCTCCCACTATATCGCACACCCCTTGACAGACGATTTTGTTCATCATTCTGCCTTCCAACTATCATAAAAAATTCTCCCTCGCTTCGCTCGCTCTCATATTGATATTTACTGTAATTCATTATATATTCCAACAAATCCATTACAATAAATCCATTGGAAAAAATCATGATAGGCCTTTAACTGAAATATGATAATATGAATTTACAGTATATACGTATACATTGCCCGTGATGTGATAATTACACACCACTTGAAAAGAGGTTTTGGACACCCTTTTGTCTCCCTTATACTACGGAAAATTTGCTGGCTCCCTTCGCTCGGTCGCATATTGGTATTAATTGCAATTCATTTAATTGCAATTCATTACTTTATAGCCCAAAAATCGTTTTAGGCCTTAAACTGAAATATGGTAGTATTATGAACATGCATGGTTATAATACCCCCGTATACATCCCCCCTTGGTGTGGGGGTGTCCCAAATTTTTTGAATTTTCAGGTCAATATATTGCAATCATCCCCCCATGCACTGCTCGGACCGGATATGTGACTCTTCACGTTTACAGAGCTAGTGCAAAAGCTTCACGTTCGCGTATTCTGGGGGTGCTTTCGGGGCCCGGGCCTCCCGGGTTGGCAAAAAAGGGGGCTCCAAAAAGAAGAAGAAAAGAGAAGAAAACAAAAGGGGTGAAAAAAGGAGGGAAAGAAGAAAAGAAAGAGAAAGAAAGGGAAAGAAAGAGAGATGGGGAAAAGAGGGAAAGGGGTGCCGGATTGATATTCGAATGGATGGGGGGGGCCTCAAATTGATGTTCGACTTAGTGGCGTAGATTTGATGTTATAGGGGGCGCCGAATTTATATTCGACATAAGGGGCGCCGAATTTATGTTTGACATAGCGGGCGCCGATTTGATGTTCTACCAAGGGGCGCTGATTTGATGTGTTACCTAGGGGGGGGGGGGGCGCCGAATTTATGTTTTACTAAGGGGCGCCGAATTGATGTTCTGTTCGACATAGGCTGGCGCGGAATTGAAGTTTGGCATAGGGGCGCCAAATTGATCTTCAACCTATATAGGGGGGTGCCGAATTGATGTTCGACCTAGGAGCGCCGAATTGATGTTTATTGGAGTTCGACATAGGGGGCGCCGAATTGATGTTCTGTTCGACATAGGCTTGCGCCGAATTGAAGTTTGGCATATGGGCGCCAAATTGATCTTCAACCTAGGGGGGTGCCGAATTGATGTTCGACCTAGGGGCGCGTCGAATTGATGTTTTACTTCGATGCGCCGCATTGATGTTCGACATAGGGGGCGCCAAATTGATGTTCGACCTAGGGGCGCCTATATAAGAGCACCAATTTGATGTTTGTCCCGAGGCGCCAAATTCATGTTCAACCTATATAGGAAGGGAAGCCGAATTCATATTCGACCTTTGGGGCGTCAATTTGATGTTTGTCCTGAGGCGCCAAATTCATGTTCAACCTATATAGGGTGGGGCACCAAATTCATATTCGACCATTCAGGCGCCAATCTCATGTTTGACCGGGGGCGCCAAAATCATGTTTCACGTGAGTTTGGTGCTCGCGCTCGTATCAAATGCAAAGTTCGATGTCCATCCTGTTTATGATTACCAAAAGTGCATAGAAAGTCAATTTTAGGTCAGAATATCAATATTTTTCAGCTCGAGCTTCACACTCGCATCAATTATTTTATAAAGATGCATCCATTCCTGTTCATGGTTACAAAAAGTGCTTAGAATGTCCAGGTTTGGGTCGGAAATTCAAAAATTTTCAGCTCTTGACATAAATATCATCCCCTTCCTGATTAACAAAAGTGCTTACAGACTTTCCAAATTTGAGGTCAGAATATCAAAAATTTTCAGCTCGAGTTTCGCACTCGCATCAATAAAAAATTGTTTAGATACCCATCATGTTCACGGTTACTAAAAGTGCTTAGAATATCCGATCTGGAAACATATAGATGAAATATCTTCCACTCCCCCCCCCCTCCTATAAACGAAAGCTGGATCCGCCCCTGGTAAATAAATGTCAGATCCCGCTCACATAATCTCCGTAGGGAATGCTCTGATGAGAAGCAGAAACCCCAAAGTGCTTAAAATTCTATGCTTTCAGGGGGCCGTTTCATAAAGCTAATCGTAAGTTAAGATCGAGCGACTTTAATAACTACTGGTGATCCTTTCTTTTTAGAGCGTAAGAAAGGTTCACCAGTCGTTCTTAAAGTCGCTTTTAACTTACGAACAGCTTTATGAAACACCCACCTGGTCAATTTTTTTTTCAAAAAGTGGTATGACAACATATTCATGGATGTTTTTTTTTCATGCACACATTAAAAAAGAGTTCTTTAATTGCCTTTTTTCAAGTGATTATGACATAAGATCATTTAACATGCGTTTAAGATACCTTTATTTGCCTGGCGGCAGTGGCGTAACTATGGGGGGCAAGTCCCACCCCCATCGACTGGCAAAAAAAAAAACGGGGGGAAAGAAGAAAAAGAGGAACTAAGAAATAGAAACGTGGTAGGGAGTAGAAATTATTGTTTATTATATTATAGTATTACATAAGTATTTTTTTTTTCATAACTTTCTGAAAATGTTATATTTTAGGACCTATTTGTTCATCATTGCTGGTGTTCGCATTGTCTGTTTAATGAGGTAATCCTATTTTACAAAAAACATCCCGTTTTCAAGTCCATATACACCAAATATATTTCCTCGCACTTCGAGTTGTGTTATGTAGTGACATATCCTTCTTTTTTTTATGACTAATTTAAGTAATTGCCCCCTTTTAAGGTCTGTATATAAATCATTTCCAGTCCTTATGCACGTTCTTATTAGTGGATTAGTGAGATATGTCTGCTCTTCATGAATTCCTATAAATATCAAAATATCAAACATTTTCAGTTTGCGCTTCGCGCTCGCATCATTTGGTTAGTTAATTACGTATGGCTTTAGTGAATTCCTAAGGACAAGCCTTAATTAGAAGCCTCTTCAGGTCTGAATTTAAAAATTTTCAGCTAGCGCTTGCATCATTTGGTTAGTGAATTGCGTACGTATCATGTTCATGATTACAATGACTATAAAAAGTTCTTCATGTGTTGAGGTGTAATTTTAACAAAATCGACAAGTGTTTGGGGTCATATATACAAAAATTTCAGCTCGATCTTCGCGCTCGCATTGTATGTTTAGTGGGACAGATAAGTCTGAATATCAAAATTTTCAGCTCGCGCTTCGCGCTCGCATTATGATCAGTAAGATACAAATTCATTTGATGGCACTGTCGCTATTAGGTCGGTATACCTGGCACTCGAGCGCGCTTCGCGCTCCCACTAGGTGACTCAAAAATTTTGCTGTTGCCCCCTATGCAGTGACCCACGGTACGCCACTGCCTGACCGGAGGAGGGGCGCCATTTTCCCAAAGTTCAAAGGGGCGCCAAAATTAGGTCGGGCCCCCCGGGTTGCAAAATCCTGGATGCGCGCCTGCATTCTATGGACATATTATTATGAAAAAAGACAGAAATTATATGGTTATTCCTTTGCTGAATTCTGAAATATTATTTATTGGAAAATGGTAGCAGGGTCATGGTGTTGAAGCAACAAAATAGTGTGATGTCTATGTAACGGTGGTATCAGCTTTTTCATTTCACAGAGTGTATCAGTCAAATGTGAGTAAGTTTTGATGTGTCAATTTAAAGATGATGTCCAATGATAGTAATTCAGTTTGAAATTGGGGATGTTTAATGGTTGCTGCTAAACAAATACAAAGTTTTACCACCGTTACATGGACATCACATTTAGGCAATAAATTCTCAGGTGTGAATATGTCATACATCATGATGCTTGAGAAGTAAAACTTGGTGAGACCCCATTTATTTTTGCTGGTAATTTTATGCATACATTTGCCTTCTTTTCATCAGACACGGTTTTCAGTTCTGGTATGTCACAAAATGGCAATCCCGTGGAATGACCCAGCATCAAAAGTTGAGTACTGTGTTATATAGGCAGGTTTTTAGATCAGGATTACAATTTGCGCCGTGCAGATATAGTGACGTGTCTTCAATGTTCGCCCCAATAAATAATTTGTTGTAAAAAAATACCAGAAAACCGATGCGTGAGGTTCGGAGGAAAATCAATCCGCAAAGATTAGTAAAAGTATTGGAATTTCAAGTTAATGATCTGTGACGTCATATAGCTGCACATTATGTTTTGTTGTAAAAAAAAAACAATTTCTGTTCTTTTTAATTACAATATAATTAACTATTTTTTCGGAGTGAACTTCCCTATTCATAAGAAGTGCATTATAGGATGACATCCATGCCTCCTCTGCATCTGTCAAGTTGTTATTTAAACAAGTGGAACGCCTCTGGCAGTCTCGCCTGCATTACGCGATTTAATATAGCAGCAGTGCTAACTTTGAAAACTACTATAAAATAATCATTCACAAAAACACCATTCATATAATGACATAATACCACGTTCATTGACCATAAATGACATTTGAACGGTGACTTAAGACTTGTCAACTACACCCATGTCCACATTTCATTCACTCTATCTATAAACTTTCAAAGTTATGATGGCAATTCAACAATTACCCCAACATTGCCTAAGTTTATTGACCTTTGACCTTGGTTTTGTGACCTGAAACTCACAGGGGATGTTCAGTGATACTTGATTACTCTTATATCCCAAGTTTTATGAACTAGATCCATAAACTTTCAGAGTTAGGATGGTAATTCACCAAATACCCCCAACACGGCCAAAGTTCATTGACCTTTAATGACCTTTGACCATGGTCATGTGACCTGAAACTCGTACATGTTCAGTGATACTTGATTACTCTTTTGTCCAAGTTTTATGAACTAGATCCGTAAACTTTCAGAGTTAGGATGGTAATTTAACAAATACCCCCAACACGGCCAAAGTTCATTGACCTTAAATGACCATTGACCATGGTCATGTGACCTGAAACTCGCACAGGATATTCAGTGGTACTTAATTAACCTAATGTCCAAGTTTCATGAACTAGATCCATAAATTTTCAAAGTTATGATGGTAATTCAACAAATACCCCCAACTTGACCAAAGTTCATTGACCCTAAATGACCTTTGACCTTCGTCACGTGACCTGAAACTCAAGCAGGATGTTCACTATTACTTGATTAACCTTATGCCCAAGTTTCATGAACTAGGTCCATATACTTTCTAAGTTATGATGTCATTTCAAAAACTTAACCTTTGGTTAAGATTTTGAAAATAATTCTCCCAACATGGTCAAAGTTCATTGACCCTAAATGACCTTTGACCTTGGTCATGTGACCTGAAACTCAGGCAGGATGTTCAGTAATACTTGATTACTCTTATATCCCAAGTTTTATGAACTAGATCCATAAACTTTCAGAGTTAGGATGGTAATTCACCAAATACCCCCAACACGGCCAAAGTTCATTGACCTTTAATGACCTTTGACCATGGTCATGTGACCTGAAACTCGTACATGTTCAGTGATACTTGATTACTCTTTTGTCCAAGTTTTATGAACTAGATCCGTAAACTTTCAGAGTTAGGATGGTAATTTAACAAATACCCCCAACACGGCCAAAGTTCATTGACCTTAAATGACCATTGACCATGGTCATGTGACCTGAAACTCGCACAGGATATTCAGTGGTACTTAATTAACCTAATGTCCAAGTTTCATGAACTAGATCCATAAATTTTCAAAGTTATGATGGTAATTCAACAAATACCCCCAACTTGACCAAAGTTCATTGACCCTAAATGACCTTTGACCTTCGTCACGTGACCTGAAACTCAAGCAGGATGTTCACTATTACTTGATTAACCTTATGCCCAAGTTTCATGAACTAGGTCCATATACTTTCTAAGTTATGATGTCATTTCAAAAACTTAACCTTTGGTTAAGATTTTGAAAATAATTCTCCCAACATGGTCAAAGTTCATTGACCCTAAATGACCTTTGACCTTGGTCATGTGACCTGAAACTCAGGCAGGATGTTCAGTAATACTTGATTAACCTTATGTCCAAGTTTCATGAACTAGGTCCATAGACTTTCTAAGTTATGATGTCATTTCAAAAACTTAACCTTAGGTTAAGATTTGATGTTGACGCCGCCGCCGCCGTCGCCGTCGGAAAAGCGGCGCCTATAGTCTCGCTCTGCTATGCAGGCGAGACAAAAACTGCGTTCACAGAACACCAGTATTTTCTACCTATACGGTATACTATTCTGAGAATGTCACTGTCATGGGTTAAAATCTATGAATTTTTTTTATTGATATTTTGTGTACCATCCCCGCGGTGCTTGATCACATTTTCAACGGAGAAAGAATAGGGAGTACTCATGCGCTTTTGTTGCTACCATTTTTCCCCACAAATTTATCATATCTTAGAATTCAGCATACATGTAAAACTTGTTTTAATACAGAATAAAGGAGCACGGTCAGACGGGTCAGTGGAGAGGGCCAGAAAATTAATCAACTTTTTGGCCTGATAACTTGTCCACAAATTCAGTTCACTCCGATCCGCGCGCCCTGCTCTAGCGCGTAATGTATGCAGCTGTATACGGCCGGCGGACAGAGTACGGCCTGACAAATGACTGATTTTCTTAAAATTTGTCAAAAATGAGGACAATAATTCAACGAGTCACCAAAGCTAGTGTCACTGGTAAGTTCATTTGTTTTCAAATAAATAATATAATCATGCCCTAAATCCTCTAAGTGTCACGTTACTGATGTCGAACAGTTAGTCTTCATGTTGTAATGTACCGGTACCGAATCTGGAACTAAATAAAGGAAGTGCTGTGTGTGTTTGTGTAGACTGCCTTACGGAATACGGTACGCGCCGCCGGGGCCTGTTGTTTAGTTACTGAATACTGTTGCATGAAACTGTCTTTTGTAATCATCGTACATGTATATCGGTGCTAGAGAGTAAAAATCATTCACTAATGTGTGCTTACTCTAGCTCCCACGGAGCCAGGGATTGCGTCCCATTCATGTGCGTGTATGATGGGGTGTCCAAACTTCGCGCACTTTTCAAAAATATTCATCAGGCTTAATTTTGTTCACAAAATATTCATAATTTATACAAAACCAATTCAAGAAATAGTTACTACATTGACGGCAAGATCGTAAACTATAAAATCATGGACGAAAATGTAAAGTAGGTCAAGGGGTTTCGCCGGTATCGCGATCTCAAAATTCTATTCCGATCGGCGAATGCGGGCTGTGCTGAAAAACCGTTCAGAAAAGTGTGACCTAACTTCGCGCACCAAAGCTTTTGTGGAGATTTAAACAAAAACTCAAGTTCAAAAAGTGAAAAATTGAATCAGATTGATGGCAAAATGCTATGGAATCGGTTAGTACCACATTTAACTCACATTTTTGATGATTTCTGCTTGCAAAATGGTGATATCGTGATGCTTGTGATTTCTTCAAAACGGGCGCTAGCGGTGACAAATTTGCCGATCTTTTGCCAATATTTTCATGAATACTGAACTCATCCTAAAGAAATTTTCATTATATGGTAATTTTAGGTCGCTTTTCACGTTGATGATGTCAGATTTTAAGGATATTGGCTAGTTTTTGAGATAAGGACCGTCCGCGAAGTATGGACACGCGCGAAGTTTGGACACACTGCCATACTGCAAAAAAAACTGAAATTTTCGCCCCCAAGATTTCTAAATTCTACTCTAACTCTAAGTCTAAGTTAAAAAAAAAAAGATCTAGGCCTAGACTCTACCTGAGAGTGGAGGTACCTCAGCCTCAGGCGATGTTCGTGCAGGCTCCACTTCACTACCGCTACACTACGCTCCACCTACCCGAACATCCGGACAGTGAACTAGATCGGATATTCCGAGTCATAAAAGGTGGGATGGCAATCATGGTTATCGTAAAAATTAAAGAAAAAAATATAACGACGGATATGAATGACTTAATATCTTACTCTATACCCGTATTTCACTCCGTGTCCATCCTCCGGTTATCCTCAAAATTTGTGATTTTGGGCCAGTATCTTTTTCCTCACACGTATTATTCACGGCCGATTTCAAAACATCGCATGCGATCGCAATCGATCAGCGACCCGATGTTCGGGTAGGTGGAGGGTAGTGTAGCGGTAGTGAAGTGGAGTGGAGCCTGCACGAACATCGCCTGAGGTACCGGGAAGGGGGGGATGTGGGGGGCACTCAGTAATGCGTGGTGGGTATATTATAACTATGCCATGGAGGGGACCCCCATTTTTACACTCAATTTTCCGTTCCAAGGCATAACATTTTAATCTTATTGAGAAAAGAATCAAAGAAAGCTGCTCCAAAGCAAAGCATTTTCTTATCTAGAATTAGAAAAAAGAATAAATCCGTTCCAAACCTTTGCATATTTTTCGTTATGCAGTTCCGGCCACATTGACCCACTACAATGAGCTGCAATTTCGGTAAAAAATGGCCGCAGAGCGCTGTCCGACCATCGCCTCTGCGCGGGCGCACCCACCACCCATGCCGCTGTGCTAGCTGCATGCACGTGCCCGTTCCACAGGGATGCATGTACGCACTCACACGCAGGCGACTCGTCCCAAGGAATCCCGTTTTCACAAAACTAAGTTCCGGAGCCTGTCCCAAAGACCCTCCTTTTACAATATACCCGCTCCAAAGCCCCTATTTTTGTCTCGCCCACGACACACCTACCACTTTTTTGGTCGAGTACCCCCCTCCCCTTGGAGATTCTAGCGGCGGATACAACTTCATTTCTGACATTTCTACAATATTGATTTCATTTTTAAACGAACTCATTGAAAAAACAAGAAAAATATTATGTTTAGACTGGGAAAACTTGCCGCAATCTTTACGTCGCCATCTTGTTTTCTATGTTTTTTCGCCAAGATACAAGACGTACATGTATATCCCGATATGAAGATAATGAAAATTGTTGATATTAAGGTGATTGCTTCTCGCTTTCAATTTTTTTTTTTTTTTTCGTAGATTAACGTAAGAAAAATATTGATTATTCATATTTTTGCTAACTTTTGAGGTGTTTACAACATACATGTATAGCAAATATTTGTATTCTTGCAATGGTGTGACACTTTGCATTCGGTGAAAGGAAGAGACACTATTCAACTCCACTATGCCTAGTTGAAAAGAGCATTAAGGTCAATAAACTTTGGCCATGTTGGAAGTAATTATTAAATTGCTGTCATAACTTTCAAAGTTTATGGATATAGTTTATGAATTGTGGACATAGGGGTAATCAAGTATCACTGACAAGTCTTTGGTCACATGATCAAGGTCAAATGTAATTTAGGGTCAATGCACGTAGTATTCATTATATGAATGGTGTTTTTTGTGAATAATTATTTCATAGTAGTTTTCAAAGTCAGTGCTGCTGCTATATTGAATCGCGTAATGCAGGTGAGACTGCCAGTGGCGCTCCACTTGTTAATGCTTTTCTTCTTATTCTTCGGGCCACCAAACTTGTGGAGCCTTGACTTAAAATGCGAAATCTCGCACTCATGCCTACCGGTATTCACTATATATATACATGTAATATCTCGACTCATGAAAAGTTTAACATATTTTTTAATATATTCTTGAAGCTTATATAAACTTCTGTAACAGAATAAAATAAAGCTATCTCTAGTCTCCTGTGCACTCCTGTTCCAATAAAGTCAAATCACTAAATCTCTCCTATTAGTATTAAACATATAATAAAAACCTAACTGAAGAAGGTGAACACATAACAACTCAGATGTAAACAAGATGAATCCCAGGTCGGCACTCACTTTACTTTCTTTTCTAAAAATCACATGTACCAATGCACTCCATTAAATCATTAATCAACTCAACCAGTCAAATAAAAGAAAAGTGGTATAGCCCATTTAAAAAATGAACTAACCTTATTCAAAAATAAGAACCTATAAAGCAAAGAGGGGTGATCATGAGGTGGAACTGAATGGGAACTAAACAATAAGGCCATGTGGAGTAGAAAAGCAATGTAAAACTAGGAAGCATGACTGAGGGCAAATGATTGAGAGAATGAGATGCAATGAACCTGGTGAATTGCCGTTGCTATGACAGACGAACAATGTTTAGTGGAGATGGAATGAAGGATGAGATTAGAACACAGTAATGTATGTCAAATTTGAAGATAGAATGAAGGATGAACTCTTGACTTGGGATGTAAATAAACAAATTTATGATTTTATGAAAATTTTTCATTCTGTAATAAGAGATCCAATTGATGAAGAAGACTAAATATTTTGCTGATACTATCGATATCAAACAATGTCGCGGACTTGGGGAAAAAAATTGCCTCGATATGTGGTCTACATAATTATGTAGTTAAATTATTTTGCACGCTGGTTCAACTCTGATGACACTCTGTTTTGTAACTTTCTTTATATTCTTCTTTCACTGCATCACTTTCTACAGTTGGTGATGAATTGATAAGTAGCATCGGGAGAGGGCTCTGTATTCTTGTTGGAATATCAAAAGATGACACTCCTAAAGAAAGAGAATACATGTAAGTATAGTTACAATGTAGGTTCTTCTTTTAAGCCAAACCTACAGTACATCGCCAGGGGTATCACCACAGGTTAAAAATGTCTGGATCCTGGAAAATACACCTACATGTATACAATCATCTTTTGCAGATTTTTTTTTAAAGGAAACTCTCATTGAATTATGATATACATGTACATGTTGGTTTAAAAATTTGTAATGCAACATGCAGGGAGCCTTGAAGAATAATTTTTTGTTTCATATGTATGTTAAAGTCAAAGTTAAAATAAAAGTATTTTGAATATTTTATCTTTCATATATCATCAGCATACAACTAGTATGTGTTTGTAACTTATTTTAGTTTTTGATAGCAAAATTTCAGAATATAAATCTTTTATTTTGCATCTAATTTCAGGAAATTTCAGTTTTATGCTTGTTTGGTTATTTATTTATTTTTTTTCATTAAAATAAACTTTATCTGTATTCTGACTCAAGTACATTTCAGAAAAATTGTATCTTCTTCCTCCTCCGATGATCAGTGACGGTGATCAACAGCTCTCAGCTGTAAGGAAAATCAAATCTAAGTACAGGTCATACATTGTAGGTGCATGGATATTGTTTTTTGTTTAAAAAAAGTTCAGTTCTGGGGTATAGCAGCATAGAAATAGGGTTTGGAGAACCCTATAACAGTTTTAAGTTGGAAGGACAGGGTTTGGGAGAAGGATGAAGCGTTAGAAGGCAAGTGGGTAGGCTTTCCTTTTAAAGGCAGACTGTTGAGATAGAAGAAGAGGAAGCTAAGTGATGGGCATATCATTTGTCACACTGACGTATGTATATTAAAAACAAGTTATTAAGATTAAGATACACATATAAAAACGACAGCCAGTTGTTAATTCTTTTGAAATTATTTGTATTTTTCCCCTCAGAGTCAGGAAGATTTTAAACCTGAGATTGTTTGATGATGAAAATGACAAAAGATGGGCAAAGAGTGTCAGAGACAAACAACTGGAAATCCTGTGTGTGAGTCAGGTATGTTGGATTCATTTTTAATTCTATCGTCATTAGGGCTATATAAACATTTAAATTTGTATTGTGCTTTGCGCCCTTTTTGCAGTCTGTTTTCATATTGCATTGTCTGAGTTTTTGGAGATGAACAAAGCCTGTTTACCTTTGCCATGCATCGCAATTTTGACCATGATTTGTGTAAAGCTGTTTAAGGCAAATTAATCACTTCAGGCATTTTTACTCTGATCAATGTATACATTTGTAGGTGAAGATCACAGATTAATCTCGTATTTTTGAAATGGAAGTTGAATTTCAGAAAAATAAAATCTTCAAAGAATTCTTTGTTAGTTTCAAGGAACTAGATTTCTAAAATGCCCCTTGGCTTTATTTAGACGGTGAAAAGATATTCATTTGTAGGCCATTATTACTTTGAATGAAGGATAATTATGATGCATAATTTCCTTCTTAATCTTTTCTATGATTAATATTTGCCATTTAAACGTCATGCTGTTAGAGATAGAAAAAATAATATATTCCAATTGTTTTGTTATCAACGCTATAATAATAATATACGATGTGTGTAGGCAAGCATATATGGCAGTTCAATGCCCCCTTTTACAGTGTAGATTTAAAAAAATGATCCTTCTAATTTTCGGAGATTCATGTTTCATAGCTGTATTGCATTTATTTATTTTTTGTTTTATATTTCAGTTTACACTATACTCTATACTGAAGGGTAATAAACCAGATTTTCATCAGGCAATGCCAGGTGATCAGTCACAAATATACTACAATGAATTTCTTGATATGTTGAGAGAGGATTATCACCCTGATAAGATTAAAGGTAAGCTTGTATATTTGCATTATCAGCTGAACAGCAATTCTAAGTAGGCCTACCGTAATTTTATAATTATAATGGGGGTAATGTATATTGACATGTCATCACTAGACATATGTATGCTGATGAAATGATGGCTGAGTCATTGGAAATATAACTTTCTGGATTTCAATGCCATCTTTACTTGTCGGAATTTAGTATTTTGTTGAATAAAATTTTAGATGGAATTTGAACGCTTTGAACGCCGGTAGAAAAATAATTAAAGAAATAATAGATTTCCATGTTCCTCACAGCCATTATGTTGTATCTGTTATGATTATCGAATGAAATTGATTAAGTGAAATCGGGCCCGTTTTATAAAGACTCACAAGTGTTGTAACTTTGCTACTATGGCAACTACCATGGCAACAGGGCTCAGCAGCCAATCAAAATCAAGGTTACCATGGTAGTTGCCATAATGGCAAATTTACAACAGTTGCAACTCTTTATGAAACTGGCCCCTGAAGTGCTCTGGAGACAAGTATTTGTGTAATCTACAATTGATGTACACATGCATGTATAAATTTTGGATGTCATGACTCATGACCTTATGTTAACACATTCTATTTGAAAATAATCATGGACTTTCCTAATCTTTAGATCTTAAATTCTTATATTACAGTATTGAACAATGTAGATTTCTGAACCATAACTATTGAAATCACAAGCAGGTTGTTAATTAAAGCATGTCACACCTTCTCATTTTCCTGTTATAAATTACATTTTAATGTTTATGATGTCTCCTTGAGGAGGCAATGCCTTGATACATCTTGCACCATTTGTCAAATTAAATTTTCATTTTTTTAATAAATTTTTTATTCATTAAAATCGGTTGTGAAATAAGCAAGTTATGGACGTTTAAAGAGTCCTGTTGCACTCTCTATGGGAATCCCCAAATTGGCAAACATGCCTCAAAACGGCGGACCCCGCGACAACCCTCCATCCGCTTTGCACACAAAATTTCAGATCCTCCCCATTATCTTTAAAATTGCATATTGCCTCATTCTGAGCATAACATTAAGTCATAGGAAAATATATTTCACACCACATATATCAAGGTTAGGAGATGATGTGAAATATGTAAAACAAATTGATGACATGCAGTACAGTAGAGATATGATTCATATGAATGTATATGTTCGCCCCACTGTGATGGAAAAAGTGCAAGGGATGTTGAAGGCAGTGATGCACAAGACAGTGATGCACCTGGACAAGAAAATGGAGACATACGATATTGCCAATCCTACTTCTATAATTTAATTTTCACAGATTTTAAGGTTTTAATTTGAATGTGAATATCGTGTTTTACATTCAGGCAGAATTAAATAGCACAAATTAGGCTGCCATCACTTGTTACCTCAGAACACCATAATTTGACAGGAGCCATGGTGGCTCAAAGTATTGGTATGATGGGCCCATTGGCCTTGTTCATAAGAGTTTGGAACTCACTTGAGATTATTGTCATTTAGTCTGATGCCCACATGGTCTTATCCTAGCTCATCTTCAACCAGTTTGTCTTTAAAAAAAATAGCCAGATTACAATTTTCCCAATTTCCAGTCAAGCTAATGTTGTATACTACCTACAGTAATGTACCGGTATGCAAATTTTGCGAAATATCCAGTCGATCTAACACCGCATAGTAAGTTGACACTACAGAGTGGACATTACATACATATTGACAGTTAGCTCAAGTACATGTATGTGGTGATGGTTGGACTAATTGGCAAAGACCAAGTGGGTTTAGCCATGATGGTGTTAGACGATTTTCTGCCACATATACGTAGTTGACCAAGTGATTACGAAACTTGTCATGAAGGCATGCATGTTCACATCCATGCTTACTGTGTAGAGTGACATTCTCATACTTAAATTGGCAGATGGTCGATTTGGAGCACACATGCAAGTTCATATACAAAACGATGGACCTGTCACCATACAGCTAGACTCACCACCAGACTCTGGCATGAGCACGGGTCAGGAGTCTGCAGGCAATGCCGACCTGTTGAGGCACTCCAGACAGGTGAGTTTGAAGTTTGCAGTGAAGGGTGTTTCTATCTCATGTAAAATGGCAATTGTATTTGTGTGATGTGAATAGAGCAGGCCTTAAAATTTTGATATGATATTGTGAGGGCGAGGTCGTGTTGCTATAGGGCATATCTCTATATTGCAGTACAAATTAGGCACAACAAATATCCGAGGCCGATCAGAGGGGCATTGAGGCCAATCAATAGACCATCAGAGGTTTGTGGCCTTGGTGGCCTTGGATTAATTCATGCCCTGATAGAGTGTATGGATATGTGGATACCTTAGTGCCTAATTATGATTTCTAGAGGATAGAGGGGGGGAAGTAGAGAGACAGACAGAGAGAAAGAAGGAGAGAGAGAGAGAGGGCATGATTCAGAGTGCTAGGGGGAAGAGAGCAGTGAAAATTGAAGAGTACACTACACCTTACATATATGTTTACAATAGGTGCATTTTTTAAGATTATCAAAGGGAGGCGAGAATCAGAGAATGCATCGTGTTTGATATTTTTAAGCATTTACATGCATCTCTATTGACATTCATTAAAAAAATTATTTGTTAGTGATGATGGACTATTGTACCATAAATCAATATGCCAGTCTTTCTTAGTTAAAATGTGTAAACAGTCATTTTGAGTGCACTTGTTGCAATCGCAAGAATCAATATTTCCTGGGTTATGTTATGTGATGTTGTCTGTAATAATGCAAAGTGGATACAGCATGTAATGGTTGGTGTTCTTTACAGCTTGTCCAATTTTGAAATTATTCTTCACAGATTTGCATGTGTCCAGCAGTTTTCAGTGCTTGAGATTTGAATACAAATGATGTACTTTATTGTAATGTTGAAGTTAAAAATCTTAACATTTTGCTACAAAAGAAGTGGAACCTATTTTGACAGTTACTACCTGTATAACCGGTTAGATTTCAAACTCCATTGTTCTTAATTCTTACATGTAGATGTATCTGTACTGTATGTCCTCATTGTCTTAATAAGAAAACCAAAATGCATGAGATCATGTTAGTACAGTACCTCTAAATATAAAGATATTTACCTTTGAGAATTATTGCTTTTTATTATGGTATTAATGATGTGTCTTAGACTCTGTATGCATTACTGTTTGTGTTACAATGGCCAGACCAAAAAAAAAAAAGATATTATTAATTATTATCCTTATTCTACCCATGTTCTCCAAGAGAATTTTCCAGTGAAGTTTGTACCGATAGTACATACATGTAGAATTCATCAGGCTTGAGTCATGTTTATTTGGAAAAACATTTTATTGCCATTAATAAATTGGTGGTTGGGGTTAACTGGGGGGGGGGGGGGTGAATTTCTCCAAAAGTTAGAGAAGTTTCACAATAACTGAATAAAAATAATTTCAAGGAAATATGAGAAATGGATGATATTTCATGGATGTAAAGATGTGAAATGTGAAATTTCAGCAACTTTTTGGGCAGTTTTTTTTTCGGGGGGGGGGGGGGGTCAAACTGTTACATTAAAGTAGGAATATTTTTACACTTCTATTTAGTTGATTGAACAATGTATAAATGACTCAGCCATAGAATGCACAGGTCTAGTGTTATCTCCCAACATAATGAAGCAATTATCACGGATACATGTATGTGTACAAGTTGTGTTCATATACTTGTGTGCTTTTCAGAGGACAAAATTCTTTTTAAAAAATGTACAATGAAAAAACCTAGCTTGTGTTTTGTTGTTTCTGAAATGAACCATATAAAGCAGACATATTATTGAGTGATTCATATGATCAAACCAGATGCAATTTAAACTTGTTTTATTGGGAAGAAAAGGAAAGCGATAAAATCTGAATTCATTTGCCACAAGCATTTAAAATGCAACGAGCAACTCTACCCTAAGCTTGCATGTTACCTGCACGAGCTGCCACCCGACAACGATTTACCATTTATTAATAAGGTTAGTGTATTGTAATTATAATTTACCTTTGTATTAATGTTTCAAATTGTTTGTCATAATACATGTAGGCCTATTACATACTTTGTACGTATGTAGATAAGTCCCACATGATAGAAAATTTGAAATGTACTTCATTTTCATTTTTTGTGTAGCTACATGTAACATGTTAAATAGTACATACTACATGTAGTAGTCCTTTATTAAAACCTAATGCAATAACAAATACATGTTTTATTTTTAGTAATTTAATCTGAGTTTGTCAATTTTACATAGTTGTAACCTAAAGTTGTTATTTTTTTAATAAGAAACTGTCAAAATGGTTGTCCCTTCTTGTAGCAATATGATTTTTTTTCAAGTTGTGTACACGTTTTAATAATACATACATACGAAAACATACAGTATTTACTAATAAAGATACCGAAAAACATTTACAATCTAGGCTAGATAGTGCAGAGTAAAGAGCTAGAACTAGTCTATAGTTAGCTGCTTGCTGTAGGTTCTTGTGAATTGTGTTTTTGATTATTTCTCCACATCGAAAGTGTATAGTTTTATGAATAAATTACTATTGTGATGTTTTTTATGAAAGCAAGCAAGCATGTGATCTTCAAACACGATTCTCCCATGATTGCTCTGACACAGGATTTGGTTAACCTCAAGCGAAAGTATACGGAATTGCCAGCCAACACTGCAGAGTTTGCACCATCACACTCTAAAAATGTTCAGTTGGAGAATTCAGATGGATATCTTGCCTGTTGTGTATGCAGCAGTGGCCTCTCTCACGTGGATGGACGACATTTGACAGGTACCCTGTGCAGGGGCTGTGGCCGTGGGCTTCATCAAAAATGTGCTATGCTTCATCAGTGTGAGCTCAGTGCTGATACACATGGAATCACTAACAACACCAAGGTGATTGATCCCTTTGATGGCCTCAAGGCCAATTTATGCTTTCATTGTACAAGTTGTGCTAAAATAATGTAGCAAAGATTCATTCCTACAGTGTGTACAGTAAATACTATAGGCCTACATGTACATGTATATGCCCAAATATCATACTACAAGGGAATGGATACATGATGTGGACATGTACATGTAAATTATATGAAATTATTATATCTATGTACCATGAACAAAATAAATAAAATTGAACACACCAAGGTTTTGATATATACTGTACTACATTATATTATAAAATGAAGAGATTCATAGGCGTCAAAACTACGAGGTAGAGGTACCCTACATTTAAACAGAAATAGCATTGAACAAATACCGCTATATTAATTTACAAGGCAATTCATTACGCATTTGTTATTTTTCAGCCATTCTGTGTGTACCCATTCCCCTTTCATTTGTGTTCCAAATTTTGTACATATTAGGGTTCCCTTGCTAATTATCAGGTCTGACATGACTTCCTGTTATTACCCTGAGGCCCTGCAATGGGGCCCCTGTACTTAGCCTGTGGGTGCCAGGAAATTGAATATGAAAAAAATTCTGCCTGCGCTGTAGAGTCGGTGAGCACTTTATGTAGGAAAGGCCCATAAAACACGAACCATACGTTCCCTTGTGCACTGTACAAATGATAATTTATAGTGCCGGTTGCAGTTTAAAGACATATCTGATTTTCTTTTTCTTTTGGATTATGCTTTGAAAAATCTACTTGAGGTCTGTGTTTAGGGTATTTTGATGATACTGCATCCAAAGAATTCAATCACTGTAACATTTCCATTTACAATACATGAACATGTACTAGTACATGAAATATACAGGTAGTATTAAAAGAAAATGTGAAAGAATATCTATCGGCATCGTTCGTATATGTGCAAGGAGCGTATCAAGTGGTCTATTCCTAACATATCTTCTTTTGTTCTGAGTGTATGTACATTATAATCTCTTGTGAAGACAAATAATATTTTGACTCACTGCAACAATGAAAAAATAAATCCAGAAACTACACATATGCATATATGTGAAGCAATCCCCCATTATTATAACTTCTTAACTGGATGGTTCTGAGCCAAATAATTTGATGGGACTCGGAATAATTATCCTGGTATCGCATCACAATTCTCTCCAAATATTTTTTTATATATTGTTACACAAAAACTTAAAACACATAGGAATGTCCAGAGCTGAGTTAAGACCATTTCTTTTATGACTCAAAATGCTAATTAAGTTTGGTAATCAAAATTATTCCTTTGAACTATTCTGATGCTCATCAATTTCTGTGTAATAATAATTGGTCCATGAAGTCAGGAATGAGCCCATGTATGTACTGAATGCAAAAATGTCTTGTTTCACAAGTCAAAAGAGTCATTGATATGATATATGATAGGCCTATAGACACCCTTGCAGTAAATACAGGTACATGTACCTCCTGAGTCCTGACAATTACATGTGTCATATTTACAGTTCAATTGCTCAATATAATTCATTTTTCCCCCTTTCTCCGTTTTATTGACAAATCAAAATCCAATTTTCATGAGCAAAATAAATGTATTTGTGTGCTGTACAAACTAACAATACATACATGTATACATGCAGTCATGTCATGGTGCAAACTTTTACAGGTAAAGCAAGAAATTGTATTATTTACTGTTATTTTGGCATTAAAAATGAATCCTGTCACTTTTGAAAATTAAAATTCTGCACTTAATGCATACTCACTGTAGATAATGATTATGCTGTACGAACTATTCCTGCCAAATTATTTTGATAGAACTATGGTTTTCAATTGGTTCAAAGATTACTTAAGTAATCGACGCCATTATGTTTCTTTCAAATCAAAAACATCCAATATTTGTACCATGAAATGTGGAGTACCACAAGGATCGATTTTAGGTCCCTTGCTATTTTTGATTTATATGAATGATATTGTAAATGCATCTCGAGAATTAACATACGTTTTATTTGCAGACGATACAAATGTCTTCTATTCCCACAAAGACTTAAATATACTCGTCCCGACACTTAAATTAGAATTAAAGAAATTATCAAAATGGTTTAAAGCTAATAAACTCTCCCTAAATCTAAGCAAAACAAATTTTATGTACTTTAAACACATTCAAACTAAACATATGTTCCTTAATATATACATAGATGACATACCTATCATTGAAAAACAAGAAACCAAATTTTTAGGTGTATGGATTGACTCAAATTTAACCTGGAACAGTCACATTCACAATATTTCCATGATGGCATCCAGAGGAATAGGAATTTTGTTTAGATTAAAATATTATCTCTCCAAAAAATCATTATTTATGCTTTATAATTCGTTCGTTTTATCCCACTTATCTTACTGCAACTTAGTATGGGGGTATAGTAGTAAGGTAAAAATAGAAACGATTTTCCGTCTCCAAAAGAAAGCACTCCGCATATGTACTCATTCACATTTCATTGCACATACTGATCCAATATTTCACAACTTAAAGACATTGAAAATTGAAGATATTAACATTTATCAAACCGTCATATTTATGTTTAAATTTTCATCCAATATTATCCCGATTCCATTTCGCAATTTTTTTGTTTACAACAAAGACATTCACAAATATCCAACACGACATTCAACAGATCTTCACTTAACCAACCCAAGAATATTACTCGCTCATAAGACGATACGCCACCATGGCCCAGATATTTGGAATGCATTGCCACATGATCTTAAACAATGTACATCTCTCTATTCGTTTAAAGCTTCGTTGAAAAAATTTCTTATATCTAAATATACCTAATTTGATTCACCTGCACTCACCCACATGCACACACTTGCAATTCTTTTTACCATTTTTTCTACCAATATATATATATTTTTAAATCTTATATTTCGTGACGATCAATTTATCAAATATGATTTATGATGGTTTTCATGTAGCCCCCTCTCCTGGCTGCTATTGCTTCAAGCACCTTTGTGCTTATAATAGCTGGCCCCTGTATTTTACCGAACTATATCACATGCTTAGGTATGATTTAATTATCAGTCTTTTCTGTATTATTTACAATGTATCTCTTTAATTGTCACATTTAAATTGTATTCATTCAATTATGTGAACTTGTTAATTTATTATTGATTTATGAATAAAATGCAGAAACTCCTGCAAAAAAAAAAAGGGAGAGTTAATTTTTTAATTATTGAATGCTTCCCTGAATGATGTTTGAAATTAAAAAAATTTAATTTTAATTATGGATAAATGATTTATTCATAAAAATATCAACTGACTGTTATCTATTATATACATTGATCAGTCATGCATAAAGCAAAGAAAAGAAGAGATTTTTTAAAGGGTCAGTCTTTTTTTTTTTTTGGGGGGGGGCATTGTTTTTAGCCTGGCATGCACTACAACTCAGCACCTTTTGTTTTATACGGTAGGCCTTTAACGCAGATTATATGTAAAAAGAAATAAAAATTAAGTAAAAACTAAGAAAATTAAAAGGATGCCAAAGACTATCTAAGCTAATAAGATGGGCATTGCGGCCTGTCTACAGGGAATGATAAACCATGGCTTTTTTTTGTCTTTGCTTTAATACTGTTATAAATATAAAGAAAGGAAAATGATTGATAATATTTCAATGTCACAATTCAACATTGCTACAATAAATGCATGCGAGACTGCCAGGGGCATTCTACTTGTTTTGTGATGTCATTGCTTAAATAGTACTCTATTACATTACTTAAAATTGTCTGAATGTCACTAGTCTAATTGAAACCAAAAAAAACTCTGAATGGACAAGGCATGATGGGCTTGATTGCTCAAAGAAAGGTATAGAAATGACATAAATGTGCCCAGTTTACCATATTCTTGTTTTCGTGATGATTTTGGTTTGTAATGTCGATCAAATGAAAGATTAAAAAAGAATAGTATTATGGACAAAATACATGTATGTGATAATTTTTAATGGTACACTTTAATATAATTCACCCTTTCCTTTCTGAATATAGTTGTGTGTATCGTTGAAATTATACTTGGCTTACATATTAGAGTTCCATCATGTGTATTCTATTATACTGAGAGTATTAGTATTTTCCCATACATGTAGTTTTAAATGCATGGGTGATGTTGAACTATTCCATTATTTTTCAGAAAAGAAATTTTGTTAAGTTACAATACACTGTAAATAGACTACAAAGCATATGACTTCTGAAATGGTTTTTAAGCCCAGCTTTTATAGTGTAAATATCATCTTTCTTGGAAGTGTACATGTATTTCTGAATTAAATGCATTTATTTTGGTACGTGCAACTTGCAATTAGAATGATGGTGGGAGGAGACTTGTTCCCCCTGTACATAATGCATTCTTGCTTTTTCATTTCTTCGTATTCTAGAATAATGATGTAAACAACATCATGATACATTCTCCCGCTAGAGTATGCATTGAATGTCATCAAGGTGGCGGTCAGATGTCTTTGTGTGTTGGGTGTGACCATAATCTCCATGAGATGTGTCGGGCCGACCATGACTGCGCTGCCCTTACTCAAACCAAACACCCCACACTCAGTCAGCTTTTACACAAGAAGTATTCCAAATATGGACACCGTCCAAAGCCGCCACAGGTACGGATACTGATAATGATGATGAGAATTTCTTTAACCCAGGGTATTCACTTTATAAAGCTGTTCTCCAAGTGGGCCCCTTCTCCAAACTAAATACATATAAAGCTGAGTATGTACAATGTACCTGGAAGCCAGGAGGTCACATTTTAACTCTGTTGTGTCAGTAGGATGGGATTTGAACCCATGACTCTCCATTCAGGAGGAGAGTGCTCATACCACTAAGTCAACAAGCCCAGTCAAGGAAGGGTTTTCATTTAGAATTGTATAAAATTAAAAGAGTATTACAACCATTGCACTCAATAGTTTGATACTATTTGATGTTGAAATAAAATTACACTACTAATTGAGTGTTTGTGCTTGCTAATCACAAATCATATGGGCTATTCCACGGTTACTCACGTTACATTTGGAGACATTTTGACTCATACTTGGAGCTGTAACTCCATTATTATTGATAGGAACTAAACATCTCTTTATCACAACAAAGTACACAGTCTGACTATCCTTTGTATAAAAACAAAACTTGGGAAATTTTATTATGCTCCTGGCAAATCTTTGGAATGTGTCGGTTACTCACGTTACATGATTTGGACATGCATAAAATGAAAAGTCGACATAAGTGAAAAGTCTCCTCATACAAGGCTTTTATGAAAGTTGATTATATCTATTTCAAAAAAGTATATTAGGGAGACAAACTTTGTACATAATTAAAAAAATAAAGAACACATGGTTTTTACTTGGGGTGCAGATAATATGGTTACTCACGTTACGGTTACTCACATTACATTTTGTCCATGTATGGTTAACAACACAAACGTCATTAAGAATTCAATAATGTGTGTAAAATTCATTTGCTAGGAACATCAAAAAGAGATTTTATACAAAAAATTGGAACAATTGGAGCTTTATTAGGGAGTAAGAGGGAAAAGTATGATTTTGCTTACTAATTATGCATAAATTAGCATAATTGCTTAATACCAATTTGCATGAAATAAATTACTGATAGTATTGTAGATTATGTCCAAGACAACCTGCGTGCAAATTTTCAACGTGATCGTGCGGCCAAAGGCCGAGATCTCAAAGGGGGCCTAGGAGGCCCCCCACCCCCCCCCCCCCCCCCGGGCCATATTAACTCCCAAAATACCCCAGCCTAGATAGGGTTACAGGTAAGGACATTCAATGTGTTGTTCAAACACTCTTTAAAGTTTGGTTAATTGAAACCAAGTCTTACTAATGCACTCTCGCATTGTGAATACTTCTACTAATATTCAATTTTTTGTGTGATTGTATGACCACTGATATTTTGATGAACAAAGAGTCACATCAAAGAGGTGTACCCTCATTTTGCTTTTAATTAATCAAAAATAACTTCACAACTCACCATGAGACTTAAAACTTGACATCCCACAGAAAATGTTACCTAACTGCATAATTTCTACTGGTTACTCACATTACATGATGGTTACTCACGTTACAAAGTTACTCACGTTACAGTTTTTCTTCATCATTTTTATAAAAAATTGTACTTTTTAATGATTTTGTTAGTCATCACTGTGTCAAAGATTGTTTGAAGGAAGAGAATTTAAAATCCCACCAATTAACTGTGAACAATTTTTCTCTCAGAAAACAAAGTCAGCTTTTTCGGTTACTCACGTTACATCACCTGAGCAGGTTGCAATATTCATTTTTGAATGAGTACTACAAATTTACTTGAAAAGCTGTTGTGTATTTTAGGTAATTTGACTCTTCTAAACTTCAGAAATATATAAAGTGGTACGTTGTTGCAATAACAAAATGGTAATAAGGCATATTTCATTTTTCACTATTTTTCTTGTATTTTGGTACAGAATGGAAGACACAACCTTTGACCATTTTTTTCCAAAGTATACATATGAAAATAAACTTTTTATTTCTTGTTCCTGAAACTATCAAGCATGAAGGACTTAAAGTATTAAAAAATTCAAGAAAATATTGAATTTGAATTTTTAAGCTCATGTCCATCAACCTGTGGAATTGCCCATATACAGGTGAATCCCCTAATTATAATTAGAAATGTCTTATGTGAGAGTGCAAGTTAAACCCATCTTTATCCTTTATGCTACTCAAGCCAGACAAGTTGTAGAATATTATCCATGTAGTAGCTAACCAAGCTTCAGATATTTGTTAAAATTGAAGAGACACGTTGCATAGCTTTGTTGGTTAATTAGAGCTACATTATGTCTAGGCTAACTTAAAGACCACAGTTTTATTGTGTGCTAACCCATTCACTTTACAAGTACAGATTATCCTAATCCTAGTGAAATGAGTCAAAAAATAATTTTGCAATGTAATGATAATGAAGAGAATTGGGTGTAAATGAAAATTTAAATGAATTATTTGTAGTATTGCCTTTTTCCACGAATATTGAAAAGAAGATGAAACATGGCATTCCTGTTTAGTCTAGGGTTTACTAATAAGAATACCACCAATGTTTGCTATCATTACCAACCAGTCTATTTTCTACCATTTCATTTTATATTTCTCTAGGCACTGCTGCCCAAGAAATCATTCCGATTGGAGAGGTACAAATTGCAGAAGGATTGCTGTGTGTGTTCCAATAGAGGTGCTGGCGGTGATCGTGTCAGGCGTAGATCACAAACAGTGTGTTACTACTGTAAAAGAGGGTTGCATTGGCAGTGCAGATTTAATCACAATTGCGAGCTCATGTCGATAGAGCCAGTTCAGGTAAATTTTTATAAATGCTTGATAAAAGATGATTTATTGGCTAATTACGATTTTCATTGACTTTATCAGTCAATTTGATTTAATTCATTTATTCTTAGCTAACTTTGAATGCCCACCTAGATCTTCTCGCAGAAAGAAAAAGAAATTGAACACAAAAGGAAAGAAATTCAAGACCCAAATGAGCTGTTCCGACATACTGTACTTAAAGATAAATACCAGTAGGGGTAACGATCTCAAAATGACTTCGAACAGAATCCAATGAAATTACCATCTAAGTGTTTGTATGTATAAATAAGAAATATGTGCCAAATAGCTCTGGAAGAAAGTGCGTAATTGCTGAGAAATTAGCAAAATAATCAAAGAATCCGCTCAAATGTCGGGTATTTTTTCAAAGCAATATTAATACACTTTCCCACATATGCTTTTCTGTGTTAGTGATCATCAGAATTAGCGATCTTGAGCTAAGATTTCATGATTTTACAAAGATAAGTTTACATTAATGTACCAGGTCTATATGTATGGTAATATTTTGACAATTAACCTTGATTTAAAAGACTTTCTTAAGAAATAATTGTTTGCTATAACAACTGTCTTTTACCTTTAAGTTCCAAGTAGAGAGGGTTAGATCATCAACCCATTCCATTATTTAATAACTTACCACAAGTTTGTACCTTTTTTAATTAATTGTACAGTGGGGTATTGTAGCCTTTAAAAAAAAGGAATTTTGGTAGTTGGCATTCATTCTGGATTTTTATTTATGCCTCTCATCATACCTGTTAATTTTATTTTCTTTTAGTATGTGGTATGTTTTTGTTCATAATAAGAAATCTTATTTTTTGACAAATCAATGGATGCCCATGTGCACAAAATATTTATAAAGCAGGTTAAATGCATTCTTGATGTCAAATGTTTGAATTGTGTTAGAATTATGTTATAATATATATCAAAGTCACTGACACTTAACCCTAAATAGACTGGGCTATTTCGATGCCTAAGAAGACTGGGGGGGGGGGGGCTGATTCAGCCCCCCCCTATGATCTCGGCCGTCGACCGCGCAATCGCGACAAAAATTTGCACGTGCATTACCAATGGCATAATCTCCAAGACTGTAGGATCAAATTTTTCCGAAAAATCTCATAATTCATTAATAATGCTAATTTATGCGTAAAATCAAAGATTTGCTCTAGTTAACTAAATAAGGCCTCTAAACTGCTAATTTTTTATTCACAGACTCTTTGAAGGATTCTGATCAAATGTACTTTAAAAAAAATTCAATATCACAATTGTTTACTTATGCATTTTATTGTTTTTTAAATTTCTTATGTATTTCTTTGTTTTTCGACTTTTTGTTTTTTATTGTTTTTTCAATGGAAATCGTCCGCTACTTTATTTTGACCATAAACAAGATGAAATTAATTGAGTTTGATTAGTAAAATTGAAAATAATGATACATTTATGAATTTTGGCTAAAAACACAATTTGCATTGGATTTGTACACAAATTTGCGTTTTTGAGCAATTTCGGGTCAACATGCACTTACAAAATGTTGCGCAATTTCGGAACCACGTACCCGGGCGTCGCAGATTTGGTCTCAATAGTTGCGCAAGACTTGAAAGAAAAAAGTTATGGAACGGCGCGGCGCCAGCTTTTTGCATTACAGATTTATCGCGAAAAATGTCGAGGGGAGGGCTGAATCAGCCCCCCCCCCCAGTCTTTTTAGGGTTAAATGTGATATTGTTTTCTTGTATCTTACAGTCCACTGCTGGGGGTAGTAATGTGGTGCTTTTGACAGGGGGTAGCAGAAAAAGAAGAGATTGTGTTGTCTGCTCAGTACGAAGATTGGGTCAGCGACACAGGTCCAGGACTATATGCAAGTTTTGCAAAAAAGGCCTTCATCGAAAATGTGAGCATAGACACTTGTGTCCCTGGATCAAAACAGGAGAAGAAGTACCTGAAAAGGTAAGGACTTAATGGCCCGAATTCACAATGGTTGTTTTTAAAACCATTGGTTGAACCCATGGTTTATGCATTTTTCCTCTATAAATTACGCTTATTTACTGCGTATATTAAAAATTGTCCAATGCTCATGCGCGCTTTTGTCACAGTGCACCAAATTGATGCCTGTTGCCATGGTTTCGTACACTATTTTATTAATGAGTCTACTGTTTGAAGAGTGGACTCATGAATAAAATAGCGTGGATGACCATGGCAACAGGCGTCGAATTGGCGCACTGTGACAAAAGCGCACATCAGCATTGGACATTTTTTTAATTGATGCGGTAATAAGCGTAATTCATACAAGAAATCTGCATAAACTATGGGTTCAATCGATGGTTTTAAAAACCACCTTTGTGAATTCGGGCCATAAAGTACATAATGGCAGTCCTGAGGGCTTTCATACTTTTGGCTGGTAAATGTTGCTAGATCAGGTTCTCAATCATTTTAATTCCCCTCAATTAAAGCTTGAAATCCAGTCTTTGTAGATAAAAAAAATATATATCTAAATAGAAAGTTTACAGTATTATGCAAAAAATTTCAGGGTTGTAGAAAATTCACTTCCACTTCTTTGAAAAGCAAAGGAATATTTTGGGCATTTAATTTAAGAATAGAGCATTTAACCAGGAATCAAAATAGCCCAGTCTTTTTAGGATGAATACTTGCTTCGAGGCAGTAACCTGTGCCTGCATGCTGAGGAAGTGAAAGTTTTTGTCATCCACTAAATCAAAATGGTGGCTATTTGCTTTACAATCCATATTGGAAACAATTGAATTGTAAAAAGAAAAGTAAGCATACTTCACTAAGAAAATTACTGGTACACCTTAACTGATATGGTCCATTTTGGTAAGCCAAGAATTTTAATCTTTATCTTCCTTTTATTCTTATTCTCTTTTTGCTCTAGAATTGAACTTGAATTTCAAGTGTTCATTTGCTTGTTTTTTATGAATTTTCTTGTGAATTGTTGAAAAATTAAAAACTGTATTTTTCATGTTCTGTAGGAACCCCGCACCTTTGAAGGCAGCCACCAAAAGAGGAGAAAGACAGATTCTGATTCTGAAAACACATTAGATCACAGAAGTAGTCAAGTGCTTATATCAAATGATACACCTATGTATAGTCGGAACAAGACCACCTCCAATGCAACTCATCAACTCAATGCTCCCACACAGCTCAACTCTCACATGCAACTCAACTTTCATATTCAACTCAATCCTCACACACAACTCAATCCTCACACACAACTCAATCCTCACACACAAGTCAATCCTCACACACAGCTCAATTCTCCTACGCAACTCAACTCTCATACACTACTCAACTCTCATTCACAACTCAGTTCTCGAGCACATCTCAGTTCTCATACTCAACTTGGCTCTCATACACAGCTCAACTCTCACACACAACTTAACTCTCACACACAACTCAATTCGCACATACATCTCCAAACTCAAGAAGGTTTACTGTCACGACTACAGCTGAGGCCACACGAGACTAAAAAACAGACTCACCAGAAAGTCCAGAATATTCCTCCTGAGACATCTATCACCAGAGTGAAAGTAGAAAACATTGAATCTGATTTCGATGAAACCAACATTCCTGATTTAGACCCAACTCAAGGACATATCTCACAAGTGAGTTTGATTAAAGATCCCGTCATTAGCTCATAGATAGATATTAGCTGAAATTAGAAATGCTACCAAAAGCCCTGTCATTTAAAGTTGCTTGTTTTTGCTATTAGGCAAAACAACATAAATGAAGCCTTTCTCGAGCTTTGATGAATGGTCAAGAATGTGAATTATTCTTAAGTGTCATGATTTTTGGAAATTGAACTGGCATTTGAATAGTTTTCATCTATTGGTTCTTTGTAAAATTCTGATTTTTTTCCTGAGGATATCTGTTTGTATTTTTGTTTTGTTTGAAAGCTGTGGGGCCATTTTAACACTTATCTTAACAAATATAAGTATTGCATATCAGATAGCCACAAAGATGATACCCTGAGATTTGAAGAAAAATCCACCAAACTACAATATTGTTAGCTAGTTACTGAATAAAACTATTATGTACTTGATGAATAAGACAACATGTGAATGAACTTCATTACCTTTCATTGAATTAAAAGGAGGAAGATGTGGAAAGAAAGGAGGAAATTGATGAAAGAGAGGTATTGCCCTCTCTTGTGAAGATTCCAGGAAATGGCATTAGAGATGGACGTAAGGACTGCATTGTGTGCTCTAGTCGTGCCAGTTTTGGAAGACGCAAAAGGGCTTACACTATGTGTAATCTGTGTAAAAGAGGTTTACATCAGAGATGTCAACAGTACCATACCTGTGGTCTTGGCAAACGACATCAAAAGGTACTCACTTGTATTCGCAGATATTGCATGTAATTCTCTTTTGATATTTGGTGATTCATATAAAGAATGTTCATTCCTAAACAGTTGCTAATTTTCTTTTAATCATATATGGAATGCAAATTGTTATACATGATATGAAATAGTGTTTTATCAGTAAATTATTGGGTATTGTTTTTGTGTGGCATTTCTTTCAGACCTTCAGAGTCCCTTTAATAATGTCTCCTTGCTCATCCAAGTGTGTAAAAACAAAAATAGTCCTTATCATTTGGGATGAAATACACATTCATATGACATAAAAAAATTTGGTTTTCATAAATTATTTATGAAATAATTAGCAATTGTTTTAATGTCCATTTTCTTACTCACCCTGCAAATGTATAGTATATATGTACAAAGAGACTCCATATATGAGCTCCTATAGAAACATAATTCAGAAGTAGAACTTTTTGAGAAATAAACGACTTATGTGACCATTTTTTAAATGCAAGATGATCATTTTCTTTAAATGCCAACAGGATTATGAGTGTTTTAGTCTTTGTCATTTTACTCTTTAAAAAAAATCATTTGTCTATATTAGCATGATGTTCCGACCAAGAGATCTCCTGTGAAGAAGACACCGGTGTATACATGGATTAACAAGGTAAGGTACCAACTTGAGACACAAAAGAGAAATATAGTTTTCTTCATTTTTTATGTGTTTTACTTTGGTTATTTCCAAATTGTTTTTATATTGATCACTTTTAGACTTTTATACCGGTTATCTTGGCCATTTTTGGAGATAAGTCCTATAAAAATCTGAAAAAAATTGTCATCTCTATACACCAAGGCAGCCAACCAAACAGTTGATTCAAATACTTTTAGGACATCAAAAAGCATAGCACTAAAAATGTTATCAAAACCAGATGTGAATAAAGAAAAAGTTATAGCATGTCCAGATAAACTTAGCTTTCAGAAAAAGTGATACATTTATATATAACATGGATGATATGCATTTATGATATATTTCTTATGGCTTTCAGTATGTGAACTTGAAATATTTAATTACAGTCCAACCTCTCTTATCCTGACACGTTGGGACCTGCACCAATCAGGATAAGGGATTTATCCGGATTTGGGAGACCCATTAGGCAATACGCAATACATGCAGCTGCCTTTTCAATGTTAGCTACACGTAATCTATTGTAGTGGGCGTACAGACAGTATTCACTGCTGTTTCAGTGCAAAGTATAGGCATTTTTAGGGAAATGAAATCGATTGGTAGCCATAACTGTTGGATATTTTACCTGCTGAAATGATTGAGGTATACATCGAGCATACCTCTAAAGAAAGAGAATGACTAGATGAAAATAAGTTTTAAAATTGGATCGTCCTGGCGGGCATCGCAGCTTTGCAAAGTCAGCCATTGTTATACTACTGTTGGCTCAAACATGATAGATGGCGCTGTCCGTATCGAGGCCTGGCGCTTGCGAGACATATTGTTTTTTCCCCAGAAAACAAAAGAGAATGTGATAAAATGGTTGCGCTGTGCCCTGATTTACTAGAAAATTATCCTGTCCAAGTTCTTCCAGTGATTTGGGTAAGATATTTTCATAAAAAAATAATGTGGATGTACATGTAGGTAGGCTATATTGAAAAATGTATAATCAATGTGAGTTTGGGTAGGAATTTTTAGTTCAGATTGAAATTTCATTTCCTCACGTACTAGATTGAAGAAAAAAAATCTCGGCAAGTGTCCATGCGGTTAAGAGAAAGATCTGGATAAGGGGAGGTCGGATAAGAGAGGTCGGACTGTATTCTTCTTCAGTGATGTAAAACCTGGCTTGAAAACTCCATGTAAATGTGAAATTATCAACATCATGTATCTTGTTGTGAATCAGTGGAAAGCTAAAGTGATATTGAATGTGCGTCATGAACAAACCCTCATTTGTAGATCACCAACGATGTACGTATCATGGTGGTGTGAAATGGTTCAAATGAAACATCAAAATTCCATGACCATGTTTTTCATCCAATTTTGATCAAATATTTAGCTTTTTTTTTCTTTATTTGTGCAATCAACTTATGTTGATATGGTTTTGGCCTGTGATAAAATAAATCTCTATGACATATTTGCTATCAGCCAATCAAAAGCCTAGCATTTCCTTATATTTTTCACAGCCATGTTAATTTTGATGTTAAAACATACATATGAAAAGAGACCGAGATTCATGCAAATAAAGTATTACAATGCCGTTTCTTTTGATTATCTGGTCTTCCAGCCTGATGGCGTGGCAGAAGAAGCCAGCCTACCGAATGAAAGCTATTCACAAGAACCTAATCAAGAAGGAACACCAATACTGGTGAAGTGTGTACCACAAACATTGATAGACTGCAAGGAGTGTGCCTACCATGACGGAAACAAGAAGTTTACCCATCTCATGTGCAACATCTGTAAAGAAGGTGTCCACAAGAAGTGCTTATATCGCCACAAGTGCCACAGAGATAAGGAGAACACAGACTCCCACGATTCTAGCATGGTAATTTTGTTACAGGGGTTCCCTAGATATAACCTAGTAATTCATAGAGATCATTCAGAATTACAATACTGTATTACTTCTTTTGCAGTTTTATCAGTTATTTCCTTATGATTAAAGATAGGGAATTTGATACTGAGAACAGTTCCTTTTTATTGACCAATTCACAACTCGCCCATATGTGCATTCTATAACTATGTAATCACTCTAAAATATTGAGTAAGACCCTGTGAATTTGCATGCTCTTGCAAATGCAGTATGCTGTGTAGTTATATTGAGGTTCTTTCCAGTCTCAACTGCAGTTACACACTCATCATTCTGGATTTGAGTGGGGATTTTGTTTTTTATGCTTGCCTTACAAATTAAACCTGCATTCTCCCTGTAATTGGGTTGTGCAGAGCTGCCAACCATTACAATACAATTCCAGAAACCTAGACAAAGTTCAAAGGTCATTGGGGTCAATACTGGCAGGTCAGGTGTCAACTCTAAGATTGGGAGGAGGGACATCATGACTCTCCCCCCCCCCCCTTTTCAGGGAAACACAAAGACAGCACCACAGATTTCCTTTGAAGTCTCTTGGCAGTTCTGAGGTTTGTCACCCTGTACGATGCCACTGAACTTTATTTCAGTGTCTGCATCTGCAGGAACATAGAGAACTCACAGAATAATCTTGATAAGTGATTTCTTATGACTAATGACAAGAATGGAGTTAAGGAGAACCCACTGTACTGAGCTATGGATTATTCTTGAAAAGGTGAATTTGTTTTTCTGCTTGAAAAAGAGGAATTAAGAGGTCCAATTCATACCTTTTTTTAAGTTGGCATGTGTGAAGTCGCATCATGAGCAGTGTGACTTGTATCAAAGCTGATGAGTGTACATTTTGTTTTAAAAACTACACAGAACACGGGAACATTTGTTGGAGAGAGACCATTGGTGATTAGGATAGAGAGTCACGAGGTCAAAGATGGGAGGAAATCTTGCGATGTATGTTCCGGAAAGATTCGGGACGGGAAGAGACACAGATCAAGAACTCAGTGTGCAGTTTGCAGAAGAGGTTTACACTTTCGATGCCTTTCCCAACACATCTGTCCTGGAATGAGCATTGTACCTGTGAGTTTCCCATTACGATCATTTATTTAGGTCTTTTTAAGATTGTTATTATGACAAAACATCATTGAACTCATCAATGTAATTGCAAGGAAGATCCAGTTAAGAACGTGTATGACACATTATCATATGTTTTATCTGTGTCATATTATTTGTTGTCCCTTTAGAATACTTTCATTAGTTTCATATCACTGTAAATCACCCTTCCTAATCTTTTGAAAGTCAATTTATTTGAAATCAAATCCCATTCCGAGGTATAAGAGATTGCAAATATATGTTTGATTGTATTATTTTCATTTCATGCAGGATGCAATATATGGTAATTTACCCAACGGCCCTATGTCAATGAGTGTTCCAAATGACAGTGAGGTAGATGATGTGATAGAGACAGGATTCCATGAACCTCATCACCAGCATCTTTTGACACCTTCTACATCGAATTTAAACTTTACTGATGTAAGTTGAAATGAGATGGGGACATATTTCTACATGAAAACTCGGCTCTTAACCCACAATAAATCAGTAAAAGCCACATACAAATATTTTATTTTAAGTCAGTGAAAGCTATTTATAGTTTTGAAAACAATTTGATGAAGCAGATCCAGACTATTGTAATGCAGTGGATAAGTCTCCAGACTTTGAATTTAAACAACGGAACAGGGAACCTGGATAATTTATAATAATAGTACTAAAGTAATTATTTTTGTTGTTATTGTTGCCATCGTCATCGGTACTGTTGTTATTGTTATGATTATTATCTTTAGTAGTGCTAGTAGTAGTAGCAGCTGCAGTAGTACTATTTTCAACCACTAATAATGAGCTTTGTAAATGGATGTGAATGAATATACTGCTGCAAACTGATATCCCTGATTTTTTTAGTGTATGTATCGAGGTAAATGTAAATTAATTATACCTCTAATGCTAAGCCACCATTGTTCGTGGTGATTTTTTTTTCTTGGGGGAGGACGATTTAATTGGTAAATATGTTTGTTCACATCAATGCTAAATCATGATCTTGTACCTGCATCAATATTTTTTGTTTTTCTTGCAATAGGCTAATTCTCCAATTGGGAAAGAAGAGAGGAATAAGGATTCTAAACTCCTTAAAACAGGCCAAGACAAATTCTGTTCGGTATGCCCTTCTGGCCAGAAAACAAGGATGGCTTGCCGTGTATGTAAAGAAAGTGTTCATCCTAGGTGTGAATGGCGCCATTTCTGCAAGGTCAAGGAGGCTTCCAAAAGCAGCACACTGGTAAGAATTAATTCAATGAATTATGTGATTCCTATCTGGTATCCAAAAAAATTGTTTTATGAATATCCAGGGTTCCCACAGTCATGGAAAATCCTGGAAAAATTTGTGGTCATGGAAAGTCAGGGAAAAGTCAGGGAATTTGGAAAATTTGTGAAAAGTCATGGAATTGCATTTACCTTTCCGATATGGCAGCTTTCCAGTTTGACGTGTCTCGCAACTCTCATACTCTGCTATTATAATTGGTGTTCATAATGTCCATTTTTCCCAGTTTTGTGACATCCCAAATTCTACATAACTCCCGGGACGTCACAGGAAGTTATGAAAAGCAGCAATTTAGTCATGGAAAAGTCATAGAATTCTGTTTTCAAATTTTTGTAGGAACACTGATATCTGTTCCAGTGGCAGAGTAACAGAGTGCATTAAAGATCAGACAGGCGAGTTGTTGTGAATTTACCCTTAAAAAGATTGATATTTTCATTCCTAAATAATTGGGGCATTTTTATTCCTGAAAATAACTTGGATACTTTTTCCTCAAAAGACTGAGTTGGATGATTCATCCCTTCTACCTTTAAGATCTCAGTCAAATTTAGTATGCATGTATTGTTTACTTCAAGAATTTGATATCTTATCTGATTTTAATTTAATTCAAAGTAATCATAATAATATGCATTTTAAAAAATCATTTTTGCATCTTCATTTCCCACCTTATTTCCAATTCTTCTTTTTCTTTTAATGTAGGTATCTTACATCATGATTTATAAATTGAATATTCTAATTTTTTATTGTCTCACCTGCATAGCAGAGTGAGACTATAGGCTCCGCTTTTCTGACGGCTGCGGCGGCGTCAACGACAAATCTTAACCGAAGGTTAAGTTTTTGAAATGACAGCATAACTTAGAAAGTACATGGACCTAGTTCTTGAAACTTGGCCATAAGGTTAATCGAGTATGACTGAACATCCTGCCCGAGTTTCAGGTCAAATGACCTAGGTCAAAGGTCATTTAGGGTCAATGAACTTAGACCATGTTGGGGGAATCAACATCAAAATCTTAACCTAAGGTTAAGTTTTTGAAATGTCATAACTTAGAAAATATATAGTCCTAGTTCATGAAACTTGGACATAAGGTTAATCAAGTATTACTGAAAATCCTACCTGAGTTTCGAGTCACATGATCAAGGTTAAAGGTCATTTAGGGTCAATGAACTTTGGCCAAATTGAGGGTATCTGTTGAATTACCATCATAACTTTAGAAGTTTATAGACCTGATTCATGAAACTTGGACACAAGAGTAATCAAGTATCACTGAACATCCTGTGCCAGTTTCAGTTCACATGACCAAGGTCAAAGGTCATTTAAGGTCAATGAACTTTGGCCATGTTGGGAGTATTTGTTGAATTACCATCATAACTCTGTAAGTGTATTGGTCTAGTTCATAAAACTTGGACATACGAGTAATCAAGTATCATTGAACATCTCTTGCGAGTTTCAGGTCACATGACCAAAGTCAAAGGTCCAATGTCATTTATTGTCAATGTACGTAGTATTGTATCATTATATGAATGGTGTTTTTTGTGAATAATTATTTTATAGTAGTTTTCAAAGTCAGCACTGCTGCTATTTTGAATCGTGTGATGCAGGTGAGACTGCCAGAGGCACTCCACTTTTTTTTGTTATAAAATCTGTGCAGATTTTAGCCCAATATATGAATTTTCTTCTTTTTCTTTTTTTGGAGGGGGGGGGGAGTGGTTTTCCTAGATGTATGTATGTACATGAGATGTCTTTGTTTTGTTATTTATTAGGAGTTCTCTTTTGCAATTGTTTGACGCATATACAAGTGTTTTCAATATAATAACTAACTCTTTGATCAGATGGGAGAAAATGGTTTCAAAACAATATTCCTTTACTACAATCACATGATGTAAGTACAAAGCAATGGGGGAAATAAAGCCTTTTCTCTGTGATGGGCATCACAAAATAACTCTGAAACAGTATCCCTGATCACAAATTTGTTGTTTCATGTCAACAAAATGATGACTTCAACTATTCATTACATTGTACCATCAATTATTCTCATTCTCAAGGTAACAAGAGGTGGACGTTTCACTGGAGAGGTGGTTAAAATCCTGAAGAGTGATGTGAAGACAAAAAAGAAAGACTGTGCAGTGTGTTCCAATCGGAAAGCTGGGAGGCGCAGTCGATCCAGTACAATGTGTCCTCATTGTAAGAGAGGGTTGCATAGGATCTGTGCTCCTTCACACATGTGTCCAATGCTCCCTCCTTCTCAAGAGCTTCCTGAGATGGTATGTCCTAGGTGCTTGAATGCTGCCTTATTGTTTCTGCAATGTGAATGAAAAACAAAAAAAGAGTATGAATTAGATGAAGGACTGTATATTTTGTTTTAACGCGATAAAATACTATGATGGTACAATATATTTTGCTATTTTTGGTTCATAAATCAAGTATAGTCATAAGTGAATGGAAGGGTTGTTTGGCTCATATTTTCTGTTTTGTAGTGATATTCTTAAATATCTTGTTTTTATTTTCTATTCCAGGACACTTCAAGTGATCAAGGCCCATTCGAAAAAAATGAAGAAGAAATAGAAGAAGAGGTTGATGATGATGATGATGACATGGGATATGTAGAGATCAATGATGGTATAACCCGTTACTGTTGCGTCTGTTCTACATCAAGAAAGTCACGGATCACCCGTACAGCATGTTCATCATGTGATCGAGGCCTCCATCCACAGTGTGTTCTGCTACACAATTGTCACAGTATGGTCCCAAGGAGAATGCAAGCTGTAGCATTCCAGAAACCTGTGTGTGAGGACAATGTCATGCAAGATGTAGATATAGTGCGCTCCACCACTTCTCTCATGGAAGAAGTCGAGGCTTCTGATCATCCAAAAGATGAATATGTAGATCAAACAAGTGAAGTTCCTCAAACATCTGGAGGATTTGACACAGGGATAACATCTGTAAAGATACTTGATGAAAGAAGGGACATGTCTGGTGAGATAAAAAAATACCTGCTAATTACAGAGGACAGTTCAGACGAAATCTCTGAGGATGGAGAGGCGACATCGGTTGAGAATCCTGATGTAGGGGATGCAGAGGAGGTGGTGCATGAAGTGACTGAGAGCAAAGACCAGATAGATGGTTTAAACAAAGAGTCTGCTGCAGAAGGTGAAAATTCTCAGCAGCAGCAGCAACATTCTGAGGCATCGAACAACATGGAACCACCTTCAGAATGTTCAGATTCACCATACCCTGATATCCAGAGTGGCAGTTCTGATACACATCCCATTGACAGGGTAGATGAGCCAATGGATAGGAATCAAGATCTCCATGATGGCGATACACCACACTCAGGAGATGTTGTGCATCCAGCCCTTGCACATACAGGACTGATTTTAGAATGTAGTGATAGTCAAGATGATATTGAGATTGGGTGTTTCAGCACCTTACAAGGCAATCATTTGCACACTGATCAATCTAATCAAGAATTGGATGATATTGTAGCCCAAATCAGGGAAGAGCTACACCAGGTGGTAGGAGTTCAAGATCAAATGCTTGACCTTAACCAGTTAGAGGGGGAAGTTCTTGCCATTCAGCCAGATTGCATGTAGAGCACTCAACAGTAGCATACACAGTTACCTATTGTACCCTTCTTTTTTAACTCAAAAGTGCATGGTTGACAAGTGAAAACTAATTCGTGTAACTCATGTAGACAATTTTGAAAATACAGTTGTGTGCTATTTATTATTGATAAAGAGGTGTGTACCTCAGACTTGCACCATGTTTGTCAGAATCAATGGAAATATCAAGATCACAGTAGTATGAGAGCAGAGCAGGGGCCCCTAACACAAAGCTTAGCAATGATCGTAGAACATTTTTCTACGATTGATTCCATTTACTACAATGTACAATCAAGCGTACCATTAATTGCTAACTTTTGTGTTACGGGGCCCAGATGTCATTATATTCATTACATGTATATCCTTATTATGATAGGTCACAGTGTTATGTGCCATAATTGTCAAAATGTGCAATTATTGACCAATATGTGAACTTGATCATGCATCAATTTCTAATAAACATATAAGCCAGCTCATGGGAAAGGTATGGTGTAAGATTTATAGAAAATGATATTGAGATCGGGCTTTGATGTTTATGTGCCATTGCCCTTGCCATTCCATATTAGGAACTTCTGTAATTTCTTGTTTTTTTTCTGGCACTAAGGCTCTACATTTAGGGATTAATAGAGGTTCAAAATTTTGCAACAACTATTTTACTGCTAGTGTCATACATTTGAAATTATGTTTGGCACGGTTGCTAATGTAGCCAAATAATAATTAAATTAGGGTATTTGACTCGTGCAACATAAGTTGTGCAAGTTAGACTAAGCAAAGATGCACATATATCAATCGCTAAAATTCATAGTGCTTGCACTTTAAATACTAGTATGACATTATTCATGTGTTTTGGACCTTACAGTGTAAAATAGTATTGTTTTAATTTTATCTTTCTCCTTTTTTTTTTACTTTGATATTTATAAAGTGTACATGTAAATTTTGCACTAAAGGATGTTTATACAATTTCAGTGATAGATGCTTGGTAGCCTTTGAGTGTATTGTCTTGACAGTATGTCACTGATATTATTATACTTTGTCACCTATAACATATACGTTATTTTAATGGTGCTATATAATTATTCACAGATTTTATGGTTCAGTTTTGCCTTTCAATGTATTTCTTGTCTTATATGTTTAGTTCTTGTTATGCTATTACTTGGAAATATATAGTATACATGAATGGATGTTGATACCCCTGAAATAGATATTTTTTCATATTCAGAATACATAATATAGTACCTCCTGTGTATTAGTCTGTGATACTTGATTGCAAAGTAATTTAATCCCTAACCTTAGTATAATGTATTTTTAATTATATCTTGGCCCCCCACAATCACAACTCTATTTTTTCATACAGTTTATGTGCAATAACATGATAAAGAATCATGTTGATGATGCTGACCTTGACTAGGTCATCCTTAAAGATACATGTAAGTACTCTTGTGTGATGTGATAAAAACTTGGGGAAATATTCTGAAATCCATTAAAAAATATCTTTAAAAGACATTTGTATTCTGAGATCAATTTTTATCTTTAAAATATGAAATTTTATCTGAGATAAGTTTTTATATTGTGTGTCTAATCATGATACGCAGCAGAGCAGTCCTGTGTAAACATATCCGTGGCGTATCAGATGCATCATACAGATGACGTGCTTGCGCCCATGTATATAAAAAGAAAAAAGAAGTTTAGATAGGGATGGGGTAGTTTACATCTCTGAACAAGATGAGAGTGTTATTAAACAGCATTTCTCATTAGACATTGCTATTCAGACATTAAATGTAGATAAAATTGTTCTCAGAATACCAATTCAGAGAGATTTTAAGCCGAAATAGTATTTTATCTCACTGATATTAACAGAGATATATTATTATCTGAGATAAAATGGATCTCAGAATACCACCCATGAAGAACCTGTAAAGTATTTCATAAATGTTATTGATAGAGAAACCTGCTTGATTCATAAACAGGCTTAGGGCCTCATTTCTGTTCACTCGTAGTTCATCTACAGAAATTGTCTTCTGTTTTGATTTGACCAACTCATTATATCATCAAAAGTTGTCAGTTTCCAATCAATCTCATAAATTGTGTTTGTTGGTATTGTTGATAATTCACATTGATGAGAATCAATTAAAATTAAATCTTGAAACTCATTAGAAAGAAATTTTATTTATTAATCAAAGTACAGAATGCAATGAAAATGATACAAACAGTGGCAGATCCAGTGGGAGGGGGGGGCATGGGAATGCCCCCCCCCCCTTTTAGAGCTATATATGCCTTTCTTACGCAAGTGTGCCCCCCCCCCTATTTGAAAGTCACAGCATATATTTTTAATGGGAACATGTCGTTCATACACAAGTGAGGACCTTTTGTTTTCTTTTGCTTGTCAAATTTTAATGGGATAAAATGACCTTTAATTTTAGGTGAAATTTTTTTTAATTTTATTTGTATTTTTTGCTTGTCAACATTTACATGGACAAAATGACCTTCAATTTTAGGTGAAAATGTGCCCCCCCCCCCCTTTGGAAGATCCTGGATCTGCCCCTGGATACAAATTATTTATCAGAAATAACTTGCCAATATTCAAATGTTTTAAGATACGGTGCCTGAATAAATGAGCAGACGCAAGTTTAGTTCCAATGCACAGTTGAGGTAGATATGATCAAATTGCTTAACTCTTACAAATGAATTATCTCTAGCTATGGCTCAAATGTTTGAAAATTCTAACCTTGAATTTGATGGGCTGTTAAGAAAAGTTATCTCTGCTGATCCCTGTATGCAAAGAAATGTAAGAGTACTGAAATTTATATGCCAGTTTGCTATGTGATATCAATAAGGGAGTTTATAATGTGTATATACCAGGGTGTCCCTAAGTATATTGAGACTCTTTAATTAGCAACCTTTCTTTCAGATATCTGCATGAAATATTAGATTAAGATCAAGTAATTCCACAGAATATACAAATTCCTCTGACTTGCCAAGCTTATGTAATGGCCCACTGATCAGTTTCTTACATTCTTCATCTAAATCTGTCTTGCGATTGATACAATAAATTTGCCACTCTGAGTTTGCCAGTTCCTTCTTGCCTTAGCCAATGCCTATCTTTGTTAGAAACGTTTCGATACTGTACGGTTATGCCACACATGTAAACCTATTTATATAAAAAGATGTGCTTGTTTGATGGAGTATTTACAGCGTGTACTTGTCATAACTGTGAGCATAAAGAAAAATACATGTATATGTTCAGGTGCATATTTGATCGTACTCAAGTCGGTCAAACTGAGAGAAAGAGAGTGCCACTTATCAGGGAAGATATGGCTGTATTAGCTATATTTAAAAGCTTATGAGGTAATTTGACTAATTTTCAGTCTTTGCATTCCTTTTATCTCCCCCTCCTTGAGCCCTAACTTGCATTTGTGTCATCTTTGATGAAAACTGCTCTCCCAGAACTGATTTTTTTTTTCTTGGGGGGGTTGTTATTCTTATCCAGTTACAATTCATTTAAAAACAAATGTTTTCTCCTGAAATATGATAAAGTACATATCACTTTAATAAGCCTTTTCCTTGAAAAAAAAATCATCATTATGATGTTATGTTTATTGTGTATCTTGTGACTATGTCTGTTGTGGCGTTTGTATATTGTATGTGATTTTATTTTTACAGACTGAACTGATAATGGTATTACAATATAGGATGCAGCATTTTAGATAATTCAAAATGTAATAGATAAGTGAGCTATATTTTGAGCAGAGTATGTTATTAAGTTATTTCTTAGGTACGGGTGTTAAATGGGCAAATCATAAACTGGAATGTATTTATCAATCAATCATGGATGGTACTCTCCTAGCAATGGTTTAGTTTGCCCATGGTTAAGTTGATCACACTTCTAACGAGTGCAAGTGCCATCTTGTTTACCAAGTACAAATTATTATAATCCTGCAGTGAAATGTTAAACAAAATGATTTTGTTATGAGATTTGAAGAATAGGATGATAGGAGTATAGTATACATTGAATTTCAATGAGTTTCATGAATTTGGTATGTTATTTTTGTCATGAATATCTGTGAATTAGATGAAATCTAGTAGTACACAGTAGTGTGAATTAAAATTCATGCTTAGTATTGAGTTTGGGGCGTCATGGTGTCGAGGTTACAACTCTTGTCTTCAAATCAGAGGGACAAAGGTTCGAATCCCAGCCATGGCGTGTTTTCCTTGAGCAAGAAAGTTACCCTCGTTCTGCTGCACTCAACCCAGGTGAGGTGAATGGGTACCCAGTAGGATTATTTGTATTATTATTTGTATTATTATTATTACAATAAACCAGAGTTAAATTATCATACCAGAAAGATTGTTTCTGAATGTTCTTATTTTAGGTGTGAACTGGGTTCATTACATTGCAATGTACAGTATTCACTCTTACTTTTTAATAGATGAAGAAGAATTGAAAATTTGTATAAATTGATCTGTAATTTAGTCAGTTACCATGACAATAGTTATCAATCATTTTATTATCCATTGTAGTTATTTTCAAGGATGAAGAGACATATTTATGTAGTCTGTGTATTATGAGAATGTGAAACAGAAATTATTGATATGAAGGAATCATGTGTATAAATTTGAAATAAAGCATCACATGTATGTGATATTTTCTACATCAAAACTCAAAAGAATCATTCCTTTTTTTTTCCTTTTTTTTTTTATAGCTTAGTTTACCTAATAATATGCATGTTTTGATTATTATTTGAAAATTCTCTAAATGTGCAAGAGAGTAAAACTAATGACGAGTGGTATATTTTGTAATGATAGAGGGGGTTGGGAAGGTTGTAAAGAGGCTGAGAGAGATTGAGGGAGCGCGGAGATGGGGGAGAAAGAATAGGCAGAGTAAACCTTTTTTCTTTCATGGAAAATTTTGATTGTTAAAGTAGATAATGTAAACAGCTAGAATCCTATTGTTTCTCACATGACATATTTTGGTTGGCCGTTGATGTATTCATAATATTCTTTCATTTTTCAAATCTGCATATTTAATAATCAAAGCACTACCTTTTTATTTATGTTTAAAGAAATGTTTTGAATTTCCACTCTTTTAATCAATCAAATGTATAGTCTACTCTAGTGGCCATTGATTCAATCTTGTATCTTCTACAATTTGATGCATTAAGACTTTCACTTTACATCACTTACGGATAAAATATTAACTGATCACATAACATGAATTTGCAGCATAATTTACTACATGACAAACTATACCAATATTATTTAAAGGCTGGTAAGTCCATGTCGACTTTAAATGGAAGGAAAATTCATAACATTAAACATCAATTAAAAACCTGGTTAAATAAGAATTTGTGGTATTCCGAAAGTTTGCAGTTAATATTTCGCAAAGCAGCGATATGCACAATGTGTTATGACAATCAGGGAGCCGATATTGAATATGAAATGAGCCTTATAATCTCTTTTCTTGTTAAAAATGTTTTGACTGCTCAATAAAAATTGCCTTCATCGTAACTTGTGATTCTAGCAAGACGTTTTTATTATCAAGTATACAAAAAATGAAATATATCGTATTAAAAAATAAATTATCACCCTTGCTGCGCAACTATTCCTTATGAAATTATGCAAAACTCTTCATTATTCAAACCTTCTTATTTTACAACGATTTAGATGAATGTTTCAGTGTTATGATTGCTTAAAGGGATGGTCCAGGCTGGAAATATTTGTATATCAATAAATAGAGTAAAATTCACAGAGCAAAATGCTGAAAATGTGATCAAAATCGGGTAACAAATAACAAAGTTATTGAATTGTAAAGATTTGCATTATTCCGGTGAAACAGTTCTATGCATGTCTTTATGAATATTCATTATGTGGGTCGATGATTATATATCCCCACTTGTTCTCTTGTATTTTATTATATAAAATTAGGTTTATTCAAAAAATTTCTACCAAAAACTAAAACAATTGGATTTACAAGTGCCTTAGTTATTTATTGCCGCGACTTATTTCATCATGATGGAGACACATCATTTACACATGTATGAAAAAATGAAAGATTTATGATTTCATGTAATAACATTAAGAAAAAGGAAAGTGGGGATGTGACATCATCAGCCCACCTAATGAATATTCATGACGATGTGCATATAACTTTTTCACAAAATATTGATATAACTTTGTTATTTGTTATCCGATTTTTATGAAATTTTCAGCATTTTGCTCTGTGAATTTTATTCTACATGTATTTATTTAGATATTTTAAATATTTTCAGCCCGGACCATCCCTTTAATTTCACTTTGAAATTCTAATCCACGTATATGGGCGAAGCTTTCACCTTTCAGAGATTTGCCTGATCATCAGTTTACGATCACTAACTGTATTGTCCTCTTCTTGTTTATCAGTCTGGATCCAAGACACCCGTTGCTGTTGTTAAGGCGCAACCAAAAGACAAGAATGTCGAGAAAGCAACTAAATATGTGTCGAACTTTCACGAGGCCTTTCAAGATCAACCGGATGTTCGGATACAGTTTGTTGATTCGATTAGTAAAGGGAGACATGGCAGGTAAGATAGTATAGGATTACGACAATCAGAGTTACTTTTATTATCAATGAATTATTGGTACCAATTAATTAGAATTTCATACACTTGTATTGTATGACTAAGGTGACTATATAGGTCCCTCTCCTGGACCCTCCCCGCTCGCCCCACCCCCATAAAAATAATTATAATAAGGGGAGGTGAAAATAGAGATGGACAGTAAAGCCATTATCAAAATGATAAAAATGGAGTGGAAGACGATGAAATGAAGTAGAATAACGAGATAATTGAATAAAGGAGGAGAAGAAGAAAGAAAAGGAGGAGAAGCAGAAGAGGAAAAGGAAGCGGTTAAACGTATCTGGGGGTGAAGCGGTCGTGCCCCCCCCCCCCCCCACGGACAAGTTTGCGGCGCAAAAAGAATACAAGAAGTAAAGGGAAGGAAGGATAAAGAAAAGAGGAGGGAATATATACCCATCCCCTCCATTGTTACAAAAAGTACAGAATGTCCCGTTTATAGGTCTAATTATAATCAAAATTGTAATCTTGCAATTCATGCTTGCATCAAATTGTTTAGTTGATACCTGTCTTCATGGTTACAAAAAGTGATAAGAATGTCAAGTTCTAAGGAATGTGAAAAAAAATCACACTCACATTACTTGAATGGCGAGCTTAATATGTACCCTCTTCATGAGTCTATGCAAACAGTCCATAACGGGTCTATGTAATTCAGTTAAAAAAATTAACTCACGCTTCCCGCTCGCATTAATTGTTTGGTTATATAGGCCTATACGTATCTTATTCACGATTACAATAACTCCTCAGAATGTTCCATTTTCAGTTCTGAATCCGTGAAATATATAACAAAAAATCGAAAAAATACTGGAAAAAAATATTAAAGAGAAAGCTTTCTCATCTATTCATACTTTGTGAGATACCTTTTCTTGTCTGTAATAAAGATGGACTTAAAACTTCATTTTTTAGTTAGAACTGCCCCCTTACTCAGCTTTAATATGCCGATAATGTGTATAAAAATATATTTTCGCCCCACCTACCCCTATTGGCGAAAACTAGAGGGCCTAGCCGCCCCTGAAACGTATTTATAAAATTCGGTTTATATGATTAGTGTAAAATGGTGTATATTTAGTCACCTCACGTCACATATAATATAAAGTTAACATTATTTCTTCGTTAGGCATACTGACCGATTAAAATAATTGTCATATTAAATCAGTATATCTTTGTGGTCATGTTACATTATTATTTTGGAAGGCCATTGTTGTACTACATTAAGGTCATAACCTGAAGCCATCGATTGACCGAGTAAATCGAAACGAAACGAAACTGGCGACTAGTAACCTAACAATAATTTTTCAGAATACTTTCAAAATATCTTGCATTCTCTTGCTTCCTCTGAGGGTGTGGTTAAATATCTATGATGAGAAGAAAAAGACTGGTGTCTGACCCTTGTTTCATCACCTCTCCCTCCTAGCATCAGTGTACCGGAGATGATGCTATCAGTCACCGGTCTTCTATTGGGTCAAAGAGAGCTGTTGTGTAGTCTCACTGGATTTCTTCCTCCCGGTCATACGATCGGCATCATGAGCAATGACCCTACACAGGTCATCGTACGCATACCAGGTCAAAGGTCAGCTTTAAACAGAGACGAGTTGACGCAGTTTGTGGACTCGATCAGGGTAAGTCTGAAAAATATTCTTGTGCTTTCTCATTTAGATAAAGAATGTGTTAATATTGAATATTGATTTTGACTCATTAAGCGGAAATAACCTACAAAGTTTCCAATTCTCAACATCTCTGGGTTCTTGTTCTTTTCAAAAGCCAAAGCTAAGGCATTTGTATGATTATCTTCAAAGTTGACACTTTTAAAATGGATAGAACCTATATGTAATTGTTCCAAAATGGATTATTTTATCTTAGAGAAATTATATCATTGTTGTTACTGGGTTTTAAAAATATCTTATAATTTAACTTTGTAAAAGTATATTGCTAGCTCTTGTTAATACTATAACAGGAAGTGTTCTTCTTTTGATAGTAATTGTGAAACAAATATGCGCATTTTGCCACAAATATTACTGTTTCTTAAGAACTATGTCCAGATAACACTTTTAATCAATTCATTGTCACATATTTATTCAACCCATTTTAAACAACTCAACACAATCTCATCATTTTTCAGAGTAACTCAGCATCTGCTGTTCCAGACGATCAGAGGGCGCCCCCAGACATTACGTCAGGGTTGAGTGAACTTATAGCCCAGTTTGACAAACTCTCAACGACACAGTCATAGGTGTTTGCTTCTAGGGGCAATGCAGTCTTTTCAATTTGATAGTTGTAGTAGTGAGCATTGTGTAAATAATGTTACAACGTTCGAAAGATAATGTGCTTGTAATTGAAAACATTTTGATATCAGTAAATGCTATCTGATGTCAAGTGAGAGTCAGTAAAGCAGATCCAGTGCTGGTTGTATTCTCAAATATGGTGTTCATGTGCTTTTAATATTTACTTTGATTAATAGTGAATGTCCAAGAGTGATGTCATATGCCTCTCGCGTGATTCCATAAATGCGTTAACTTAAGTTTAACACAAATTGTCTCATCTGAGATAGTGTGATAACCTGATTAGTTGCACCAAGATAGATGACATTTTGTTGTCTCTCTTGTCTCTAATTTTGTTCATGATGTATGAACATTAAAAGGTAGATTGTGCACTTATTTTATCCAATATCCGGAAAATACTCATTGCATACGTAGACCAAGATGAACTTTAGCAATATATAATGATCATAATTAACTTCACAATTGTATGTGATAGGTTGTGACGATATTGAACCACTCCGAACTTTTTATGACCTTCGCCAAGTTAATTCGGGCCCGATCTTGGCACCTTCATACTTTCTATAAAAGTATGACGTAAATGAGGAACTAGGCCTTAGTCATTATTGAAAGTACTTAGAATACCATGTCATTTTCCGTAGTAAGTTTCTTTTTACTTCTTGTATATTGTTTTTCATGTCCTTAATGATAAAGTCATTTTCGTACGATTTGGGGAATATCGCAGATGGCGATAACCAGGCGTGGTGATAGCGACAGTTTACGACGTATGTGATTACGTTATTTTCGAACTTTAAGCGATATCTTTTTTAAACCCGAGGGGTTTGTCGTAAAGAGGCTGTTAAGAGGTCGTACGGAAACCGATCAATATTTCCATTCGGCCCCACGGCCTCCCTGCATAAATCGTACAGCAACGTACAGAGATCGTATTAAGTATAAGTGGCCGTAAAGAAATCGTACAACGAGTTATAGCGATACCCATACGATTTGTGTAACCAGCATGCCCAATTTTCTGTTTACTCACTACTCCCTTATTCTATTATTGCGTATTTGATAGGCCTTTGTGATTAATATAGTACAAACTCCTGGAGTTTTCACTGTAAAACAATTACTATAACATTTCCATTCATCCCTTTCCGTTGGCTGATATTTATTTCACTATTTGCTTATGGTAGCTGGCCCTTGTATTTATATTAGCTTTACAATACATATCAATCATTATTGTTTTAAATTTGTTTTCTGAATCATCAGTAAAAGCAGACAGTCCTGCACAAATGTCTAACCAAAGTCTGCGATCAATGTACGATATGGTACGATTAACGCGTAGAAGCTGAGGAGACCGCAAGGCAATTGCGAAAGGCCCATACGATGTCCAAAGGTCCCCGTACGACCAACCCCTTACGGTTCGGAAAAGAAACAGCACGATGCATTTCGATATTATAAATACATGCGTCGCAAACTGTAGCAATTAATGAGAATTCGTAGATAAAGTTATCATAATTATAGCGTCCTTGAGTAAGTGTAGCTGTGGATTGCGGTCTTAGTATTCAATGGGGAAAGATCATGAAAACGTAGGGTAAATACCCCCTACGAATCATTTTCTATCAAGATGTTAATCGACCTTTCATAAAGGGTGAGTTAATCTTCAAACATCTGCAAAAGAGGTGCTATGTATTTAATTACTTAATTTGTCCATCAAATTGAAGAAAAAAATAATAATTCAACCAACAGATGTGTAATTATGAAATAATATTAATTATTCCCGTCCCTCCCCGACTGACCAATCAATTACTGTAGAAATGCCAATAATACTCAAATCCCTTGTTTCATTTCTCGTTCTGTTCTTTTAAACATATTATTCACACTGTACAACATACTTTTCGAAGTAACTTCATTCAAAGTGTATAAATACCAATGTCTCTATTAATATCCAGGCTGATGAGGCGTGAGCACATTGAAGCATGTTCCCTTTATCAAAATGTTCAATATTTTATTTATTATTGTTTGTCTTCATTAAAAAAAAGAAAATTAAAGGCACTTCAGATGTATTTTGCGATTTTTGTATACATTACATGCAGATCAATCAAGATCATTGTATTCGCTTCACCATTCTTGTTTCAAAAATTTCTATGACAAATTTAATATCAGCCAATCTGGATGGTATAGCATCTTCTGGCTTCTAGCTGTAAACGTAAATTATGTTATTGCTACAATTTGTTATGGTACCTGTCACGGAATACTGGATCAGGAGCAAAACTCAAAAGTATTTGGATAATCTTGCACAGGAATGGGGGTGTATAGATTCAGATATACATGGCGTGTATGCAAACAATAAGTTTACACGGTGATTCATGAAAATTGATTAATGTATGGCGAGTTTGGAGAACTAAACCAAACTAGCTCAGGAAACTAACAACCCGTAACTATTGACTTTAAACCAGATTAATTGTTAGATACACATGTACGTCACACATCACATAAATGAGACAGCCGCTATGACTGACATTCTTCAATAGTTTCTGAAAACTTTTTCTTACGGAACAGCATTATAATAATGTTTTACCCTGCATGATAGAGTCTTTCAAAAAATAAGACCCCTTTGTTCAGCAGAGCGTGACAAACGTGAAAATCAAATTGCATTAGCCTCGCAGGTGGAAATGATTTTAATCATACCTCCTCCCCACCATCATGTTCTTCTTAAACTTTAGAATCAGTGCTGAATAGCTCCCATCTTCCCCGACTCTTTTACCTCATTCCCATAAATGACTATTTCACGATATTTGTCTTTTTATTCAATAAAGCAATGGTGTCTGATAAATAAATAAAAAAAACTTTAGACAATGGTAATAATACGTGGATGAGCTGTTTGGACCCTTATTTATGTAAAGCCTAGTAGCCTCTTCAGCCCCCTTCCAAGCCATGTTGATTATTATTTGCAATTTTACATAAATCACTTCACATTGGAACATTCGCGCGGGAAGCCCGGGGGAAAGTATCTCCAAGGATATTTTGTAATTAGTGTATTCCGTACTCAAGGATCATACATAATTATTATTTTTTTGCAGTCAGAAGGTACAGGAAATTGGAAAATGTATGCAATAAAGGGAATACCAGACAAAATGAGATCTCAGAATATTGAATTTATTTGATGGATTTCCAGGTTGTATTGTTTCCACATCAAGCTTGCCAAGTTTGAAGGCAAGGGACCCTTTTTTCCCTACCCTTCGATTTTTATGATACAAAAAACATACAGGGATGTATACATTTACCCGCATCACCCCAAGCTATATTAAATTGGCTCTTGATGTCACCTTTAGAAACGAATAATGGTTATATTAAATGTCAGAAAGAAAATAATAATACTACCTGCGAGGTAGAATCCGGAATGCGTTGCATCATCGTTGTTTTCATCTGTTAATGTGCACATCATGTTTGTGCAAGGCCGCCTGTGTTTTCATTAGATATCATATTTGGTTTGATGAGAACGAGCAAAACGAATGACGAAATCATCTTTCATGTCGATAATATATATATATATATTCCTATAAACCATACTGCATTTTTAGGGAAGGAAAATAGACCCTTTGTCTTGGAAGCTTTATCATTTGCCTTTGCAAACGAGGCATGCGACCGACTGGGAAAAATAAAGCGTACATCCCTCACCAAATAACAGGATAAACTTTTATGACATACACCTGCCCATAAAAACATGAAGGATATTTGAACATGTCGTCAAAATTGTATATTCGGATATCGCACAGCTTTTCAAAATATTTCTTGATTTTATGAACCGGTGCAGCAATCGATTTAGGATGGTTATTTGGGGACGGATACTAATGCCATCATCCTGTTCATGGGTTTGTCCGGTCTAATATATGGGCGGTGCCACGGGGGGGGGGGGCGGGCAGGGGCGACCGCCCCTACCATTTTTCAAGTAGTAAATTGCAAAAAAACGGAAAAAAGGAAGGGTGAAAAGGAAAAAAAAGGTTATTAATATAAAGAATTTATGGGTTGTATAAATCTATTATACAACTACTGTATCATTCAAATGAGAAAAAAAATGACATCACATTTGCCCCCTATCAAAAGACCAGTGCGCCGCCCCTATTATGTCTAGGAATATGCCTATGCTAGTGCTAATTAACAGATTCTTGTTTCCTGAAAATCCATCTGCCTAAGTTATCAAAATTCGAAGAAAATACTAATATCTTGATCAACAATATAACACAAAAATCATTAGTTTCAAGACTAAAACAATGAATGATGATTGTTTAAGATGAAAATAAAACTGAATGTATGAGAGCGAAGTGTGCTAAAGGGCTTTACCTGATTTTTTATTATATTCTCTTCTTCTCCCCCCCCCCCCTCTCTCTCTCTCTATCTCTCTTATTACCTCTGTTGCTTTTTCCATTCAATTTGTTTTCAATTCCACTTCTATCAAGCTCTGTTTTCCCCTTTTCTTGACCAATGGCCGTTGCACTCTTACCGATAGGAACAGTATGGGTTGGGAAATATTTCGTGAATATTACAACATCAAGTAAATTATAAATATCAAACAATTTTTTGAAAAGTTTTTAATGCAAAAATGAAATTGTACTTCATAAAAGCATAAGTTATTTCTGAAAGTAAGTGTAGCCTGAGCTTCATCAGGTCTGTCCTCTTGGCATGATTGATATACGGTCTCATTAGTGAACTTCTGTATATAGATCGCAGATTGCCCTTCATTTAGTAGTAAAAAAACCCAACTCATTCTTGTCACTTGAGTAGAACCAGCATTGTCTACCGAAACATAAAATCCGGTAAGCTTGTTTGACGTAATGGTTGCTATGGTTTTCTGAAGTACAAGATACAAAGGGGATATAAAAAAACGAGGGTTAGGTCGCATGCAGCGCAAAGTGATAAACCAAACATGAACAATGAACTCGGCTCTATTTATATGCAAATTCCAAATTGATCATCATAGATATCGATCTACCATCAAGGTCATAGTGTCATGGGATTCTTGACAAGTTAACTTTTTTTGCCAACTGCCTTACAACCCTCAAATATATATTGTCATTACCGTGACCTCAATACGCCCATCCATGTCTCGTGCATTAATCCTTGATCCTCAGTTTGTCAGAAGAGATCCGTTGGTGCAAGCAAAAAGATAGTTTGTGCAAATCCATGAAAAAAAAATATATGTAATAATTGTGATAGAATTCCAATACAAAATAGTTAAGATCCGGCCCCCCAAAAAAAAAAAAATAACTAAAAATAAAAATAAAAAATGAATAAATAAATGTGTACATTTTGTTTGTTTTTTCGGAGGGTTTATGGAAATTTAAAGAAAATAGGAAAGTATTGAAAATACACAAATGGTTTTTCAAGTTTAACCGGATCTTAGAAATTTAACAGTCTAATTCCTTTATAATATGACAATTTTCAGTCTGTATTCAATGTTTATTTGAATGAATTCATACATTGTCCTTTGTTCTCCAATTCCATTTTATGTTTATTTTTTATCGATAAGCTGCCTTCTTCATTGTTAAACATTGCTGACAGATCCGTTGCTCTTGATTATTTCCCTCTCTTTTTTTATTTTACTTGTGTTTTTTCCAATATATCTTTCGTCGTTATCAATAATTTCCTTTACGCCATATCTTTCATCACCAATTGCATCATAATTATCTGCATTTTTACCATTATTATGTGTGCAGTTATACATACAAATCGGTGGTGTAATGAGCCAAAGTTTTTGAGGAGGCTCGATATGGCGTATTACGTAAAATTAATTTTAAATAAATGTCAACATTTTTATTACAAAAATCAAAGTTTATGATAAATTGACATGATATTCGTATCATATTTCACCCTCATTCTTTTCATTTTCTCTTTTCTTTCTTGGTCGTAAAAAATGTTAGGGGGCAAGAGCCCCCCCCCCCCCCCCCCCCCCCCCCCCATATGTACGCCAGTGATACAAATGTCATGACCAAAATGCGAAACCCATCAGCCATATTTAGATTCTGTACATTGTTACCGGATTGAGGATGATAATCAATTTCGCATGCAGAAAAAAAACCATCTTCTGACCGAGGATATATGGATTATGCAAATATTGACGTATTTCCATTCTATACTCGACTTGACCTACTTTAAATGCGATAATTATCATGAAGATTTCATTATAATGTTAATCGCGAATATATGAGTAGGCATGAAGGTTTATTAATGGCAAATTAGCGTATGCAATGAATGGAGTTCTATGAAATTTGGTAGCTGAAAAACAGCTGATTTCGTCTTAATGATAGTAAGTGATTAAGCATATAATCCGTAAAAATGATGTATTTATCATCCAACTGTTTGAAAATGTTATCATACTTGTATGTCAAGGTTAGTGTGCTCCCTGTTTCCCCTGTGTATATACTAGTATCATGATTCGCTCAAAGGAGAATAACGGAAGATCAGTTCAATCGACTTTCATACACATTACTTTACAAATGTCTATACATGTTTTGTTTTTATTTCTATGAATTTTGATAAATTAATTTGTTACATTCTGCACTAAAATAGTGTAAAAATTATGCCCTTTACTTCTCATTGTATAAATGTGACTGTGATGATGGGTTCATGACATATCGATTCAAGCCTCATTATCCATTCATACCAAGTAAGTGAACCATTATTATCTGCATAAAATTTAACTTGGAAGCATGCATAGTTACATTCGACCAAAATAATGATAATAATAAAACATATTTTGTTGTCTATACTCAAGTCATTCCTGGATGGGTACTTAACATTCATGGTCGGATTCATCCTATTTACAAGATCATTTTGAATAAAAAGAAAAACAAAACATGAAACAAGTATAACGCTTAAATATCATCAACGTTATGATATTTTAAGTTTTGTTTAATATCAGAGAGAAGTTATATTTACGTGGGTGGTAAGCTATAGCGTATGAAGAGGTCTGTGATATCACTCACTGTTCTTTCTTTTACTGCTGGACCACAGGACCATGCAGTGTTAGGAATGCTTCATGAAATATGATATTTCAACTCTTTTGAACTCGTGCAAGAAAAACTGGTTTCATTGACGTAAAATAGCTATTAGTTTTATAGTAATTTAGTATGATTTAGTATAAAACTTCTTTAATAGCAAACTCAACATAATTTAAACATTTGATATGGCAGAAAAGGGAAACAGTGTATGCATGGCCCACCCTCTTATTTGCATGCCCTCGGTGCTATGCTTACATCTGTACAACCTGTTTTTTTTTTTTAATTAACCAAAACCTTCAAATGTCATATCTTAATGCATTTTACCTCCGATTTTGATGAAATTTTACAGGTTGTGCTCGTTTTAGTTTTTCTTTTTATTCACATTTACATGATGTTGAGTGGAATTGACCTTAGGCATGTTATAATTATAGGACAGAAAAAAAAACCCATCTCGATTCGGTTTCAATTCCATATGCGGATATGCCCTCATAATAGTACCAGTGACGAAATAGTAATTCGAGAAGAGAGAAGTTAGGGAATATATTCGATTGAAGCATGAAAGGAGAGATAGAGAGTGTGTGTGTGTGTATGTGTGAGAGAGAGAGGGGGGAGGGAGGGAGGGTAGAGAGCTTGAGGAGGGGGGTGGAGAGTGTAAGAGAGAGAAGGATCACTGTCAACAGTAATGACAATCCGAGACATGAATGAAGAAAGCATACAGGGATTTGTTGGCCAAGATGGCGTCCTTTAATACGAGTACACGCGAGCCAACTCAGCCTTCTTATTATAGTGGCACTTTGCCAGTACTGTCTTAAACTTATCTCTCAGTCTCATTCTTCTTCATTCATCTGTAGTTTACTTATCATTCAAACCGGATTAATCAATTACCTCCTTGTTGACAATGAAAGTAAATACGTACAGTCAGGAAAAAGGAGTAACAAATTACGAGCCTATATAAGCATAAGTGGAAAGGTAATGTTTATGTTGACGATGATCACATTATGAGAAAATGCATGATGTGAACAGTAAATAATTTCAAAATGTCATTTAAAAATTTTGAATGATATATAGGGAGCATGATATCTATACTAAATGAGAGAGGAGAAAATATCGTAAACTAATTTGATGAAAGGGTCTTCATGTTCTTCAGTTTTGGAAAATCCACCATACGTAGTATTAGTCTTTAATCCTTATTCAAGCTAATCATATTATTTTCTAATTGTATACAGTATGTCACGAAGTTATTGTGGAGGTGATATGAAATAAAACTCGTTATGTTGAGAGTATTTTCGATCTTACATGGACATTTATTTTAGTAGTGATCCCGACCAAAATAAAAAAGGAAATAACTGCGCATATTTTTTTTTTCATTTTGGTATTAAACAAATTCTGAAGCATAGAATGGTCTGAAAATATCGGGACATATTTTTTTTTGTAGCTTTCTGATATGTAATCACAAAATTTATAAGATAATAATTGTTTCAAAGTGTATTTAAAAACACATCACCGGGAAAGTACGATAATATTCTTTAAGTGTAATTCACGCCCTTTACAAGGAATTAACGATTATGAAAAATATTAAACGGTTTATCAGATCGGAATATAACACGTTACTCTACACTCATGAACTTTTTACCTATGCTTTCAGAATGGATTTAATTGGTAAAATTAATACGCATAATATAGCCATTCTGCATAAGATATTACAATCAAACGCAGCGAGTGAAGACAGAAAATCGTTTTTAACAGTAGACGTTTTCATTCATCGCTGTTCATCGTTTGAAATATGTTGTGATTATGCATATCGGTCATTCAAACATCTATAAATCATTTAGAAACATGTTTAATCTGAGACATATAGTTAAAGATTTTTTTACTCTCATAAAACTTGCTGTCTTTACCAACTGCATTGTCATGTTTTGGCGCCTCGCTTATAATTAGATTCTTTATAATCCCCCCCTCTTTCTTTAATCTTGCCTTGCGTTACACACTTGTCAATAATTTTGTTGAATGTGTTTTTATTGAATTTTAATTACATTTAATTGTATATACCGGAATGTGCAATACTTTCTCAATGTTTTTTTCTGTGAGGGCTCGCATGCCTCTGGGCAATAGTAATGATTTTTTTTTCTTTTGCGAGCCCTGGCCCATGGAAAAAAACATTTTCTTACTCTCTTCTTCTTTTCTTTCACTTGTACTTATTTATATTTAATTATTAAATTCCTTTACATTGTACAATTTTTGTATGTTTTTATGGCCAAATAAATAATAATAATTAAATAATTACAGTAATAATTTGCTGATTTTCCAAAATAGCATCCATCTCATACGATCGAGCGCAGCGAGCGAGCTGAATAATTTGTGGTAGATTGGTGTAGTGAACCAAAGAAATATAAATACATTTTCGACTACATACTAGATTTGCTGAATATCTTGTCGGCAGGACAGCGTTTTATACATGGGTGCAAATAAAAAGTGAATGCAATCGCGGTAGTTATGTTTTTCAATTAATGTTTGATTGAGGAAAATCAAATTTTGTGAAAAATAATCACGCATTTTTAAATACGTCAATTAAGTTTCTTTTTCTTTCACTTACATCCCCCCCCCCCCACTCCCATCATGCCCATCAGCCGATGCAAGTCAATAGTGTTGTTTGAAATCGAATCCCGGGATAAATATCTTTGGTTTAAAAAAAAAAAATCCGTATGAAGGCTACTGTAACGATTCAACAGGAAACCAAGAAAGTTCACCTAATCGGTATATTCAGAAGTAAAAACATCCCATATCCCAGGGTCGCATCCGGAATGGATATGTACCTCGTTATAATCGAGGTCCATTTAGCGTGACAAAAGCACAATCAATTTTTAACGCTACAGAAATTGGCTGTGCTGGTTTCCCGGGGGGGGCACTCGACCAAAAAAGTGGTAGGGGTGTGCCGCGGGCGAGACGAAAAACGGGGGCCTTGGAGCGGGCTTATTGTAAAAAGGAGGGTCCTCGGAACGGGTTTCGGAACTACAATTTTGTGAAAACGGGGGTCCTTGGAACGGATCGCCAGCGTGCGAGTACGTGCGTATGTACCCCTATGGAACGGGCATGCGTGCATGATGCAGCTATACGCGGCCTCCGCTGGGTGCGCTAGCGCAGAGACGATGGTCGGACAGCGCTCGGCGGCCGCTTTTCACCAAAATTGCAGCAGATCAATGCGACCGGAACGGCGTAACGAAAAATATGCGAAGCTTTGGAGCGGATTTCTTTCTTTTTTTTTCTCGATAAGAACAAAGTGCTATGCCTTGGAGCGGCTTTCTTTGTTTTTTGTCTCGATAAGACAAAAATGCTATGCCTCGGAACGAAAATTTGAGTGTGAAAATGGGGGTCCCCTCCGCGGCACATACCCACTATGCATTATATACTGAGTGCCCCCCCCGGGGCTGGTTTCAGCTTTCCTCACAAACCTAGTCTGTGACTGTTCATTCTGAAACATGGCGAATGATCAAAGTATAATTTTTTTTCTGCAAGCTTTATCATAAATATACCTGGATATCCGACGTTAGTATGTGATACGAACGCGACACCGAAGTGTGTTCTTTGTGGTGTCTGTAACGTCTGCTCTGACAGTGTCACATGCCTGCCCACATTGACGTCATCTGGGGGTTCTCCGGTAACCCATGGCAACGTAGTCAGCTCACTCATTGGACTGTTGTGCGATTATTGGTGGGGAACGACCGAGAGCGTGACAGCAATGTTTTTCTCCCTCTCTGCCTCTCTTTCTCTTTCTCACTCTCTTACTCAGTGGCTTGTATTGTTATGCCGCTTCTTCATTTTGTTACGAGTCGCTCGTGTTAACTCTGATTCAGTTTCTGTAAAAATAAAAAGTTGTGCGTTGACTGCAGAAGGCTTGAGCTAGGAGCAGTGCATAAGAAACACGGCAACATTTGATGCATGTTCATTTGAGATGCTTGCTACCTCTTCAACTACGCGCTTCACATTCTTAGGAGCTACCGTCAAGTAACTTGACGATTTGCCGCTGGGGGATCCCTACAACACACAAAAGCAGACGTCATTTTTATTTATTGATCAAAATCTGCGGGTGTTTTGTGGTGTCTTTTCAACGTACTATTGGATATTTCCCCTGCATTTCACCACAGACCCACTTTTTTTTGTGATTGCGCTCAGTTTTCGAGTGGTGTTAAACTCAATTAACGAGCTGACAGCATTCCACCAGGTCTCATTGAGCGTGCATGTCTGACTGGAACATTGCTGTAAGCCACGGCTGCAGTGTTACTCTTCGTTGCAGCACCTTGACTTCTCATTTTCAAAGTGATGGGGATGGCACTACGATATAGGAGGACCAGGAGCCTCTATCTCTGGAGAAAAATCCTTTTTGTAGCCCTCATCTTTGTTCTCTCCACTGCATTGACACACGTAGCAAGGCATCATAACTCAGGTAATATTGCAGTAGCTGGTCGTGATCACTGACATGTCATACAATTAACCTCAACTCAATTCTATTATGTCGCACAGACAAGATAAATTAAGACGGTAATGAAGGATGTTTGATGAAGTATGACCTCAATGAAAAGAAAACCCCTTGATTTGATAGCCCAGCGCGCGCTCGTACCCGTATTTTCATGGAATCTCTGTATTAAATAACACGACTGTACCAGTTTATGATTTTAGTTGTTTACACAGTTTTCAAATACGTTTATAGGCCTACTGCTTAATCCAAAGCAGAATACGTATTTGTTTATTGTTAAAGCATGCGATTTAGAGCATCAAAGGAGAATAGCTACGAAGGTTTGCCTATTGATTATGATCCGCTATGCCCATGCACATTCTTTATACATCTTAAATATCTATCAACAATCAGAAAGAGGTCATCCATTTAAGTGAGTGATTAAGGCCTAAAGGTCCCTGGGACATTTTGGTTGAACACCTTGAAAGTAAGATCACTGCGAAGCAATCTATGGAGATGTGTGAATGTCCACTATTATACCTCCGATTTGTACAGTCAGAAATTGTGCAACCAATGAATTCTTACATTCCATAATACAACCATGGAATGTACATTGAGTTTTTATTGTTATTTCTTCTTTTTGCAGCATAGTTTTATAATATGAATTGTGATAGACAATTACGGAACTAACACTATCGTTAATAATTTCCTCTGTTTTTTTCTTCTTCTATACATCGGATCGTTAAACGGGGAACATAATATATACCCCGGAAAGTGACATAAAGTAAATAAAAACCCAGAAAATCAGGCAATGCGTTTGAACTCACAGAAGTAATATCAGTTAAGTGGGAGGATAGCTTTGTTGTACTAGATATCGAGGCTCCCGGGAATTAACCCTGGATAGGGGGTGTGTCGTTGAGGTATGGGCCCGTCCATTAATGGGTATGGGCTCAGATACATCTTCAGTATTATGAAGGCGTTATGATAATTCATTTGTTTGTATTATTCTCGAATCTTTACCTCATTGGTATGGAATCGCAAGAAGCTTCTGTTCAACGTTCGTAGGATAGTTTCATCAATGTCGTATTCATCAACAATATCGAAATAATATCTTCGGAGGCCTATGAAATGACCATTCATAATAGTTTTAATACCATCCAAGTGGATGGGGATATTCCGCATATTTCTTTGGGTTTTTTTCTCTTGATCACCTTTCCCTTTTCTCCTTTTCTACTAATCATAATGATGATATCATTATGATAATTGTTATTTATTGACGTCACACATCATCTACCAGCAATTATGTATGTACCGTCCCAACGTTTTATATTACCAATAATATAAATGATATTTGAATTATGTGAAACGATAATTAATTCACTGAGATTTTGTAATTTGTATGCGCTCAATTTGTTTCTGCTTTTATTTTGTCTTTAGAATTAGATGCCCCGGCATATTGGTGTTTACCCAAAATATGGTACAGCCTTGACGATTCCAAAGGATTCATGTCATTTTATGACTTGCATGCATCTCATTGAGCAGAAGCCTTACATAGTTCATTATATTTTGCCATTAATTCAGGTCAACACAACAGAAAGTAGGCTATATCACTCTCGGTAAATTGTATTTATGAAGGATTTGATATTGACGATTATGTTTGTTTACATTACTGACCTGATGAGGTCAATGTGAAAAAATTAATGTGTGTGTTCAGGAAATAGACAAACTATCCCTTTTGTGAGCTACTATGTTTATTAATGAAGGAAAACAATATAAATTTTGCCTCTCCAGCTAATTTTCTTATTCTATATTTTTTTCTTTTCTAGATTTTCTTCTCCTTTATCATCATCTCAACCTTCTTCTTCTTTTTTCTTATTCTTCTTCTTGTTCTTGTTCTTCTTTTTCTTTTTCATTTTCTTCTCCTTCCTCTTCTTCCTCTTTTTCTTCTTCTTCTTCCTCGTCATTCATCTTTTTACCATATTTTTCTGTTCTTCTTAACTCCTCGAACTAGTACTTATTTTCGAATTATCCCAGAATCAAACAGCTGTTGTCTAACGTGCTGTGGCAGAGATGTACGTAATTTCTGTACTGGTTTTAATATTCTGTATGTCTGGAAGTTTATGATCGATAATATTAACCAATCAAAGGCAACGAGAAGGCATTTATTTCGTTTTGTTCATTATCTGATCATAATTCAGATGCAGCTTTCGTTAATGGCAATCACTTTATTCGACTCTTCAGCGTTACTAGAAAAGAATTCGTCCTTCTCAATTTATTCCATCATAATGGTTTCTTTCGTGGTTAGGCACAATACGAGTTTTAATTTTGGTTAGTTGATTGTCATCGTTGACATTTCATTTCGCATCATCTTCTGACTTCTTTCGAGGTTAATAAGTACAATGATTTACTTCATGACGACATATTTTTTTTAAACGACGATACGCAAAGACCTGATGCTGCCAAAACAACAATTGTTCAATGCTTGACGGTTACTGTTCTCATTATGTTCCTTTCGTCCAATACAAATGTCAGAATCTGTAATCTTTGGTGATGGTAAGTTGCTATTCGCCGATTTCATGGTTACGACAAGTTAGTGTCAAGTTTATGGTCGTTTAATCCAGAATTAATATTATGCTGGATCTGCGATAGTATACATTTCAATACCATGAACTGATGTCGAATCATTGTTCCATTATTTTGTTTAAAATATGGAAAGCATAACATTTACCCATTATTTAACCACTGTTTTTGTATGTGGTACATGGAATATAAACGTGGAACAATATATCTGGGAATCCTTGTTAGATTGCATCTCATCGTAGCAATCTGATTTTAGTAATAATAGTGAAATTATTCAGACTTAGCTGCTGTTGAATGTATTGATGTTCCATATATTGGTTAGTATGAAACATACAATGGGCGTCCTTCAATAACTGAGTTAAGATCTATGAGTCATTTTGAGGTCAATCTTTGAGCGAGAAATCTGCGTCATCAAGAAAACCTCAAAATTTTATTTTAGTACTTTATCATTAAAGGCAATCGATATTAGCTTTCAGTCAATTTGGTTTTAAAAAAGTCTGAAGAGCTTTATACAGAGAGCTACATGGAACATAAATGTAGGGAAAATTTTAACGGGTTCTGATAAAACATTATTTCCCTTACTATCAAAATCCTGCCACCAATGCATATATCTCAAAAATTGATATAAATAAGAAATTAATTTTACACACATTTCTCTGTTTATCAAGGGTTTGGTAAGTAGATCAAGAGACTTGCGTATTACTTTCACTCTCAGAACAACACACTAGTTTAAAATTATTAGATGAAAATGGTCACATTAGTGCAATATTGTTGTTTTGGTCAGATTCGAATATTTTCTACTCCAACTTTTCCAGAACACAGACTTTTCTTACTTCAGAATAATGTAAAATATATGACAAGACATATTAATTTTTTTTTTTTTAAACAAGTTCACACCTAGTTACCAACAAGACATATTAGTTGCTTCCGATTGACTGCTAATCTCGTCTTATTAATAGTTTGTACTAAGAATATAAACTGCAGTACTCATCAATCTCACCGTCATCCATCAATTAAGTGAATCTATGAATAAACAATGTAAACCGATAAGGACAACTAATCAAATTAAGATAGAGATGGTTTGGGTTTATGCCTTACATTGTTCATTTAAGATTCTTCTAAGTCATGTATAGATTATTTCATTGCCAGAAAGGTGTCCTATCAAGGTTATATATCCGTCAAAGAAAGAAAAACAAATATCAAATCACACTGGAAGGACAGATTTTATGCGATTATTCAACCTCAAGTCATGCTCAGGCTGCCAATGCAGTCATAAGTCTTCCAACTATAACGTCAAGTTTCCTAACTATTCTGTTAGTTTGTTTCATGCAACAGAAGGTAGGAACTGATATTCTTGATTAAAACCTGATCTATCAATTACAAATATGAAACTGAAATTGTCAAAATGTTTCTTTCACCCCCTCCATATATACTGATCGTCTGGAAGGAGTGACTCATGCAGATTTGAACCTCGGTCCCGCAGCAGTCTAATCTAGAGAGCTTGTGTGGTGATTGGCAATTGAGACGTTTCACACGAAAAATTACGTATTCATATCTTTCTGATTAGGATACAAATATGGCCTTCACGTGGTCCCATGCTCATTGTAATTAAGATAATTTTTCGGATTTTCAGATTCTATCAAAGTAAAAAAAGAAATAGGCCTATATACAGTTTCATTTAACTTTTACTTTTAAGTTCAAAATCAACCGATTCAATAATCAAGTGTCAACTAGTAAATTATCGGGTGACTTTCTTGGAATAGCTGCTACGATGTAGGTCAAGCCTTAGGCAATATTTATGCAAATCTTGGACAGGAAGGAAGTGCGTAATATCATAATGAATTTGTGGTCTTGACAGTGTTATTACCATGAGGGACGGAATGAGGGGTGACATAAAAATCGAAATGGATGGGTTTTCAAATTATCGAAATTACGAGTTCATGCCGTTCACATGCTGCAACTTCTCAAAAAAAGTTTACACTTTGCATGGACACACGAACGCAGATGAAGTCGAACCTAATTAATGATGCAATCGGTAAGATAATCTGAAGTGATCAGAATGACAAATATAATGTGATTTACTGATTTGGTCTGGATTTCGTTCCGTTTATAATAGCCTACTGATTGATCAATTTGCTCTTTGTACTGATTGCGTAACGGGAATACATTTAACGACTCGCGTTCATCAAATTCTGTCTCTCTCTCTCTCTCGCTTTACGTCAATATTGACATGATCTATTGTTATCTCTACAAACGCACCCGATCATAAAAGAAAACGTCAGCGAATTTGTTTTGTCGCCTATTATTGTATGGTAAATTGGTAATGAATAATGGATCAATGTGTTTGGTTCTGTATGACTTCTGTTGAGGAAGTCAGCACGGGCCGACAACAGAGGCAAACAAAAACATGAGTGGCATCCTAAATAAATTTGGTTCGTCGAGGAGACAAAACTAAAACGATATCGACTTTTAACCATTAACCACTAATAATCAATAGGGAACATTAACTGTACAATAGTTCGGGTTGGACTTTACAGGATATTATCTCTTTAGAGTCACTTGGTCGCAATAGCGAGTTCTCCAACCGGTCTATAATTTCGACGGTCACTATAGGTTGTAGAGACTTATTTTACATAGATACATAGATGTCACTCAAGTTAAGAATTTAATGTAACAGTGTAAGAAATAACACAATGATTGAATTCGTTTCTGCCCAGGCACCATTTATTTTGTATAAACATGCAATTGAGTACATATTGTGTTAACCCGTCCATTGGCAATATAATTTTGCCTTTCAAAACCTGTTCTTCTACAATCTCGATTTTTCTGAGCGCAATACAGACATCGACAAACCGACATGGGATCCGATAAGACTTTTGGCAAGCAATGCTACACTACCTGGGGGAGTGATTGTAGAGCAAAAGTTAGTCAAACGTAAAAAATCCCTTTGTATTAAATTGAACGAGATTCCATCTGCATAAAGAATATCAAAGTCAATCGATAAATCTAATTCACCCTTTGGTCATTATTATATTGTGACTTCTCATATTAGCTTGTTTGTTCTTCTTTGCATGTCATTAGTCCTGTGACTTTTATTCTCTCTCTCTCTAAGTGGGGGGGGGGGGCATTTACTTGCATAATGACGTTGAAGCAGGCGGCACACATTCCCTCGATCTGACGTATACCTCTCCATTCCTCAAAACCTAAATACATTAACAAAGTATAAATATCTACTTCCAATTAGTACTTACACTAATTACGTTTCTGGTTATGTGTTACCACCGCCTTCCCTGGAACATGTTAACGATTTAGCGAAAATTCAACTACGCCCGGGGGGGGGGGGGTGATGTCATAAGACTTTCATCACCTTCTAGATTCCAGAACCATTAGTGATGCGATCCCATGCACATCTTATCCCCGTCTCAAGTCCGTCAGATGAACTTGGGGATCAAGGGAAATATTGGGTGTATATTGGGAGATAGTAAAATTAGAGGGTGTTTTGATGCGATCACATGCGGCAGTTTAAGTAGAATTGTAGAGTTGGTATACGTCTTGCTCGTGTTAATGGTGGGTGGGGTTTCGATGCGAGGGGCGGTAGGTTTCATCTGGTGGGTTTATTAGTGTGTATTGAGGTGAGGGGGTGATAGACCCCCCCCCCCCAATTCTTACCTCCACCTACATCCCATGACAGCAGTGTCCTCCGCTGATACCTATAATAACTAGCACTGGGCCTTACCCATCTCGAATCACCAGACGAAGGATAAAGCTCGAACGCATAAGCTGCATACCTGGGATACTTGGGCAAGACCAGACCTCGGGATGAAATACAGTGATCATCCTCCTACCCTTTGTCCGCCATGTTGTCCTGACAGAGAGAGAGAGTGAGAGAGAGAGATGGGGGGGGGGGACGACATGAAGCGAGAGAAAACATGAGGAATGGCACCTTCCATACTTATACGTTCATTTACCATTTTGACAATAATAACACTTATTGACTTACAGTTGCAATCATCATTTCTGAACAGTTTTAGACGGATTATAATTTATTTCAAAATATGCTTCAGATTATTAGACCGCATATTTTTACTGTATTGAAGAATCGAATCCTTTTGTCTTGGTTACATGAAATCAATTCAAACACTTTAAATGATTTTTTTTAAGATAACGCCTATTATGATGACGCTTCTGCAACGTAAACCTGAATTCTATTTTATAAACCGTTAGCACTTACTAGTATCATTTCTATAACCTTCAAAAAGGTATAGTATACTTAGTTTCTAATATCAAAGAACTTACAATAACTGTTAAAGCAAGAAGAAGAAAAAACACAACAACAACATCTTAATTGATTTTAATTCACAATATCTAAAGATGTTTCCAATTTTGTTTTTTAAAAAATCGTGACACATTGACGTTAGTAGACTTAACCTGATGAAAGGTTTTTATACATCAACCGGATAGGTTTGTTTGGAGACCAGTTTAGAAATTCATTGTTTCAACGAACACGTGATTTCCTTTCAAAGTCATCCCCCTTTCCTTTGACGTAAATATATTATATTACAGGCAGAAGAGAGGTCTTATCGTTTCTGGAAAAAAAATGGTTTGTAACCACCGCACATGCACTGCGTCATTCAAAAAAAAAAATGCGTTCGAAAGAGAGATTATCAAAGACCAAGTTCACCCGAACCATGCCAACATCAAGTTGATTTCTACTAGTTCTCAAAGATCGTGTGTTATCAAATCTTACGGGGTTAAAAAAAGAGTAGGCCCTGCCTGTATGTTTTGGAGGAATACTCTTTTCGACCCAATTATCATTATCATTTTATAGGATATTCTATTGAACCAAATATTGAATCAGTGATTCATCCATATCGAAGCAAATTATCAGCATTTGCAAACATCTGTTTTAAGCGAGATCTGTAAATCATTTTGTTTGTCATTATCCGCGTCTCCTTGACATTTGTGGCCTAGCAAACACGTGTGCTTTCCCATATCAACACAATCGTAACTTTTAATTGTAATTGAAGACGCTTGTCTGTTTTTAATGCATTCATGTGATTTTATTTTAAGAAATAAAAACATCAGCGTTGTGAGGCAGGTAGAATATTCTCTGAATGAATTGAGGGCTGAGATAGTTCTTGATTAGAGATCCATAAGATTCTTTGAATGTATTGATGTTATAGAAGACATCGTGTCTATTATGACAAAGGTCGATACGTCCCTTGGTTGGCTTGTATAGTGATTTACAATAAGGTTCTTCCTGTCTGTGTACTTACGGAAGTGAAACACTTGAAACAGGAATCGAAAACCTCTTAAAATGCTTCTGTATGAAATGGACATTTTTAAATTTTGGAAACAGGGACAAAGAATCATTGTAAAATTACCAAAAGTGATGTTGAAAAATCTGATTTCATGGTCATGGACATGGTATTGCTGCCATGCTATGTATAACGATATTTCGATTCCATTTTTCTGACGTCATGATACGAAAAATGAAGCCATAAATGTATATCAAACCATCTTTATAGAAACCCTTTCATATATTGAAGTCTTCATGAAATATGTACTAGATTCATCCATCATCGTCGACAGAATGATCGATGGATTCGACGACCTCTTCGAAGCGTTGTTCGTGATGAAAATATCATTTCGTTTTATTCGTTAATCTCACAGCACTGCCCCAAGTCATATTGCCACTTCTAAATGCCTGAATAAATCTTTGAAGTTCTTTTCGAAGGCCTATATTTCGGGGTCATCTTCTGTTTTAATCCATGTCGTTTGACATGTACTGCGTAAGTTTATTCTTCATTCTGAAGTCTGACGTTGGTGTTCACGCTTTAATAACTTTGATCTGATTGAGCACAATCCTTGTGAAATCCCATGACGTACAAAATGCATTCTTAATGAATACAGATTGGAACAGTAGAGGATGTTTCCCCTTCTCACAATTCTATTATCAATTGATAGATCGCATTATACGAGGATCTGACTCATGAATTAGAAGATAAATGAAGGGCAATGATTGCTGATCTCTGAATCGGGATCAAAGCTGAAATACTGATTTCCCCCAGCCAATAATCTATCATTGATCAGAGGACATTCAATTTCTATTCATTTAGCACACAGTCAACATATTTACATACCATGATGCACTATCACTGTCTGTATAATGCTAACCGTGTCAAGTGCTAGCAGTTTAAGTATGTTATTTTCTTCCCTCGGAAAAACAGTTCATATGACATCAATCAAAGCATGGAGCTATTTAATAGCTCTATGATCAAAATCTTTGATAAGAAACAACCCAAATATTAAACCTATGCATGTGTTTTTTAATTCAATGACCTTACAGAATTGATCTATATGCAATCATTTAGTAACCAATCTTTGAAAAGAAACAACCAATATATTAAACCTATGTTTTTTTTATTCAATGACTTTATAGAATTGACCTATATGTTTTCTTGGTTTATATTCTTCAAAGACAAATCAGCTGATTATACAAGCCATTCACTAAATCGATTTTCATCACTATATTGCATTTCGATATTATTTGAATTTAGAATCGGAGTTTGTCATAGAACAAAAACAAATATTAAATGGCCTTTTAATTTACAGGTATATGGAGAGAGAATCTGTACAAGTCAATGTCTAGTAGCAATGATGTTGGCAAACGAGGGGGTGTATTCACATCAAAAGAGATAAATTTTAATTTCCCAAGTGCTCGTTTTTAGGTTATATTAGGTTCAACCTACTCATTATAGGCCCTATAATGATGTACACATTCTTGTAGACGATCCGCGACTGATTCATCCTAATCTCCCAGACAAGATACCAGTTTTTCCAGGTTCAAAGGTTCACACTCAATGACAGGGCGATTATCAAGGACCAATAAAACCTAATTTCTTTTAAATCTATCTATTAGTTTATTATGTTTACATTGGGCTTTGTGGCTATCCACTGATCAATACCTTATCATTCACGATTTATGAAATCATCGAAACGGTGATTTAAAGTTTAACATATAGACTTATTTATCTCCCTTTTGTAGTAAAATAAATAAGATCGAAAGTAAGCATTATCAATTTTTAATAGATGATTGCAATATAGGCCTGTATACTCAAGACTGGGCATGATAGCTCAGTGGTAGTACATTTCCGCCGTTAAGAAAGGAAGATCGCGTTCGATCCCCCAAATAGCGTTCGATCCCCCCAAATAGCTCAGCATTTATATTGGAAAAGGATAATGATAACATTTGGCTTCCCTGGCTTCCCTGTAATAAAACGTTATTAAAATCAGATTTTTACGTCTATTAAAGCCTTAAAATCCTGTCATGTTTAAAAAGACTCGTGCGTTTTCCAAACACGCCAAATGTCTCTTTTGTTTTCATACATTCTAATATCAACTTTAACTTGGATTCAAACAAACATTTTCAAAAGCAAACACATAACAAATCAACAAACATACACATTTCAATCCAAAGACAAACATACACAATTCCATACAAAAGAACGTGTTCTTAATGACCTAACATAAGAGTTTGTGTTCGTTTCGCTGCTTTTAAGGACGTTGCACAGTTATGTTTGTGCGCATTATGATCTGCGCATAGTTTACACTCTACGCGCTGACGTCACAATGGATGAACAGGTGATTAATTAGCTCCGGGTATGAAGCTGATTTTTCTCATCTTCTGCACTTTAACTGCAGATCCGATGCGTTATTTCATGAAGCTAAAAATGGAATTATTCCATTAACCATTCAAAAAATAAATTCTCTACGATTTCAAAATACTTCACTCTGCAGTGCTGCCAAGAATCACGAATATTACCCCGAGATCGAATAAATGGAAGAGTGGTTTTGATTTTTTCTTCTCATAGATACAAAGCATTCGGCGCATTTTTGGTGTTTTAAAAAGCACATTTGCTCTAATAAAAATGCTGATAGTTTAAAAACAAGCACATGAACCCCTATTTTTTAATGTTTGTACCTCTTAGGTATACCTTCCTCTACAACTCTGCAAATTTTGGTGAAAATGACATGGATTTTGAATAATGTGCAGCATTTATTGTATGTTCGTAGTTTGTTACTGAAATTTTACATTTTGTAGATTGGGATTTTGTTATCTTTTACGCCATTTTTAAGAACTTACAGTGCTGTTAAGCTTAAAATTGCAAACAAATTGCACTATAAATATATTCTCCATTCTAACGATACAATTATTAACTCTCTTGCGAAATTTGATGACTTTCTCGTGTATTTTGACTGAGTAATAGAGGTTTAAACTCATTGTAGTAATCTTGGGCGGTCTAAAAATGTTAAATTCTTTTGAATGCGCAATTCTTAAGAACATCAGTTTGGGTGAACTTTGAAGCTCTATAGCAAAAAATCAAGCACATGGACCTATGTTAATTTTTGCATATTTCGAATATTAAGGTTCTAAAGTATCTATGTGCAAAGTTTGGTGAAAATGACATGGATTTCACTTTAACTGTGGAACGTCCTTAAGTTAAGACTTTATATAATTTTAATACGCTTTTCCTAATGGCATGATCAAAACAAGACGGTATCGTTCCGAAGGGAATTATATTCTGTTTCGAACGACTGTAAGATTTGTTTTAATTGCTGTTATATGTGTTTTATTTTGTATATGAATTGAAGTTGTCAATAATAAAATCCACTTTAGGTTTGAGTAGCTATCAGTATACTATTAGTAGTAGAAGAGAAATAGAGACGGAGGCTTGTAATGATCAAGATTCCTACCTAAAATCTGTGCGTCATGTCTGAATTATCGTCGGCTAAGTAGCCTGTTGGGATGGGTACTCGATTTGGTCCTTCAAATTATCCCTTCAGTAGCTAATTCTAGCAACCGTGTGAGAGTAATGACGTCATATTGACAGGCTTTTAGAAATATAGTCAAGTATGCCTTGCCTATTTTTAGTCAGACACTCTGATCGATTGAATAGTATTCATTGTGGAACCATTGGGTTGATGCCGCGAGGTAGAGTTTAAAAAAAGCACATAAATCGTTTTACGTAATCCATCGATTTTTGTGCAATCAGTTATCCTTTTGATGTTGAGAAGACTGTCTGATGTGACCAAGCAAATACCCACCTGGTTTAGTTACAGATGGGGAAACGGTGTAACACGTCGAGTAAGAAATTAGTAATAGAAACCACAAAAAAAACACACACACACACACAAACAAGAAGAGATAGAGATCTAGAGGAGGAGAAATGCAAATGGAGTCATCCATTGGTAGGGAACGAGAGGACAAGAACCCTCAGCTAGCTCAGAATATTTTTTAAATATATTTTTATTCTTTAATACTGCCAAAATAAATAGTCAATGATGACTTATAGCATCCCATTCAGAGATGGGAGTATCATCAGTTTTCCTAGGATGTTAATTGAGACGGAGTTAAGATGCTCCTAGTGTCTTGGTGATGTGACTATTCAAGGAAGACTCGATTCCCTCGCTCCCTCACGTACCCTTTAATGTATGCTCACAATATCCTGAATATTGCTTGAGATATCTAAAATTTGATTTATGTGTGCACTAAATAGGCAAATAGACCTTTTAAGACATATTGGAGTGTCATCTTTACGGGAGGGGGAAGGGGAATAAAATTATATTCAAAGTTTGCCCCTCCCTGGTTAAATGAAAATACTTTTTTTTCAGTTTTGGATTTGCCTGCATCCCACAAAATTTTCAATTTTTTTTCTTTTCATTCCTCCAGTCAATATCCCTCCCGGTTTAACAGGAGAATAAAGTATAGATGGCTTTACCAAAAAAGGGAATACGCATTTTTTTTTTATACCGAAAGGTGTATAACGACACTGCTTAAAAGTTTTTAAGGGCCCCCAATTGCATCTAGTTTTACAATTAATTTTTTTTCTCTCTCGGTTACTTCTCTCCTTCCCTGTTAGATGCCAGTAATTCATAATTCATATTCGCTTTTTCCAGACTAGTTGAGTAGGTCGCTGACTTCGGAAGCAGTGAGTTAAATTTTAGCTATGAAAATTAATAATTTCCGGTTTTATATGTGCCGACCGAACAATATCTTAAATCTTACGGCAATCCAACCACTCGAAGAAGTGTGAAGTAAATCCACAAAATGATGATATCTTCCTGTTTAGTTTCCGTTCCACGATAAGTGACTTAAAACACGTGGATCAAGAGTAATTTTTCATTCTCCGAATCTCATTTGAATAAGCCTTTTTTTTATTTCAGAGTTTTCCCCTAGGAAACTATTTGCATATCTGTCACATATTTTTGATTGATATTTATGTCATGGCTGCATATCCACGAAACACTAGTAGCTACTTTTGTCAGATTTATGAATGGTAAAATAGGTTGAAATTATTATTTTTACGACGCGCTTGCGACGTCGGGACGTCGCAAGCGCGTCGTGAGAGACTTTGAGCAGGATCGGTCTCTTGGATGTCGGTATACAAATGTGGAAGCTGATAATGTCACACTCTTTTTATTTCCTTTGTATTTTATACTATGAATGCTATGATTTCAATATTTTCAGTTGTCATATATTTGATCAAACAGAAGTTACATGAGAAATCAAACATTATGTTAAGTGACAGCGTGACGGGTCGACTTTCATAATACTATGTTCATACTGTTCATAATGTCCATTTGTTCATAGGAGAACATTTTGAATTGCCCAAACTTTCCTATTTTACATCCTACTGTGATGAATTCTTTAGCATTATTTCGTTTGATATTATATTTTATTCGATTTAACTTTTTGTTGGGATATAGACTTGACCTTAAATGACTAAGTGATTTTGACAGATGGGAAAAACTCTCGGAATGATATTTACAATAAAAAATATATTAATCAAAATGTCCAAGTGCGTTTATATATAAACCTATCGCCAGAATATTCAAAGTACGTATTTTTTTATTTTAAATGCCTGAAATATTGATCATGATGGTGATAAAGACATTGATGTTTATCTTGAATGAATGATAGTATTGGTAAGAAGAATAACATCAACAAAATGAGATGATGATGATGACTGATGATAATAGTTACATTCGAATAATGGCATTAAAGACATTTTTTTTTTCATTGACAGTACGCTAGTTTAAATCGTACGTGCTTCACGCAAGAATACGATGGCTTGTAAATTATGACCAAAGTAATTTTCACTTAATAAAAGACGGGTTTGTTTGAAATTCATGCGCAGTACTTGTAAATCTGGTATCTTGTAACCTACTTTTCGATTTGTAAGTGGATATACTTTAAAGATAAACGGTTTTGACTCATGCCAAGCAGAAATGTATTGGTTAAACAAGAAACCATAGACAATGAGGTGTCTTCCATGGCGCCACTATCTCGAAATTGGCGGGAGATTCCGTTTTGTAGCAGCTATTACTTTCCTGTCTATTACGTTCTGAAAAATGATTAGTTGTGTCATCGCCAATTAATTCTAATCACGGCTTTATTACAGAGAAAAATATTACTTTCTACGTGTCGTATACTTTGAACCATTTATGTATTGATACAACTATCTTCCCTAGAACCTTGTGGTCTTTGGAGAGCATGCATGGGTTCAAATTTAAGGCCCGTCTTATAAAGAATTATAAGAGATTTAAATCAAATGCAAACAGGGATTGATCTCAGACTGTGTCTTTAATAGATATGAATGTTAATCAATTGTGATCAATAATAACTCTTTGTTAGTTGGGGTCCTGGGGAGCGTCTCATGAAAGGACTTGTCGCACGTTTTATCCGACAAGTCAAATTTTATCCGACAGATACCATAGCAACAGTGGTTCTCAGCCAATCAAAGTCAAGGGAAGTTGTCAGATCTGACAACTTGTCGGAAGAAAATGTTGATGAAACGCTTCCCTGGTGGCGTTTCCTTATCATAAAACAAATCGTAAAGATACGCACGACTTTACGCTCAGTCAGCTATTAGACCAGCCCCTGGACTGATAGACCGGCATCTCATCTCAACATTTAGGTTTTCACGTTTAACCGACATATTGATCCAATTGTCGATTTTGGCTCAACTAAACGTGATTAGACTTGCCTCCGTTGTGCTATTGAGTTTAGTCTGGCGAACTATATATGTCACATTAGAACATTCAGGAATTCAAAATACCCGACACGGAACTTACAGTCTGCACTGAAGCCCCCTTCGTATGGTCCAACAGCTATAGATCGGAATAATTTGGAATGAAAATATAACGGAATAATGATCAATTTTCTTAAAGGGATGGTCCGGGCTGAAAATATTAATATCTTAATACAGAGAGTAGAATTTACTGAGCAAAATGCCGAAAATTTCATCAAAATCAGATAACAAATAATAAGGTTATTGAAGTTTTTATAAGTTTAGCAATATTTTGTGAAAACAGTTGTCATGAATATTCATTAGGTGGGCTGATGATGTCACATCTCCACTTTCCGTTTTCTTATGTTATTACATAAAATCATAATTTTTTCATTATTTCATACTTCTGTGAATAATATGTCTCCCTTATAATGAAATAAGTTGCAGCAATAAATATCTAATGCACTAAATCGGTTGAAAATCAAATTTTTCTAGTTCTTGGAGGAAAACATTTGAATAAAGCTAATTTCATATTATAAAGTACAAAAGAACAAGTGGGGATGCGACATCATCAGCCCACCTAATGAATATTCATGACGACTGTTTTCACAAAATATTGCTTAACTTTAAAATTCAATAACTTTGTTATTTGTTATCCGATTTTGATGAAATTTTCGGCATTTTGCTCAGTGAATTCTACTCTATTTATTAAGCTATAAATACTTTCAGCCCGGACCATTCCTTTAAAAACCTTACAGTAGGCCTAAATACGACACAGGTATGTGGTTGACTGATTTATATAGCTTTCACAACACAAACCCAAACACCGATGCATCCAACTACTATCCGGCCACCATACGCAGGCAATTAGTGTCGTGGTATTTTAAGAATATAAAAACTAAGTGAATGTTTTATTTTCACTATTAGAAAATAATTCATGAACTTTTTACATACAAATATATAAATGTTTTGTCTTGACCAAAATACATTTATGGGGGCATTGCAAGAAACTTGTGATTAATGGCAAGTCAATTTCAGTCTCTTTATCAATCATATGTCTTGTAATAAATTGTAAATTTGTGATTGATTGCTCGTCTGCTTCTTCGAATAAGGTGTGTAATCTGATTTTCTACAGCTGAAATTGATCTATTAGTTGTAAAATTGCAACAGAATATTTGCAATTGTTTGAAAATATTTTCTTGCAACACACCCCTCAGAATGATGGGGATACCTCGATGACTTGTGTTGGGCTTATGTTTTTGTCCTATGGTGAGAGAATCGGTTGACCAAATTACAAGATTACAAATTAAGTTACAATTTGATGCATACACACGTGACACTCTCTCCCACATGATTATTACCTGCGGTGAAGTAACAACCACCACTCTGCATGCTCTGTATAACTTTATTTTACTTAACGCACGGATTGTGTTCTATTTAAAAAGGTAAGATTTTAGTGTACTCTCATACAGCTGTAATACTCCAGCTGTCTGAGAAGCATGAACATTATTTTTTCAGAAATGATTGAGCCTTTTTTAATTTTAGCGGGGTTAAGTTTAGCAGTGAATTCCTTCTCGAGACCGTTATTATAGTCATCATTTTAGAAATAATTATTTTCATCACGTTTTGACTTTCTCGCCTGTCATATTGCCCCACCATGTTCCTTCCTTGTATGCATTCCCCATACTTCCCGTGTTCCCTGGGCAACTCCTCTTCTTCATTACAGTCGGATGAATATCAGATAAAGTCCTTGATCTAAGGCGCCATTAATCCACTCCGTATTAAACTCATCCCGGGCTTAATCTGCAATACAATCAAGATGGTGATTGTGGAGAAACCGAATCTTGAGACTAGCCCCGCGCGTCATTAAAGGGTTAAAGGATAGATTTTCATTTCCCAAGCAACGGTAATTGTAAGAGTAGATGCCTTGCCTGCACAGAAAAGTATCTTCATGAAGAGAGAGAGGGAGGAACAGATGCGGGGAGGGAGAGATACCGAGGGACAAGGAAAATACATTTTGGCTTGAAAAGATACAATTTTTATCAGATAGATGATAAAAAAATTTAGGTCACGAACAAGGTCAGATTAGTGAAAATTGCAATTGATCAGCTGCGTTCAAGATACATTCTTCTTTCTTAATGAAGACTATATTTAGAATAATGATAGAGTTGCCTGTTTAAATCCCCTCCGAAAGAAAGAACGCAAAACACATTCGATTGGGGTCTCTCAGGGATAAGTTCTTGGACCTTTATTTTTCATTTTTCAAATATTCATTATTGAGAAGAAGTTGTGTTCATGGCCTTTCAAACTATTATTCTGTCCAAAAATAGTTTCAACAATTAGAACAACTTTTACAATTTTGATAGATGATTTGGTATATTTTGTGATGATCCTACAAGAATGACATCTACTTGATTCGAGAAATAGCGACACATTTAAAAAAATCTGATTAAGGTTTTCCGATTTCCACTCTATAAAATAAACATTGTTTATCCATTTGTTTAGCACCATTTTTGCAATTTCAATGGCTGGGATTTATGCTATTAGCCATGGGCGGAAATCCCAGGGGGGACAGGGGGGACGTGTCCCCCCTACTCAAAATAGTAGGGGGGACACAATATCAAATGTCCCCCCTACTATTTTTTGTCTTTTATGATGGTAAGAAATACATCATTCTAAATCGAAATAAAAGATGTATTTTGGGACGAGTTGACCGTACTTTTGGGATGATAACCTTTTTTTTGCTTGTCAAATTTTCCCGCCCCTTGTCCCCATAGGCGGATCCAGGAGGCCGGGCCCCCCCCCCCCTATTGGCGGAGCAAAAAGAGGAAAAAAAGGAAAGAAAGAAGGAAAAAGGAAAAAGGAAAAAAGGAGGGAAAAGAGAGGAGAAAAAGAAGAGAAGGCGACGAGTGCATAAAATAAGATGAGGGGAAGACTTGGAAAATAAAAACAATCTTTCGTGCCACTAAATAAAATTTTCGCTCGCGCTTCGCGCTCGCATTGCCTGTTAGGTGATTTACATATCTTGTTCAATATGGGGGCTCAAATATCAAGTTTAGAAGTCAATATACAAAACATATTTCACCTCGGAGATCGAACTTTCATTATTTTGTGTGATTTACAAATTTATTTTTAAAAAGTGCTCTGTAAAAATGTCAGTTTTATGGTCTGAATAATTTTATCAACATTTGCTGCTTGCGCTGCGCGCTCGCAAATTTTGATTTATCAGGTACCTATTATTTTCGTGTATTCCATAAAGTTTTCAAAATATCCCTTTTCAGGTCTGATTGTCAAGACGTATCAGCTAGCGCTGCACGCTGGCATTTTGATTGGCGAGTTATGTATGTTTCAATATTGATTATACAACAAACTACTTAAAATCCTCTTTTCATGACGGTTTATCAAAAATTTTAGCTCGCGATTTGCGCTCGCATTAATGGTTGAAAATAAATTATATTAACTGATGCATCCTATTCATAATTACAAAAGTGAAATTTCCAGTTTTTATGCCATAATATCATCAGATTTCGCGCCCTCATTAGGCATTAATAAATATGATATTAATTTAATAATTAAATTGTCCCTTTTGTTTCATCTCGCGCTTAGCAAGAGGAATAGGAAGATAGTCATCATTTTCATGACATGTCGTAAGGATGTCCCGGTCCTATGTCAAAACTCAAAGTAATAATAATGACAATTTTAGCTCTTTTTTTAAAGTGCAATCCATATCCACCTTACAATTTTCCTACAAAGTGCTTGAAATATAAAGCGGTAATTGACTCTTTTTTCAGATCGGAATATCAAAGTTTCATGATTTTCATGATTAAAGATGTATTTAGAATGCCTAGATTCTAGGTCTAAATATGAAACACGCGCGCGCATGTTTATTCAAATACTCAACTTGTTCTCTATTTAAATCATTATCCAGTTTCAGATCACAATATCAAAATTTTTCTGCTCGCGCTTTTTGCTCGCATTATTAATGTAGGAAGACCCCCTATTACTCATCCTTTTCATGATTTACAAAACATTAATTTTAATTGATTTATTTTATTTAAACACGGTAAAAAGCCCTCGATCACTTATGGCTGTTTACAAAACATGAACAGAGTGGCCCATTTTTAGGTCTAAATCTCGATTTTTTTCTATCCTGTTCACGAGTACAAAAATTGATTAAAATTTTCCATTCTTTCTTTAGAAATTTTCAAAAATTTTCAGCTCGCGCTTCGCGCTCGCATTTTTTGATTGTTGAAATATGTAACGCCTTCATGGCTAAGTGCAAGCAGTCCTTAACAGGTACCTTTTCAACAGGTACGTATATAGAAAATTTCTGCTCGCGCTATGCGCTCGCATGATTAATACTCATCCTTTTCATGATTTACAAAACACGAATAGAGTGTCTCGTTCAGTAAATATTATAGGACTAGATCTCAAAATTTTGCGCTCGCGCTTCGCGCTCGCATCAATTGTCTACTTATATACCTATTCTGCTTGAGTTACAAAAGTGCTTAGAATTTTCATTCTTTAGGTAAAAATGTCCCCCAAAAAACAGCTCGCGCTTTGCATTCGTAGTAATTATTAAGTTGCATACAGATTTTTTTCAGGATATCAAACATTGCCCAGAATGTTCAAATTTTAGGAAAAAATACATAAAATTTCCAAAAATTAGCTCGCGCTTCGCGCTCGCATCATATAAATAAGGATTATGATATCATATATGAATTTATAAGAATAAAGCTAAAAACTGACTAATGAGGAATACCCCTTCAAAGAAACAAACACAAATCATCTTCGAGCTGCCGATCGGGGAAAATATGGCTGAAACAAATTTCCGCCCCCCCCCCCCTATTGGCGAAGGCTGGATCCGCCCCATGTGTCCCCCCTACCTTTTGGGAGAGATTTCCGCCCATGCTATTAGCTATGAACTTTGTAGGGATATTTTCATAGAGAAATCTTCCGGTTTTCGACATCTTATTATATAAGTCCATGATAATACTAACCTTGTTCTATATGAATTCATGCATGCATGAAAAAACAAAGAACGCATGGATGGGAGCACGATTTTTCATTTTTTTCATGTTTTGAATTGGATAATATAGATCGACCAAACTCGGAGGCGAAGTCACTAGCATCGATTAGCATGGCAGTTCAATGCGAGCGTGCCGTCTTCGACTTGTTTGCTGTGTACTTTGGTAGGCAATGTTGGCTCTGCCTCGCTCATCAATTGAAGATTGTCGCAGATCAGCAAGCAGCTGCCCGCCTGCACGTTAGGTACACACCACCAGAAACCATATCCCTGATCAGGTAGACAAGGGAGAAAGAGGAGTTGAAAAGAACGAGATGGTAGTTGCAAAAGGGTAATAATAGAATATTATTCAAACAGTTTTCCTCAAAATTCTTCCGAGTGAGTATCAAAAGATAGAAATAACTGATTAACCAAGATAATTAAGTGGGGTAAATGGGATATTATCATGCATTTTATTAAACAATGAAATGCACATTGGAAAAACAGCTAAGCTGAAATATTTAGAGAAAGAGAGAGGGAGGGGAGAGAAAATTAGACAAAAAGAAAATACAAAGTGAGAGGTTCTCGAGAAAAAAAAAAGAAATTCAATTCAATTCAATGTTTTATTCAATTCCAATAAAAATCAATACAGAGTATAGAATACAGTAATAACAAATACAATGTACATAATAAGGCACGAAAATGTAAGGTACATGTAAAACAGGTATTAAACAGATACAAATCCCAGTAAAAAGATACAATATTGGAATTAGGTGGTCATAAAAACCTATCAAGGTTTGTCGAGATAACCACCCTTATATAAATAAAATAAGCCACATTGAAATTATAAATTTAGTAAAATGCTAATTTAAAATTGAATTCAATAATTAAAATCATTTGATAATACATGTACAAGTAATACTATAAACATATATAAGTTAAAACACGTTTAACAGGACAAACCAAACAAATAAATACACAAGGGCAGTAAAAATCCTTGTTTTCTCACATTATTGATTAAATATAGTTTCAATTTCCTGCTAAAAGAATTCGTTGAACTGATTGATCTTATTTCTATTGGAAGATTGTTTCAAACAGCTGGAGCATGGTGTCTAAACGAGAATAATACATAATTTTTATTTACAGTCCATAAGTGATATTTATTTTTGTTTCTTGTATTATAATCATGAATATTTACATTTAAATCAAGCATTGACGATATTGAATTATGGAGTATATTTTGTTTATGTTTAAAAAGTAATATTGCACAGAAGTAGGAGTTGAGTTGATAAATATTCAGAACATTGAATTTCACGAAAAGTTCTTTAGTGTGGGCCTATCTGTGAGAAAATGAACATATTCGGATAACTCTTTTTTGTAAAATAAACAATCTTTCTAGTTTTGAGGGATATGTATTTGCCCATACTACGTTACAATAAGACAAGTACGGATTAGTAGTAAGATTAAGGTATCATACAATGTTAAAAGAATGTGTTGAGGCAAGAAGTCACTAAGTTGCGGATGATACCGATATTCTTAGATATTTTATTTGTCACGTCCATTATATGATTATTCCATGAAAGTCTTTCGTCAATTAAAACGCCTAAGAACTTTGAATTACTTACACGTTTGATAACTTGATTATTCATTTTAATATCTAATACTTCAATATTATTTACTATATTATGTCCATGAAATAATATATAGTTCGATTTGTCCAAATTCAGAGAGAGTTTGTTATAATAAAACCATGCGGTTACATGAGGTAATTCTTGGTTTAAAACATTATTCAAAGATTGTAGTGTATTATCAGAAACTAAAATATTGGTATCCGCAAATAACAAAAATACCAATTTGTCTGAACATTTTGGTTAAATCATTGATAAATATTAAAAATAAGAGCAGTCCGAGGATAGATCCTTTGGGCACACCATATAAAACATTTAAGGGTTCAGCTAAAACATTTTTATAAGAAACATATTGCACACGATTTAATAAATAATTCTGAAACCAACATAATACATGACCCCTTATTCCATAAAATTGTAATTTGTGTAAAAGTATATTATAGTCAATGCAATCAAAAGCCTTGCTAAGGTCTAAAAATATTCCGATAGTGTGCAATTTCTTATTTAATGAATTGATAATATTATCATGTAAGTTAATTAGGACCATTTCAGTGGAAACATTTTTTTAAAATCCATATTGCACGTCATTTAAAAGAGAGTTGCAGTTAAGAAAATTATATAATCGATTATAAACAATTCTTTCTAAAATCTTTGAAAAATATGGTAGTAGTGAAATGGGACGATAATTAGAGACATCGTGTAGATCACCTTTTTTATGAACAGGAATAACTTTTGAAATTTTCATTTTAGAAGGAACTATGGCAGAAGATAGTGATAAATTAAAAATATGACATAACGGATGCAGAATGAATATAATCACTTTCTTGATTACAACTGGACTTAAATCATCGATACCACAACTACTGCTACATTTTATATTTTTAACAATCTCAATAGGACCAAGAGATGCAGTAACAAAAAGGCTGATTATTAAATATTCAAGTACCAAGCCTTACTTTATTGATGTATTAAAAAACATGGTTTATGTTAAGGTAGTGGAAGTGATCACTGATAGTAGTAGTAGCAGTAGTAGTAGTAGTAGTAGTAGTAGAAGTAGTAGAAGTAGTAGTAGAAGTAGTAGTGGTAGTAGTAGTGGTAGTAGTAGTAGTAGTAGTAGTTATAGCAACAACTGTCTTATTTTTACTGTATTAGAGAGAAGGGGTGTTGTTTTCTTTTGTAGGCATATTCCCCCTAACATTACAAATTTTTTGGTGATAAAGTAAAATACTTGAAAATCAGCATCCATAAATTTCTCAGCCGATAAGCAATAGGGGTTTTGTGAGACTACATTATAAGGAGAAGCTTCTTTCTTCCCATGCGGTTTTTATCATGGTGATCAATAACCAAGCATTTGTGGTCTTCTGTCTCATAATAAACGTGACATTGATTTTGTAATACAGTGTATGTACTTTCCGCACTCTCTTAGTCGGTTTTATTTAAATGGAAGATGATTCAAAAGATTTTCTGATCAAAATAGTAAACTTATAATATCAGTAAAAGTGCGCGGCAAATGGTACTGCATTATAAAAGTGCTTGATTAATTATGTTGATCAAGTTAGCTGATAAGTACTGCATAAAAAAAATTTGATATGTAAAGTTAAATCAAAAGTGTCATTAGATTTTAGTATGTTACTTCAACTTTCCGAGAGAACGGAGGATGAAGGGATACGTAAACTAAAGAAGGCATACACAAAAAATAAAATGAAAAAAAGTAATTAATTAACGAACGAACATACAACAAATAAACTTGAAAGCCTAAAATGTTTGATGAACGGAAGTCATTGTATTGTAAGTAGAGTGTTTGTAAGATTTGTTTTTTTTATTTATATTTTTAATTATTACGCATTATTTAAACAGGGTAGCCCCATCAGTAGTCAAATACGGTTGTTTTGTCGTTTTAAGTGCTTAATTTGAGATTGATATCCTTTTCCACAATTCTCTAGAAATTAAGCACTTATCCATAGGAATGTGATGCTTGTATATTCTTCTCTCACATCACAGTGAATCATATGGTATACCACGTCCTCAAATCTCAATGTTTCAGAAGTATATTGAACCTGCCGACCAATATAAGCGACTTCTACAATCCCGCTAGTCGCTTGGCTTAAAGCAGGTGCTACGGTAGCTTTAAAACGCAAACAATATGAATCTTTACTTCCGGGGTAGTGGTAATGAAGTGAAAATGTTGCATGGGTCCAGTCCCATAAGCTGGCAGTTGTAAATGTCAAATCAATAGACTATTCGAAAATCGGTAGCCATTTCTTTTATTTCCAAGTTATACCTATCATTAATAGAAGCGAAACACCTGGATCGGAAGCTCATCGATTTTTGTTAGGTTTCAAGGACTTCTTTGCTTTGAATAGACGCTACTTTTATTCTGAATTCACTTGTTGCTTTTTGAAGAAAAAAATGAACTATAGTATGGTTTGTTCAAATACTAAATTTATAGGCTACCATAGACTATTTGTTCTTCATAAACATTCATTAATACAGATGAGAAAACTTGTTATATCAAAGCTTGAATTTTTCTCACCTTTTCAAAGTCAAAATTTGATCCATTGTTGCCTATGTTAAAAAAGGTCTTTGCCCATTTGAAAAAAAATCTTGTAATAAGTTTACATCTAACTTAGATAACAAGATGTTTTCATGTTAGAATTTGAAAATTATGAAATATTACCGTTTTTCAAAATTTCGATTTGCACCTTTTTCTACTTACAGCATTATTTGTTTTCCCTATTTTTATCTCAAGAAGAGTATGTTTATTCAATTTTTCATTGAACTAAATATCTATTTCATCCGGTCTTTAAATTTACTTATAGGAATTCTAAAGATTATGTATACCTTCAAGTGTAATAAAGTAATCACAATTTCGACTTTTGGTTTCCCATCTAAGTAGGTGAAAAGTACTTTGGAAAACCTTAGAAAAAAAAATAATATCTGCTTCCTTTGGCTACACCATAAAGTTATTGTCTCCTTAATAGGGCATTCGATTGGATTTCAGTTGTTTTTACTTTCTGTTCAGCCTTCTTATCAAACTCATTTGAAAAGTTATCCTGTATAATCCATCCCACGCTGAGTAAAAGGAGAACAATGACCTCGATGTTCCTCGCCTAGAGAAAAAGCTGATAAAGAAAACAAAATCTGCTGGATTATCTCTTCTGATGAGGTCTTTAGGCGTTTAATGTACAACAAATTATTTCCCACTTCGGTCCTTTATTGTAGATTCAAATACTATGTGATGTTTATACTGAAAATAAACATAAATGCTCTAAAATGATCTGGAAATGGTGTAAAAGGGGAAAAACAAAGTGGAATAATGTAGGAGGAGATGTCAAATGAATTCAATACACCGTCACAGCTATTTTATTCAAAAAATTGGGATGATAGACCTTTTAAATCACTTTGAATAATTTAATGCATTCATTGAAAATCAACAAAGTGCGCTTTATTATCATTTTGTTGTCGTTGTTGCACATGCACTTTGTATTCGTTCGCTAAAGAAAATAAAAACCAAACAAACATTCAAAGATAATCAGAAAGTAAATTGGGTTTGACTTAAACGTGGAAATGACGTTAAATCCGCCCCTCACAGATGTAAATGTTGATTTAGAAATGTCGTCTCCAACCGGACAGCCATCAGAGTGGAGCTAAAAATACACAGGAGTTGCAAATTACCATCTGGGCGATTTATGCGTTGTATACCTTTGGAAGAAAATAGTTTTACACACTGACAGTTGAATGTATACAATCACTGTGTGAACAAAGGCATTATGCATCATGTATCGATAGTCACCATACCGGCACATACTAGTCCATGTGTTTCAACTGAAGTGTGTTGAGAAAAACTGCACAGGTGCATTACTAGCACACACCAAGAAGGAGTTGACAATGAAATGTCATTTGAGGTTTTATTCCGTTGTGAGAAAAATTAATGTCTATATCAGGTCCATCAAGCTCTCACATAAAAAATGGTAATGGCGCTATTAAAAAATATATTTTAATATGAAAAGATTATATGACTAATTTCCGAGACCTTAGCAAGAATGGCCAGAATCTTATTGAAATGTCACTCCGATGATGTATCTAGGACTATTATTTTGATTACACTGAGTCTTATTAGTATGTGCATATTTTAATATAAAAAAGAAACGGCCAACAGTCTTATCAATTTAACAGTAAACCAGGTACTGATTGAGATAAAAGAACAGGCTGATAACTATTGATATGCATGACCCATTGCAAAGAGCATGACATGATTTCAGTTAAGATGAAATATTTTTTTATCATTATAAGATTCTATTGACAACTAAATTATCGTTTCATTGATATGTTTACAGAATTATAAGAACGGAGGAAAATCGAAAGCAATATAAAATTTTCTAAAAATTATCTACCGAAATCGTAATATGGTCCTTATAAGAGAGTCATTAAATATAATCTCTTCGAATATATATAAATATATATACATATGTATATATCTATACAGTATATACATAATTTATAGGGTGTGTATGTGTTTTCATTTTGAACAGAATTGTACCTTTATCAACATATAACGTTTTAAATGACATTGTTTAATTAAGCCGCCTATTTCTAGTTGAGGACAGCGTTTCGGAGTAAATTTTCTAATATTATTTCTGTATTTTGTCTAAATTTCACAAACACTTTCGGAAACTACCACATAAAAAGAAGCACTCTAATACGTATACTTCAAGTGAATATTCTTTATAATAGGAAAATATATTAATGATTTATTTATATCCCGGTTTTTCGCGATTTTCAGCTACTTGAGATATCATTAAAGAATTTTATTTGTTTTTCACATGATAATTCAATATATATTCATTTATTACAATAGCAGGAAAATGTTTCATGTTAAGTAATCAATGTTATTTCATTATCATTCCATTTCATCAAATTTAAACGCCTACATGATACAGTTTAAATGCTCTACGGTGTTGTGTTTCGCAGTGGATATCTCACTATAATGAGTGGCACAAACCTCGCGGAGAAATAAAATGAAGGCGTTTCTATGACAACCGAGCTCAAATGAAATTCAGTATGCGCATTTTTTTTTCTATTTCATTCTCTCATTCTTTCTCCTTTTCTCTGACTGGCCCCGAGGTTTTTTTTTTCTTAATTCGTTTGTTTCTGCGAGAAAATGAAAATTACAGAGTCGTAGATATTAGCAATTGCGTTGTCTGAAACCAGTGTTAATACATATAATTTTACTTCGTTGGTACTTTATACAATCATTTATTTATTTTTCCGTCCCTCATCTTGAGAAAGTCCTTTTTTAGAATCGTTGTATATTATCGTTTGTAAAATAGTGTTTGATATTTCGTTGCAAAGGAGAAGTATGCAAACTGAATCCTATTAACTCGCAAATTTATTACATTGTACAGAAATATATTTTAAGGATTTTGAAGAGTAGGAAATACATGCAATGCACGGTGCCAATTTGCATACGGAACAATTTCTGTAATGAGTCTTAAGATTTCCAAAGCTGATATGTAATCCAACTTTTTGCAAATATATCGTTTGTCTTGAAGAAGACAAGTAAAGGCCTAATATGTGTTTTTAAGAAATGAAAGTCAACTTGTATGCGTCTCAATACACGCACGGGTGTATCTACTTTAGAGGTTTAGGTGGTGGGATATAACACCGATCTATTTGTTGAGGTTTTGATGCATATGACCAGGCGTTACATTTTCCACATATCATCCATGACAGTCTGTGATCAGACGTGGCCAGAGCTGTAGCCTTCATAGGCATGCAGAAGAGATTTAAAGGGCGCGACTACAAATTTGCAGTATGGAAAATAAAAATGAATGATTTCGAAATTGGAAGAGAAGTCTGTGTTTTGCTTGAGTAGATTGTTCATTCTGGAATAACGTATGGCGTATCTTTTGAATTGAATGGATGAAAAAAGGAATTTCAAGGCAACGGTCGATTAGGGATGTAATTTATATGATTAAGCTGCATATTTTCGTAAATTTAAAAAAAAGAAATGCATGGTATTAAATCTACATACATTAGTCCTTTAAACAGAAATATACAGCTTTCTTTAGATTCAATAACATGTCAATGATGTTTGTATAAAAACAGTATTATTTTTTTTTGTGAAATGGGTTATTTTGGTTCCCGGGTTTTTATTTTAGCCATTAACTGACAAGTATGACGGTTATTTGTCTCGTACAGGCGCTGCGATTTTTGTTCTATTTTGGGGTTTTTGTTGTTGTCATGGCCGGGGTGGGGATATTCTTTTCGAATTGATTGTTGTACAAATTCCAATATTTATGTGGGACTCGTCCATGAGAAAGAAAGAGAATGAGATAAAAAGAGGGAAAGAGAGAGAATTGAAGAGGAGGGAGGGGATGGTAAAGGCGATGGGTGATTTCTAAGGAGGCATGGGCTGTGATTAGAGAGATTCATCGAACAAATGGGGTATTAAGAAGGGAGAAAAGGAGGATGTCAATGATGATAGCAAAGGGAAAATGGTTTGCCAGATATCCTCAAACGATATCACCATGCGTGGAAATACTCTACCATTCTCCTGTATGTGCATGGGCACAGAGAATGGATAGGGTTTGACAATCACAACGAGCGATCTTATTTTCTATTTCGGAAAACAGATGACATTGTGCCAGTTGCAGATGAATCAATAACCCAGATATTTCAAAATCTACTTTGGTTTCAATTGATGGGGATATGTATGTTCTACATGTACTTCTATTTCACATTAAAACAATTGCTGGAGATGGGCATAGTGCGATGTTTGAAAGTACAGCGGATCCCGAGGAAGAGAAGAAAATAAAATGGCTGCCACAAAATGGAGGTTATACGTGACCAATATGTCATGGTGACATTTAACAAGGAGACAGGACCGTCACCTATGACCTTCTCTCGTCGTACGTAATCATTTCATCTTCCGTGCTGACCACTTATTTTGGCACAATGGGTACATACGCCTTCCTTCAGCGGTTGTTATGGAGACTATACATTTCCCAGAATAGCTTAACCCCGTTTCCCGCCGAACTATTGCGCTTTACTTTTTTCTCGTGTGCAGGGGCATTGGTCATCGGGGCCATCGTCATCATCTGTTTTCTCTCCTTGTCCTAACATAGGTACTGGCAATATTAGTGTTGAACTGTTTGCCTTCACATTTCCATTTGTATGTTTGAGAATATATGTTTTATTGGATATTATCGAAACTGTGCTCATGGATAATATTCAATCGAAAAAATAACTAATTCAATCTGTCTGTTGTATCCATTATTTGTGTTTTCTGGGAACATAAATGATATATCATGAGAGTGTCAAGAGCTAATGCATAGCATTAAAGTATCTGTATCATATCCGCCATTAAAATGCAGTATCTGTTTAAGATAAGTTTAGACGAATTATTGGATTTTCGACAGAAAAGTCCTCTGTCCGGACGCACTCCCCGGTAAGGGGGGGGGGGGTATGGTTATGATTACGGGATGGAAGAGTCATTACAAAAAGTCTTACAACCTGCTTACCATCCACTGATGGAAATGTCTTTGCTGCATGCCAGCTAAAAAAGATAATAACACCAGTATGACAAGCTAGGTCGAACCAGACGATATCACTAACTTACTCATCACGTGATCTAGTTTTCTTTATTCAGTTCCCGCCTTGTTTTACCTAGCGACTCTCTTGTAAAGATTGTTTACCCAGAGCTCTCCAAATTGAGTTCGTATGGACCTCCATAGACAGTTGTTTAAATTGCATTCTTATGAAGGAAAACCGGAGAGTGTAACATCTCTTTCCAGAATAAACAGTTCAGATTACATGTACAAGGGCGTCCTTAATTTTCACAATAGCAGGTATGCATTTCGCATTGCCTTGAAATTATCGTGAATAAGGTATCATGAAGATGCTGATCATGAAAATTGTTTATTTTGAAAATGCTTCAAGGGGAACGAGTGCGCATCTCTACTTTCTTGCTCTCACAGAAGGTGTTTATACAATCAAGTGGGACGAAAGAATCGAATATCTTATATGATCAAGAATACTCGACGAATAACAGATGCGAGTTCGTCAAAAAGTACACATTCATGTCCCCTTATAATTAAGACTAGATTTATTATAATAATGATTCAAAGTTCAATTCACGTTTACACAAGACCATGCAAACACAGGCTTGGTTAACAATTGATTTGTGAATGGTTTATTTATAAAACAAAGGAAATCCGACCCATTTCGCGTTCACCTCGTCCCAGGAGGCGCTTTCTCAAAAGTTTTGTCAGTGATTTTTAAAGACTACTTTGCTCACAGCCAATCAAATGCAGTGATTTGCAGTAGCTTATAACATCTGTCTGTGATAATCACTGAAAAAAACTTTTCAATTAAACGCTTCCTGGTGTCGATCAAGATATCAGCAGTAGATATGAAGTAATCAAAAATGTTGATTTCTTTTAGAAATGGAACATCTACTCTGTCTCTATGATTATTGGCATTTTCGGTAATTGGATGTAATGAAATTATTTTTGTCCCAGTTCTGCTGGAGTTGGGGGCACAATTTTGCAGAGCTCTGAAGTATAGTGGGTTTAATTTTCTGCAATATTCCTTGCTTTGATGCTGGCTGAGATTTGATCCAATTATGCCCAAAGTGCTGGCTTTTTTTTATTACCGTTGTAATAGGTCAAAAACGTTGATCAAGTTTTATTAGAAAGGCCGTCTCTCTTGGGAGTCCTCTTGATATTTGTAGTGGAATAAAAATCTTAGCTCGCGACGTGATTTAATGATACCTAATTGATTTGGATGTTTGTTCGTATATTACGGTTAAATGGATTAGTAACGGCCTATTACCGCCTTGTGTGTTGGTGCATGAAGGAGGCGTGTGTATGTGAAAGTAAAGTTTGTGTTACGAATTGCTATTTTTAATACCGCGTCGCCATTACAGATTGAATAGGAACGTAACGACTCCACGACTCGTTGATGGTGCCCTGTTTTTATCCAGACCGTCCACACACAATCTCACACACTTAACATCTACCGCACCAGTCATATAAAGTCAATTTGTTTTACATTTGCTCATGTTTGCCTTTATTGTTACTTCGGCCAGCACCAAAAAAAAAATGAACCATGGAATGAACATTCGGGTGCATTGAACTTTGGAAGAAATTCTACCTGAATATACTATAATATTTTTTCTACAAAACTCCTCTCGAATGATATACACCCGATAAAGAAATTGCACCCTAGATGCAACACACCTGCTTGGGAGCAATCTTACACCATAAGTAAAACAGACAAACAATAACATCTTGTCTTCTTTGTATGAACCCAAGCATTTTACACTCTTTTAGGGTGCACATTTCTTAGTAAAAAGGGTGCAAATTTATAATTCGCACCATTTACATGCTTTATGGTGTATGATTAAGTTAATTGTCTTATGAAAAATGCAAAAGCTTCTTAGGATGCAAAGTTGCACTCAAAGAAAATGTTTTTTCATTGTGCCCTTTTTTGCGTATGTCAATTTGAATGTAGATTCATGTTTGCAATTGAAGTATTATGACAAATATACTAACGCCCTTGTCCTGAAGTTTGTCTTTTTTATCAAAATGATAAAGGATGACCCATAACACGACTAAGAAGGAACATGTCAATGTTGTTTTGTTTGATTATCAGTCTATGCACAAATTCTTTTCGATTGAATAATAAATTTCCTTAAGAAGACCGTTTTTAGTGGATCCCTCCATTTCCTCAACATTTATTTAAATAGTAAAGATGAATAAAAGAAGTTATATGCAAAATGCTTTATCCTGAATAGTCTACAGTTATTATTATGATTATCTAGTTCATTGTAAATATCATTATTAATATGGTTATCATATTGTTTAGTGTCTATTGTAAATATTTATTTATCTATGTCATATTGTCATACTGTATATACTTGTATATTCATTAATATCTTTGTAATGATTTCTTTTACTGATAAATTGACTTGAGTTTAAATGAAAATAAACCAAAACTGAAACAGTCTTTCGATTAAAAAAATCAATTACTAGATCTATTCTCTTTTTATATTGTTCACATACTGTATATCTTAACACCTTCCTTACAGAAAATGTATTTTATATAGAAAGAATGAGAAGGGGTGCCAAAAATTGGCGCCAAGCCTTACCCATTACCATGTAATGATTTTGAACATGGCAAATGATGTATTGTGAGAGCTTGCATATAATGCAGAATAGGAATCTCACACTCGTGATGTCGACGAAAGGTGAGGCTACCGACTAACCGTAGTCATTCCAAGAAGGCATCCATTTAAATCAATTGAACCATCAATTACCTTCACAGACAATTGATCCCAAATAAATTTAACACGTTAAACAAACCGTGCGCCACACAAACTACACCCTTCATTTTCATCATGCTATCCAAACGTATATATTGTTAGCATGGTTAATGTAAGGCAGTAATAGACATGTGCTCTTTTCGGAGGTGCTGCGGGTTTAATTCAATATAGTTTCTTCGCAATCCATTCGAGAAAATAACAGATGATAATATACGAAACTTTTTTATGCTTTAGGTGTAACAATGTTATGTAAACGAGTACAGAATTGCTTTGAAAATAAATATAGTGTATTAGGGAGTATTTTTCCAGACATCTTCATCAAATCTTGTTAATGACTGCTGAAACACAATTGATGTGTTTGTTCTACATTTCAATCTATACCATTAGAGATTCTTTTAGGATGTGTAATTATCTGGTAATCCGTGGAGATTGAGAGTATGTTTGCTAAAGACAGGATGTTGTCGGTAATAAGATAAGGGTAAAAGTTCAAACCAAAAAGATGTTGGCAAGCAAGAGAGTGTGACTAAAGAATGTAAACGTGTAGTGAAAGAATTAGAGTGGTTAGAAGAGCACTCAGTTGACAGAAGAAAAAAAGACAAACGGAATGTTTTTATGGTGACTAAATATAGATGGGGACAAATAAGTGGAGTAATAAACATGATTATTAGTATGAGGTTTGGGGTTGTTTTCAGAAGAAAAAAATGTGCGACGTAAAACATGAGTAAATTAGGAAGAAATATCATGAACTTAAACTTAGATGGGGGGGGGGGGGGGGGGAGAAGGGTCTGAAAGAGATAGATTGAGAGAAATTGAAGAAGGGACAGATGATGAGAAATAGAATACTGCGTTTAATCAGCCTTCTCCTTCGTGATTCAATTAGCTTCGTTTCCGGTGTATGATATTATTGAGATTTGATGAAAATAAGATTTCCAAGGAGTTTCAAATCGATGGTGCGACCGGATGACAGTATGAAAGGCGTTATTGATTGGCAATGGGCAATCAAGCAGATTAAATCTCTATGAGCTTTGAATAATGGAGATGCTTGGCAGTATTGGTTTCAGGAATGTTGCAGTTATTTGAATGATTTGAAAACGAATTTCGATCACCAAACATGGTAATTTGTCCTCCAAAGTCTACTCCAATCGACATATATTCTACTTATTCAGGGTTTATCATTTCATTTTCATGACCATTATTAAAAACGCAAACAATTATTAAAAACGCAAACATGACGAATATAAGACTTTGCATGAAATCATAGACTTAACAAATACAATATGTTTTTAGAACTGATGGCCATGAGATTCAGTTTGTTCTATCATGTTTGTCAATAACTTGCAAATTTTGAAACCGAATTCTGCGATAATGAATATTCAAAAGAAGGAAATATTGTGACATATTTTTCTGAGATTGTCTAATTTGTCGTTATAACCATTACAAATATTTATTGTAATCAAAATTACTATCATCATTCTCATCATTATTCAACCAGTCATGTGCAAAATCACCGAGTTGGATCTCGTAAGTATTGTCCTTTTTTGGGGCAGCTACGACGTTGCTTGGCGATTAATTACAATGTCCTTTTATTTTGATATAGAAATGTTTGTTATTTTCTGAATACAGGCGTCTAAAAAATTAGCGGTCACGTCATTCTAAAAACATGGCACTGATTTTGATTGATGACGCCAATGGACATTTTACAAGGCCGCCTTTTTATCAGTTTTGCCTACCGATATCATTTACACACTACAGGCTGGTTTACCCCTTCATCCCCAATTACATGGCCTTTACCAGTTGAGGATATGCAGTTCCGGCCGCCTTTGGCTTTTTTAAAAACTTGTTAGCCTTCCAACACCGTTTTCTCCTGGAAAACGAAGCGGAGAAGGTAATGCTTGCTATTGGCTTACTAGATCATTCATGGTTACTATGGCTTATATATTATGCCATTTCCTATACGTCAGTACGAACATGGTTTGTATTTTCGTCCGTTTTGGTTAGGTGATTTTTAATCAAAATGGGTGCATGCTCCAATTAATAAGAACCAGGTATCGTGAAGCAGTGATAGACAGTAAATATAGATTACCTTTCATAAGTGAACAGAAAAGATACAATAAATGGCATTTTATGATACAGCACCAATGGTATAGATTTGACATGTAACATTTCCTTTTCCCCTATACTATACATTTCGTCGTTATTTAACCGATTGATTTTGTGATCACTGTTCATTTCCCCGTGAAGATTAAGATCTGATACGATTCATTTAGCTGATGGAATGTTAACCCATCTTTGATCCATCAACATAATAAAGTGGAGATGTTGCCACTCTATGAAAGGTGGGCCAGCCAAGTACTTTCTTGTCAAGAATTATCAATTTCAACGATCGCTTCTGCTTTTTCTAATGATTGTTTTTCATCTGAATATGGGGTTATCCGTTTTATGGACTGTACCTGTTTTCTACGTGACTGGAAACACATAATTTGCAAATAGGGCTTATGCGTTGTTGAAATGTCCATAATTTACAATGTCATAAAGATTTTTAATTTTGTAAAGTAATTTGTTTATTAGATATATTATTCATTCTGTGCCACTGTGGAGAAGCCACTCTCTTAGATAAATACTGTGCTATTTCCTGAATATTGTAAAGGGTAACCCTCAGGTTAATTCATACGCCAAATGATGGACACCAAAAACCAATCTTCACTATTCCGAACACTTCTGTGCAGTTAACTTTCTTACTATGATGCTATCTAGTCCGTGTATCCTATATACAGCATGTTGCTCGCAATTAAATCTTTATAATGAATTTGTTAATCTTTAAGACAAAATATAAAAATTTAAATAGGAATTATGCTTCGCTTGTTTTGTAAACACGTCTTCGGTTGGATGTGGCGTTTCCACCAGGTCAGTCTCTGAAGTCAATGGAAATCCATAAGAAGACGCATACAACAAGGCATAACTGTAGCTTCTTGATCTTCTACACTCAATCTTATTTTCTTGAGGAGTTTTAGGGGATGGAAAGGAACGAGTAGTTCCCCGATGTACGATGGTTTAAATGGCGACTATCAATCATTGTCTTCGATTGACTCTCGCTCTTCGAACTGAAAACAAGGCCGAAGAATGTTCGTCATCATTTCCAATTTTACCCTCCTGTTCTTTGTCGGGGAAAGTCTTCATTAGAGAACAATTTTATGTTTCCTCTGAGACCGATTGCATGGTAGATTGTGAAAAATTGTATTTATTTAATTTGTTTGTTCATTTATTTATTCATTTATTTATTTTTTATTTCATGGGGGTTATGACTGAGGTATTTATTTGATGAATAATATTCATACATACATGCCTGTCATTTTTTTGTAAATCAATAGTATACGAAGCATATTTAGTTGGCCAAATACCTTGTATCGCGCTATAAACAGATGGTTTAATTTGAATTTGTTGTGGATGTTTTGCGTTGATTGTAGACCCTGGATTGGTGATTAGTCAAGTATCCGTATCCTTTAAAGTGTCGGTTTCGCTGTAAAGTATTGAGCAGTAGCGACACCCGTCGTTTGACTAAACGCTCAGAGTCACAGCGCAATTTCAAGGATGATTGGATATCTTTCACACGGATTAAAGACGATATGAGGTCTAAGACACCCCCCCCCCCCCCTCAAAAGAGAGAGCAAAATATATTGACATACATTTCTCCTTACGATTTAGGTCAGGGCTGTCTGAAACATTTAGACTGAAAATGTTTACCAAGTTCTTGGTTTCTATAGGGTACATAATGATCATATTTATAGAATTCACGGATAACAAATGATACTTTTCTTAAAATAGTTAGTATTCTAGAAAAACCAAAATAAAAGAAATGAAGAATTCTCAGAGTAAAAAAACAAATCATTTAAGGAAACGGCAACAAAATTGGACGTTTTGATATCGTAGTAAAGGAAAAAAAAGCGAGGTGCAACGGCTAACCTATATACCTATTTATATTTCATTTCATTTTCATTTCATTTATTTATTCCAAATTCTCATTAAAAAACATACAACATACAAATCAAAGAATACACTATATACAAATAAAGATACAAAAATAGAAACACATTTAACAAGAGAATAAATGAGAATATGAGGGATCCAGCATAGACCAATGGCCTTTCTAAGGCTGGGCTCCCGAGACCATAATATAATCATAATAATCATAGAAATCATGCAAAGTTTAAGTTTGAAGTTAAATATTTCAGTTGAGATCGAAAAGGACACATGATTCAAAAGTTAGACTTACTTTTAAACATGTAAAAACAGTAAAACAAGGAAAAAATGAAAGGGCTTAAATCAGAATCAAGCTAAGCGTTAAAAAAGATATACGAGTTTGTAAGTCTGAATATTACCTTGGCCTAGTTGGTATAGAAATATGAATGTTAAATCCATTGCGACGGGTGCATTTTAGGAGATGTGAACGTCAATGTAAGGGGTAACGGCAGTCTACTGTCACGAGGAAACTCTAGTCCATCACTCCATCCAAAACACCATGGGTAGACGGCTTAATTCATCATTGAAATTCCATTATGTGTTTGATGGCTTCCAGAGAGACCAGGCCTGACTCTGCAAGGAAAGGGCTTGTTACGTAGGAGACCTCGGTAAAATGGCGACAAGGAGAAAGTTTTTTACTATTAGTATAAGGCTCACGTCAAATAACAATGGATCTTCGGGGGACTTTTCAAACTCGTTCTTGACATAATTATGCTATGTAGAGAATTGCAGAAAGGCTGTAGGTTATGTAAATAATTAGATTACAACTTAATCCTTAATTGAAGAAATTAGGTTAAATTGCATGCACTTTCTCAGATCAGATTATAATACAAGCAAGCTACCAGGTACCAAATTTAATTCTTGTCTTCTATGGAGCTTGTATCGGATTAATAACATTTTATAAAATGTCGTACTCCTATGCAAAGAACGCATATTGTAAAGGAGATTGGAATCACTAACAGACTAATACCATTTCCCGAGATTGAATACACATGACTACCCTTCCTATTATAAGTATTATGATGAAGAGAAACAGCATATAAACTTCCATACGGATGTCAGATGAAATGGACTTAACCTCTCCCAGATGTCCCTTGGGAGAAACTGGCTATGGTTGACGTCACAATGGGAACAATAACTTGTTACCAATCACTAGATATAAGGTATTGTCTTGTCAACTAACATTATTTTCATTCGTTACTTTCACAAGGGATTTAATTGGATTGCAGTTATGATATGCTTTCCTATTGGCTGACAATGAAACTCCTCTCCTAGATGTAATTCATCCTGAAATTGGAGGTCAGTATCTTTCATCATAATAAATTAGAAGGAACACTCGTAGAGATGAAATTCTTAGCATGGAAAAGTAAACTCAAATGAAAATCGGTAAGCAGTTAATGTTGCCATGGAGACGTTGCTCTAATCTTCATTCAAGCCTGAGAGAATCTGCTTATGGATTTATTCAAGATGAAGACTTTCAAGCTAGTGATTAATGTCCAAGTAATTAAATGGATGACTTTCTTCCTAGGAACGCGATGCAGTAGGCCTAGAGATAAATAGACTTTCGCGTCACAGTTTTTCCTCATCTATAGTAACAAAGTTAGATGCAAAAAAAGTGCGGTGAAATTCACATTTAATTTGTCGTTCTGCATTGAAGAACCTGCCATTGTAGAGATCTTCTTGTTTACCTTTTGCTTTTCACTTCTCACTGCATGAGTGTGACGGCCACGCCATCTTGGCCATGCTTACCACATACCAGCAGGAGATCCCGAAAGGTCGTGAATGATGAAATATTGAAGCGATTAGCGTCGCTTGTCGTATCATACACCCGTATCACAATGGCCGCGCCCGCTGCCAACAAATTGGAAATCAGGTCTAGGGACTTCATCCCTACCCAAACACAAATTATGCATGTTTCTTTTTAAAAAGAGATGGGGAAGCCTATTTGTCAAGGGATTCTTGTAGATAGGGACTTGGTTGACGTGCAGAAATTGCATCGACTTCATTGGTACAACCCTGGGTCATGTAATAGATGTCAGGGATAGGGACTTCATATTACTGCGTGGTCGGTGTTGAGATTACTAAAGTACGTGAATGATCTTGTTTTCTTGATTTAATAACAACGGAATTACAATTACAGATAAATTTCATGAACCACTTGGCACATATTTTTTATTCATGCATACAAATACTTAATGGGTGGTAATTTTATTGGTTTCTGTTCGAACTCATTTTGAGATCGTTACTAAAACTGGTATTTATCTTTAATTAACTACCCTTATCACTAAAGCTAAAAATAATGAAACTCGTAACATACCTGTATGTGTTAGCATTCAATATTTGGCCTTGACTTGTAAAGTTAATAATTTAATGGGTAACTGGGGGGGGGGTCAGAAATCCTATTTGTTCTAGGACCTTTGTATATCCCATTTTCACATGATATTCTCATTTGTTTTCCAGACGCTCTTTTCTCTCTCTCACTCTTCCTGTCTTTTTCTTTCTGATCAAGCCTGAATGTTAAAGGAGCCTGCGAAAACAACAGATCAATAGCAAAGACATTAGAGCCGCGTCCATGATTTCTTTAGCATAATTGGTGAGGAATTGTTTATGTAGAATTTATTCAGTGGCTTGAGAATTATTCAAGCAGTTTGCTGATTTTTGGAAGTGCAAAGTGATCGCTTTAAAATTATTTAGCCCTGATAAATCAAATATAAAGGAATCTTACGATTGGCCAATTTTTTTTCTTCGCAATATGGATTTAAATGAATGTATGAAATCATACCTTGATGAGCATTACTTCAAATTTCGTCAACAAGGCTGTGGAGGTGGACAGCATAATGGTAAGATGATGCTTACAACAACATGCATGGTATATTACGTGAAGAGTTCACGATGTGAATGAGATCACTTTGTAAAGGACAAAAGCTATTTAAAGATCAATAGCTATGTGTGCTTGTCTACGGCTCCATCTTACTCCTCCGCTTTGCACTTGTTTTGATTTACCTCTGTATAAAATTTTACATTCACATCACGTGACCTATATCATGTTATTCTCACACAGTAAAAATTAATGTAGATAATTTACTATTTTGTAATGGTGATGTATTATTGAAATATCCAATCTTTCTGTGCAAGTAATTGTGAACTATATCTTCTGATTATCTGTTGAAGTTTGAAATAGATATCACAGAATTTTCAGGAAAATGGGAAAGTTTTCTTCAGTCAAACCATTAATGATGATGTGATTTTTTACTATCCTCTTATTCTAAATGCTATTCATATAAAAAAATGTTTTATTATTATATTCATAGATTTTGTCCGATTATTATTCTAACGTTCCAATCGTGCGATCGCCGTATTTTGAGATAACCTTTGTTCACCATTCAAAGATGATAATGAAAAGAGCATTCACCATATTTCAGCTACCTTATGGCATTTACTCTACTTCGAAATGATCAAATCCATTGGGGAGGTGTATGCCCTCTCTATGTTTAGACAGTTTCCCCGAGTAGATTTGTGTAATTCAGGTTAAAACAACAATCTAAGATTTCCTCGCTACCTACCCATTAGCGATTCCCGTGAAAAAGGCGAGAAAATCCATTACTTCACTTTTTGCTTTAATCTACAGGGAGCGCCTTTCAGAGATAAGGGACTTTAAAAGGAAAAAAAGTAATCATGTCCTTAACTCTTAAGCTTGTACTTTTTGTAAAGTGTAATGCTGTATCTTCAGAAGATATGAAAGTATTCTGAAATGTGATGACATTTTATAAGACTGTTTCTCTTTTCGGTTTATATAGGCCAATGGTATAACATTATACCTACAAAACATATATTGATATTCTGTGTGTTAATTTTATGGTGCATTATACATTAGATTTATCGAAGAGTATTTGATCGATGAAAATGAGGGTCCGACATCAAGATTTTATCTTGTTCAAATCATCAACATGAATTCTGTCAATCGTCTTCTTATAATTCTCTCGTGAGATAAACTATTTGGACCAGTCAACTAGAAATAATGGGATTGTGTCCATCCTCTGAAAATACCCAAGTGTTTTTTTTTCAGTTGGAAATCATGAATATTCATTTCACCGCGGGTCTAACTGACATAGTCCGAGAAGCGGAAACAAGCAAATGATTGATCAGTGTCCGTTGACATACAAATGAAACAAAATGGCGGCGCGATTGATCGTTGTTTGTTGATTTCATTGTAAAATACGCTGCCTAAGTTCACTGTTCTTGGAAGGCATCCCGACAAACTCATCTCCATCCGATTGTGTTTCGGGAATGGTTCGGTGTGTTGATTGGTGTCTGAAGGCATCTTTAAGACCTAAAATGGCGGAAACCTTCCGATCAATAGAGAAGGCAGTTAGTGCCGTCGGCAATCTACCAAGCTCGCTGACACGTTCGATCGAACGACATGGAATCGAATGTCGGATGGCGATTGGAGTTCGACGTTGATTCATGTTATTTATTTGGAAGGTTATCCCGGTGACTGAAAGATGTGGCATCTAAAAAATCTGAATTGTAGTATCACAGAGCTATTTAAGTAAATACAAATTAAAAGAGAACTTGAGAAAGTTTAAGTACTCATTAAACCCCCATCCCTGTTCATGGTATAGGCATATTTTATTATTAAGTTTAACATTTACCCCTCTCCCTCAAAAACACGATGTAAAACAAATTTGTGAAATTGCAATTAAATACATCCGACAAATTATTGAGAGTAGACATAATATAAGGTGAATTTCCTTTTAAACCATAGTAAATAAAAAATGAACCTTATAGAGAGGGATGGGTGATAAAGAAACCATGTACATGTAGTTGTACAGTATTGGTGAATAATCCAATCGTTATGTTTCATGTCAGAGGGACGTTGTGTTGATGTAGAATTGCTGGTCCATTTAACTCTGAACAAACTGATATCACGCTGAGGAGATCGCTGACTCCATACTCGCAGCATCTCAGTACCTGACAGGTTCAGACATTATGGCGCACACATCAATCACGGACATATTTTGGCTCAATTGCGATGTAATCCAATGGTTAGAATGATAAGGCGTTCCCTGTCAGTTCTGAATCTCAGTGTTAAAATAAATCGTGATAAGAATATTGCTGCTGAAATATAGATGTTTCTATTGAACCAAAAAAAGTGTTAAACTTTGTTGAATCTTTAAGGGACTTGATATGCGTGTGTGCTCTGGGAGGGTTTGTAAAGTGCGTGTGCGAGTTTGGGACGGTGTGTATTCTGACGTGCGTGTGTGGGTGGATGCGTAAGGGTTACATAACCATGTGTGCTCTGGGAGGGTTTATGAAGTACGTGTGCGAGTTTAGGGGAGTGTGTATTCTGGCGTGCGCGTGAGGGTGGATGCGAATGTGTGTACATAACCATGATTGAGATTCTGATATTTTAAAACGAAAAAAAAATTACAAGAAATGTTATTTTCACATCTGTGGTAGGTAGTCCATTAGATTTTTGAGAAGCAGTCGTCGTACTTCCGGATGATTTCAGTCTTGATGAAAGAAAAACACACATTATTAAGATGAGTTTTTGTGTGAGTAATACTAGGAATACTATAAAGAAAATCAGTTCCAAAGCATTTTGGTCGGAGTGAAGTCCGAATTTTTATTCAATTCAAATCGCAGCCGATATTAAGATTGTTATGTTGACACCATGATTATCAACTAAAATTGCTTTCATTCCTCCAGGAAGGCTCGCGATTGACTCGAATTACGATTTAAATGTCTATATCAATATTCCGAACGTCTGAGTGATTCATATGAAATGCTACTGCATTTTCTTTCCTTACTCGGACTGTATTGTGTGTGATGGTCCTAAGTCTTTTATTAGATATAAAACTCTTCATTATCTTTATTTATATTTCATTTGTGGTTTAGACATCTCGTTTCCAATTTCTTTCAATCTGGACTCTGATGCTTTTAATTTTAATAAAATGGTTGTCAATGGCATTGTATCTTCTCACGTCGAGTGCAAATGAAAACATAAAGGAACGCCAAGACTTAATTGCACGCTGTATGAGGTAATGGGAAGAAGGTTATGGAAAGACTTCCCGTGGCGGGTTTTATGATCGAATGATTAATATCACGGATTGCCGCCGGAGGTATAGTGTTACATTCTACGAAATGTTCATCTTATATTCAAACATATTGGCCCCTACCCTAATATACTTATCATCAGCGGAAGGGATAGATACGGGTTCTAATTTCATTTCATTCTTCTTTTAACTCTTCTGCACTTATTTCATTTCTTCTTTTACTACGTCATACACTGTTAAAAAAACCCTGATTTTACAGACAAAAATGAAAGAAGATTTTGCAGAAAGCGATAACAGAATCATTCTGTAAATTCATAAAACAGGAATTTTTCTGCAATTTAACAGAACAGGTCTGTTTAAAAAGGGAAAAGGGTGTTTTATTAAAGGAAATTTGTAAGGTTCCATACACCAAATACCAATTTCCTGTAAAATTACGCAATCTGGTTAGATTACAGGTGTTCTCGAGACTCTGCTGCAGGAACTTCTTTTATTTTAATGATAAATTTTCTAACAGTGTACATCAAACATAATGTAATTTTCTGCCCTTTCCATCTCTCTTACATATCGTTTCTCTCTACATCGCTGAATATAAATATTTATCTGTTCCTCTTTCTCTCCCCTTCTCTCCTTCGACTTTTCTCTTTATATCACTCACCCCTTTTCTGTCCCTTACCACTCTCTATCGTTACCAATAGCCTTATCAGAGAGAACACATTCCGAGGCACACCTTCACATCAATCAAAAGCTCAGAAACGTTTAAAGGTATAAAACACCGTCTGAAAGTACTTTGGATGTTACGTTTTTCTCATGAAGTGCTGAAACCATAACAAATTTGGAAGTCATTTTTTTTTCTAATAGTAAATTAAACTCTTGCTGTTTACGCTTCATTTTCTCATTCACGAGACCAAGAAACATATAACGTGTATGAGGGGACAATGTGCGTCCCCAACGTGATCATCTGGATATTCGCATGGGCAGGAGAACCGTAAAGATATTTGAGTTGAAGGTCTCATTGCGAACACGAATCTATATTTCCTTCAATCAATAATTCATCAGGTGGGAGATCGACCTAGATACTTCCCAGATCTAGGACATAGAATTAGCTTTCTACTTTGGTGTCCGGTACTTCCTACTCTGTTTAAAATGGATAATGCGGATGAGAATTGTCATTATATTTGTTCCACTAATAATCTCTTTGCTAATATCCTTCTTTTGACCAGATAAATTGATTTATTACAACTCATGATGAAAATAAATTGAATTACAATCTGTGCATTCTGACATGCCATGATGTAAAGACAATTTTCGTCAATGTCAAACGGTCTTGGTACTTTTCCTTCTCACCAAACTTGCCCCTTTTTGAGAATAAAACGAGCCAACTGCAAATCACGTGTAAATACCCTTAGTTGGAACTTTCTTTTCAAAGGCTGATGTTTTCAGCATGACTGAACTGCCGTCCGTTCAGCCTCAAGAACGCGACACAGTGGAAAACATTTAATGGAAGGAGATTTGCCTGATATCGATTGACTACTTCGATTTTGCCTGCCTTGTGTTGTTGAAAACAGGGGAATAGCTAATGCTTTGATCATGTCGTTGGTTTGTGCACCTGGATCACGCGGTTTATCAGAGATGTTGCTTTCTGTTGTCGAAGAAGTAGCAAACAGAAAACACAACGCATTTTTCTGGGCCTGAATTGTCGAACACATTCAAATTATTTGCATTTGAAAAATCAGCCTTCTGAATTAGCTGGTAATTAATGCAAACGCGGTTCTGTTTGGGAAGTCCGAAAATTGTAGCCATCGGCATTGACGCAACATCCATAACCTCTTTATTTATCTGAGAAAAAAAAAGAGATAGCGAATGTGTTTGTAAAGATAACTTCTCTCTGCTATTTGTAGAGATCGTTGCTTAAGGCTCATATTTCCTCACTGTCTTATTATTCTAAACTTACCTTTATAATATATACGGTTCTATCCAGTAACAATAGACTCCCTTGTTCATACGCGTAAGTCAACTGAATGATTTTCAATGCATGGCAGTACCTGTGTACAAATATATATCCAAAATGCATAAATACTTATCTTCAAATAAAAGGCAGCCATCTACAGTTGCTTCATCGTTGATATATTTTTTCCAGTTTTGGTGTGAAACATAATACAATTTTCAGCACTATAAATGGTTTATCACTAAACTTTTACATTGAAAATCCCACAGACTTTGGTAATGGGCATCCTCAAAAGATTCTTTAAAGTCCCCAGAGGGCGGTGCGAGCGAGAACCTTGACTTTTTTTTATAATTTAATACTTAATTTTGTGATTTTGACATAGTATTCCGAAAAAACATAATATCTTACCATCTTCTTTCATTGACTTCCTTTTTTCTCACTTTTGGTGGTGGAACCTTAAGGTACCACGATCTGTAAGCCCTCTATCTTTAAGACGGTACTTTATAATACTATAGAACATAAATAAGAAAATAAAGGCAGAATCTGAAATCTCTGTAATCAGAAGTGTGAGAATGTAATTGTTTTCCCCTTGGTAGTGAATTGTCAGTCATCCTTTTCAATTGCTGTGAAACACATGTTTATAGACAATTTAACCGAAATTTAGATACTGCTCGAACAACAACACATATCATAAACTTCTCCTTTTTATTTTGCAGTTGGTGGTAACAGGCATCATGCCGGAGCTGCCTTCGCATCCAATGATGAGCTCAAGATTTATGACGATGTTGGAACTGGTGATCAACGTGGTCGATTACGGCGTCGTTTGCTTGCTGAAACATCAAGTCCTAGCATGGACTATTTCACCGATATTACCAGCGGCGTCCACGAAGTGGAGATGAACTGTACGCCTTCAAGTAAGCCATTTAGTAAAAACATACTTTTAAATATAATTATGATAAATTGTGTTATGAGGGGTTTTTTATCACAACTTGTGAATACCGCAATGAGCGTAGCTGTTCTCATAATTTTGTAGCCGTTATTATTTTGAAGGATAACGAAACTGTAAAAAAAATGGCAAGTTGTTCACTGTATACTAGCACAATGTCCAAAGTTGTAATGTATTTTATTTTTCAGTTATCAGAAATAATAAATGCCGAATTGCTGTATTTTATGTAGATATTAAAATCGACACACACCCTCTCACATACACACACCCCTACACACATACGTACATAGGGAGAGAGAAGGGTAATCTAGCCAGTTTGATTATTCTAGTACGGTAAAAAATAGTGAACTATCAGACGAATGACGTATGGCTTCATATGAATACGTTACTCACTTATTCGTGTTAAAGCAGGTGCATAAAACTAAAGCAGGAAACTTAATCATTGGTGGAATAAAATCACGTTCATTACGAAACCTAAATTCATATTACGCGAGTGGAGAAGACTGGGGTTAACGATATTTATACAGATGCCGCATTTTTAACGGAGTTGAAACAAGGATGAGCCTTTAACATTTCATAGCATCTCCCAAGCCGGATGCCGGAGGATGGTGTTTTATTATCGGGTCATCTTTATTCGCTATCCCTCCGGAACAGTAAAGCTCCGATGTCACATGATTGCGCACTCGTCATCGCATTTCCAAATTAATGATTGTTGCTGTCAGGGTGTTACTCTTGGAGTAATATAAGGAATTTAGTTGCTTAATCGTTTGTAAATGTCGACTTTATTCTACCTCTATCACTCAATTTACGCCTCCTCCTGTATCTCTTTATCTAAGGCTTACAGATATTTGTTTTTGTTTGAGTTTTGTTTAGCTTATCTTTCCCTCACGTTTGCCTATCAATCCCTCCATCTACTGTCTACACAGGCTTTCTTTCTAGCCATCGATTGCAGATCCTTATCTGTATTTCACTTCCTGACAAGTCTGACACATTAACTCATTTACAACCTCTATCCTAAGGCTCATCCTCTTTCACATTCATATTTTTTTAATGTTCCTATGTTGTTCGTATTATTTGTCAAAGAACACTTGATCAAACCTTGATTATTTCTCTGGAAGTCGATGATGTCTTATTCATCAACCCTATACAAATTCTAAACGCGGTTTTCAGTATTTTGATGAAGTCATCGTCCTAAAACTAATGTTGTAGGATAAAGATGCAGGAACGTAGCATAAGATGGCACGATACTTTTACTAGATGGCAGACCCGCTGGCTCATTTTCAATTTCTTCGTACTGCTGGATGGTAAAATGCGACCCTTTTTTTTCAAGTCGATAGGAGCTTATTCAAGTTTGATATTCAAATAAACATTGTATGTCAATGATAAATGCAATAGTCTCTCTGCACGAATAAAGCATGGAAAATTAATACAGTAAACATATGACATATGTACAATGCAAAGAAAATACGGCTTCCCATAATTGTAACGCAGACCAGATCATTGCTTTACTTTAACCATAGTTCAAAATATCCACCAGTATGTTCATATCTTCTCAAGACGAGCCTGAAAAGTTCAGATCACCGTTCACCTGTAATCTGATATGGCCGCCATTTTCCTGCGCAAACAGAATAAAGAGGATGTACAAGCACAGAGGGCAAGCCATTGCAAACAATGGCACACGAAACTGTGTTTTCTCTTCAGTAATGTTTCCTTTAAAGGATTTCCTCTCAAGGGATTGCTTAGAGAGAAAGAGGATAGATTTGAAGTGAGCATTTTAAAGTGATTACATTTTTGTTTATGAGAATTGAATCTATGTACGATAGGAATGGGGAGTTGTAGGACTAAAAATCGTATTTTAAACAAAGGTCAGTCAGTAACAGGAAAATGGAGTGAGAACTAAATTGATTAGCTGAAAAGATTGATTACTCTTATGTAGCCTATGTATTTAGAAAAAAATAGATGTACAATTTTTTAAAGAAAAGAATCTTTAATCCATGTTACCGTGAGTTCTGAGAATGGGCTTTCAAGATGAACACTATGTAAGTGAACTTAAGCATTTTCGGAATTTATGGTGGAAGAAAGTGGTATTTTGTACAGAAGATACCTTTACCACTATATCATGAACTAACAACATGTGGTAACTCAATGAGACTGTGAGGGAACACACTGTTCCAGCTGCCTGTTTTAATTTTGTTATTGTCATTTACCGTTCCCAAATACAGTCCTAATTTTCAAAAAAATTTATAGTCCCTAATCACTGTAGCAAAGTGCTTAGTGCTGTGACGATCTAAGAAAAATGAAGACGAATGGTTTGTCAAGATTCCGTCTCCATCACGAGTCTTTATTAATTGCAGTATCGTTTATTATTCCAAGCTTCCTGTGTACATTGCTGCGTCAAAGAAAAAAAATAATCCCTTGAAATGAAGCTTTACATACATCATCCCTGGATGAATTTGAACATCAATCATTCGCACGTGAACGAATCACTAACAACAACGTCACGTGATGTGAAGTGAACATGGGGAGAATCCAGGGGAAACAGCTGATGTTCTATTCTAAGAAACCCCAGGGTAATATAATAGGGATTTCATCAGTGAAAGCAAAAGAGGAACACTGCACTGTGATTTGAAACAAATGATATGGTTTTCCCCTATTTAAGTAACAATTTTTAAGTAACAATGGTTGTAGGAAAACAAACCTTAAGGGTTAGAAATTATTGGGTTTTAGCTAAATAGTCAATTCATACCTACTTCCTCTTCCCCGTGCATGTACTATTTCTCGATCATTTCTCCCCGTTTTCACACTCTAAAAACACTGAGTAAAATGTTACCCAATATTGGGTAGAAAGGGAACATGCATGTTTGCTGGGTATTTTTTGTACCCCATATTTGGCTATTTCAATGCAACATTTCGGTTTTTTTTTTTAACCCTACCAACATGCATGTTCCCATTTTACTCAATATTGGGTAAACCTTTTTTTACCCATAAAGTAATTTTCTGTATCTATCATATATTATAAGTCCCCTTTTTTCTCTTTCTTTTTTTATATCGATTAATCCATTGTCTCTTCATTTGATTCCCATCCAGGTTTGTATTCTCTGTTTATTCGCTTTGATCAGAGTTTATCTGCATATTGTTTTTTTCATTTTTACATACACATTTGCAATATTTTATTGATAAATGTAAGCCAGCAGAGATAAAATGTGCAAGATAAATATTTGTAATTAAAAGTGCTTTTGAATAATCCGAATAAAAAATACTACCGTCAACACTCTAAAACAATAAAGTTTAAAGTTTATATCTGAAACACTGGAACCATTTTAGTTTGAAAGATAAACGCAACTTATTATTTTAGATCCCAGAATTATTAAGACGAAATAAAGAAAAATAATGAAACAATGATGATAATAAAGACTTAAAGGTGACGATAAGAGCAACAATTATTTTGGCGATGGTTCATCGTACCATGGCTATTTTTCGCAAAGTTTTAAACAGTATTTTCAGGTACTGATGAAGAAAATAAATAAGAGCTACTTATTTCTGTAAGAAAATACTGAGATGACTTTTAAAATTCACCTAATACATCCGCCTACGGTGGTGAATTTATTGGATGAGAAAAAAAAAACCGATTTAAATGTCATGATTATTGGGTAGATTTAATGGAGTCGAGAAAAAATAGAAGAAAATTCCCATCTCAGCTTGCGGCGTGTGAATTGATTGGTGAAATTTGTTTCAAAGATGTATAAAATACGATTCTTATATATTATGCTATTGGTGGTTGTTTCATGAAGGTCACGATTACATGATTAGTATTCGCTTTGTGATTTCTGTTAAAATCTATCGAATGAAAACGATGTCGCAGGAGAAATCCCGACAGAATAATGTTATTAATTTCGTGTTTTTTATGCAACAATGTATTCAGCTTTCATTTGTTTTATTAGTGAAGGTTAAAAATACTTCATTTATTTACTTCATGAAATACATGAAAAATATCAACATTATTTTTTAATATTTGATCTAATGGGAGAGTGTTATTATCTTTTAGCCTTTTAATTTCGCATTTGTTGATCATTAACAAAAATCAAAAGACTTATTGTGGCTGACAATGTCCATAATATGTATATATTTTTTCAGATTTTCAATGTTTTTTTTCAAGTTCTTTGATCAAATGGGGGGGGGGGGGAATAGCAATCAAACTGTCCCCGGTAAATTATGTAAAGAAAAAGTAACTATTGGTTTGAAAAAGGTTTTTGACACAATCTCATTAAGATATTTAAAAAGTTAGAAGCCCAAATTAACACTTAGTTAACTCTTACTATAAAATTGGTTTTTAAACTAAATGTTTTGAGTAGTATAAAGTAGATGGAATGTTGTACATTTCTTGAGTAATTGATCAAAAATAAGTTTGATCGGTAAATATCTACATAGTCTACACCCGCTCTGCTTGACTTACTTTCCGTTTGGTATCACCGATCATGATCTAATCGTCTACAAGCAGTACCCAATTCTGTACATAGAATACAAAATATGCACTGCAAAAATTCCGGTGTTGATTTAACACCAGTCCGGAAGCTATATATGTACACACCAGAAAAGTATTGAAACAACACCAGTTTGGAATCAAACTGATGCTGTTTTAATACTAATTGTTGTTGTATAAAGACATATCTGGTGTTTGACCAAAACCAAACTGGTGGTGTTTAACACTTCTCTGGTGTGGACATATATAGATTCTGGGCTTGTGTTAAATCAACACCGGGGTTTTTTCAGTGTGATCATTGTCTTTGCCATTTCATATATGCTCACATGAATGTAATATTGTCCAATCTTTTTCAGAGAGGAGTTATATTAACATTCACCAACAACAATTTTGCTTTAAAACTAAAGAATTTATGACATGGAAGGCGGTAGGGTTTTTATTTTTGGTTCAGTTTAGTTTATAAATCACCCAATACATGGTCGTTTTTTTTTAAGTTTATCCTCTGGTCACATGGTCACATTTTTTTAATTGTTGCTCCGTTTATATTAAATCATTTGATAATTTGGCCATCAAATGCATGGAAATATATTCAGCCAATATTCTCCAAAAACCAATGTTCTGACCAACCTCTCAGCATCTCCGCTGGAGGTTACGCACCGAGGGGCCGTTACGCCATAAAGCCTGGAGCTCACGAACCATTACCACACCTTCCTGAATAAGCATGTTGGGATCAGTGGAAATGCTGATTCTGTCTTTCGTGGAACTGTAGCTGGAATTGAATCAAAGGAAATACGCATTTGTATCAGGGACAGGTAAATCAGTACAAGGGGTTGCAAGAATGCATTGAACTGTGAAAGATTGGGATGACCTACAGACATAGTAGTTACACAATGCAATCGTGCGTGAATTTATAACCGATGCATGAGGAAAAAGCGGTATATAAGAAAACATCTTAAAAATTTACGCTATATACACTTTCACAATTTAAATAATATCAGAACATTGACCAGATAATATCTTTGGAGAGAGTCTGTTTTCATTTTTATTTAAAAATTCATTCCCTTCATAATCGGCTGAATCAAAACAAGTGAAATGCTCCTCAAAGGGGCATTTTGTGATTAATATATAATGTATCCATCCTCAACAATGCGTTCCTTCACTTTGCCTCTCTCCACCCAGATGTTAAATGGTAGAATAACGTGAATGGGGAAACAAGTTTACATTGGGGAAAAAAAACCAAATCGTTTATGGCAAGAAAGAATTTGATGACCGGGGTAATCTTTAAAGGCGCCGTCTGGATGTAAAATAAAAATAGTTATAATATCACTATCATTCATGCATTATGTTAAACTTTACTTTCATACAATATTATTATGTAGACCTTGCGTCTCTCATCACTATGATAAGAACGATAATGGCATGCCAGATCAATGAACATTGTTAGAAGAAAATGAAACGCGTTCAATTTGATAAATATCATAAGGAAATTTGTTTCAAATTTTGAGGTAGGCAGTATGAAAAACAAGTTAATATACGTGTGGAGGCAGTATAACTAGCATTTGCTACTCACTTTATCATTCTCTTTTTTTTTTCTCCGTGGGCTATATAATAGTCAAGTGGTGAGCGCACTGCGCATGACCACAGGGGGTAGCAATACCCTGGATTTGGCCGTGACATTGCATACAATCGGTACAAATAGTCACGTGACTACTATTTTCCTGGGGACCTCTTTGAGTGGTTAGTTTCCTCATCTGCTGGTTTCTTGTGGTACACCCTCTTATTTCTTGATACTAAGCACATGACTCGGTTATTGCATGTTTAATTCATTCACTATTTTCAATTCGATTTCATAAGTAGTCCGACGTACATGACTGTACACTGCAAGACGTGTGTTTGTCAAAATAATTGTTTAAAGACTTTGGTTATTACTCCATTTAAGCAAATATTTATTGTCGTTATCCCTGGAATTCTGTTACATGTTCATGAATCAAAATTATGTCCCGTTTCATTAGTTTCATCTTTAAAATGACGAACTGTAATGATCTATACTTTTGAGACAAAACAAATCCCATCGTTGAAATAAAATAAAAAGTCTTTTCTCATATGAATCCTGTCTATATTGATATAGACATTATATAGAAAATATATTGACATTAATAATTTACTGGTATGAAAAGAAAAAAAGAGAAAATGCACCTTTAAATCGTGCTGAGCCTTTACCCCCCCCCCCCCCCACACACACACACACACACGCATGGAAATATACGAAAGAATAGGCATTTCCCAAAAGAAAGCCACCAAACCTAATAGTATTGAAGCATGATTAAATTGCTGGCTGTTAGAATAGGGGACCAAGTGTCTTGCATTTGTAATAAAAACATGTAAATTATATTTTACTCATTCATAGATAGTGTAATTAAGAATGATGTCGAAAGATTAAATCGTCGGTAGCCATACGAAGAGCTGCAAATAGAAGCGTGAAATTGCTGTAATAAATCGAATTTGTTCTATTGCCCGTAGTTCCTTAAGCCTCAAGGATGGTAAAATGAAGTCGGTACCTCGTCTCATTTCTGTTGACATTTGGATTTTGTTCGAAGGAAGAAAGAACACAGTTTTTTTTTTCTCTCATTCTATTGGTCTTTGATTATCCGTCACTTGGAATTGTGCGAAAGAGAAAGATGCGCTGATGCATATTCCACCCCCCTCTATGGTTGATCTTTGTAAGGGGGTACCCACCCTGATATCAAACTATTTTGAATACATAGAGCATGCACAGCCTTATGACCACCCACATCATTTTCCAAGTGGTGAAAGAAATGTCGGGGGGGGGGGGGTTAACGGTTTAAAATAGAAAAGAAGAAAAAAAATGAATTGAAAAAAGAGCACTTTGCTGTAGGAATATGCGAATCCCTTAATGCCATCGAGAGTAAATTACTTCTGTTGGGGTCGTCTTGCCACTTTTCATTAAAATACCTTTGCGCCGCCCCTGCAACAGAGTGAAATCATACTACCAAAACAGGAACATCTTTAACAAAATCAAAAGCATTAGATATAACAATGTTACGAAATTTGGCAGTTTTGCATGACGATAAAAAAACTCTCATTACTGCAACATACTTTTGAATGCAGATTAGTAAGGCGTATAATTATGTTTGAAGCCTTCTTTTTTATTGTATGTTATTTTATGTGAAATTACAAAAACAAACTATTTTTTCGCCAAAATTATAGAACAATGTGATATCTCATGAGAACATCACCATCTGACGGTAACATAATATGATACGAAGGTGACAATGTCTAAGAATCTCTTGAAAAGTTAATAGCTTAGACTCCATGTAAGAACACGCCACAATACTTCTAATGTTTGGAAATAGTGGAGGTGAGTTAAGTCGGACAGTGCGCTTTGAAACACCCGTATAAAGCGTTATTATTACTATTATTCTCATTATTATTAGTAGTATTATAATCTACTTGGCTCTGACATCTATAATCTATATGGCTAGACACACACACACATTTTGTTTTTGCTTCAATACCATGTTTGATTAAAGTATAAAACACATGTTCTCTGGGATGAAGTGTAAGGCAGTAAGGCGTGAAGGCACATGTCCATGGTCGGCCCAGACGTTCATAATCACGTATTATATAGATACACTTTCTCAACACACTCGCACAAACACCCACACAATTGGGAATAATCTCCCGCATCCATAAACAGGGATTTACTGTTTGATTTGTCATAATCATCTCAACCTTCATAAATTTATCTTATTTCGAGCTAATTTTGACTCGACAGAATAGCACAGCATTACTGCAGTGCCAGTGGGTTTTTTTAATGCTGGGTATATTTCTTTTTATTGCATCTTTGCTCTATTTAGGGTATTCCAATAGATGCCGGAACGAACAATGTCAAAACAAAACAAAACATCGGAAAGAGGCAAAACATAAGTGTCTGGGTAAAGACCTTTTAGATGTGCGATAAATGATATTATGGGTAGTGTTCAGCTAAGTGTCCTTACAGCATGACCAATACCCCTTTCATAAACCCATCCTCCAATTAGCCGCCTAAGAGTAATGAGGATAATTCAATGTAAATTGCGTTCACAAACTCCGAAAATAATCCGCACTATTTTTACGAGCGCCCGTCCTGAAAAAGGCGGATAATCGTCATGGCAACCGCACACACCCCCTCCGATGCGGTTGTGTTGGAAAAGGGTGACCTTGTGACCGCACCATGGCAATTATCCGCATTACTTTGGAAATGCGTTCATAAAGTCAAAATCTGGACCCGATGCCGCTATTATGCGGATAATTGCAGCATCAAAATAATGCGGATAACTCTGGTCCTCCGATTTTACGATAAACTTATGCTGCTATTAGCCGCATAATTGGGTTTATGAAAGGGGTACAAGATTCTATTTAACTGAGCACATTTCAGTCAATCCGTCACGCTGTACTGGATGGATTCGAGATCGCTGAAACCAGGCAATCAAGCGGACCATACTTCGTCAAGTCAAGGACTTCAAGCGTTAATTTATTGACAATTATGAATCTATAATGCAAATAAGAAAAAGATCGAATATGATATTACAGTGTGTTAGAACATTCATCCTTTGTGTAACCATGTATGCCCTTGAGGTGAAACGAAAATGCGGTATTCATTTTCTTCTATCATGCTTTATCGTGAAGAGAATAGTACCCAACTCTTTTCGCCAATCGACCAAGCGAAGAAGAGCAACATCTCAGTTCACTCATAAATCTTTGTACAGCTCTTCAACAACAAGGGCGTGAGCAAACATAATTCGGAAACCAAGACTCTAATTGGGGTGTCACGTTTGCTATTACAAGTCAGAATTTCCCATTGATTTGTTATCTTAGCTCGCATATTTAGAGGGAAAAGAGTTGTTTAAACCTGTAATTTCTAAACAAACGGGGTTAAATGGTAAATAATGTGTTTGCTCTTTTAATTTCAAGCTCTGTGGATATTCACAATCCACACATCCTTGTTTCATTCATTGCTGAAATATGGTGTTTTATTTGAATGTCAATACTTAATTTTCTAAATGCGTTCCTTTGCTTGCTGGGATGTTTTGCGGGATTTTTTTTGGGTAAAGATCTATACACCTTGTGATGTGCAATATTGTCAATTATATTTCACACGTAGGCGTTAATCCACTGGAAAACCACTTTTGAGAACGCCCCCTCCTACATTTTTACCGAGGGACACTGTGTAGCCAAGGAGGCTTACCTTCGTCGGTCTCGCTAGCATCTATCAAGTTCGTTGTTGGTATCATTATGTGGCATTCGGTATGTCATGTGTGGGTTAAAAATATTCTTTATTATGTGTTATTCAAAATACCAGGGACTTTGCTTAAGTGAAAGGATGAATAAACATTTATGCACAGGCAAATGCAGAGGACGTTGATTGGTGGCATTAATACATAGTCAGAGCATGCTGAATGATGAACTAAATCTAATGGCATATACTGTTCGGTTTTCGTAACGGAATGTGAGAGGGCTGAGGGGCTGTAGAACGTCCAAACTGTTTTTTTTATTGAATATCTGGTATATTTTATTTTACACTTTTTTACTGAGTCCGCCGAACATTATCATTACATGCCATATTTCTCGTTAACGAAATTAATATAAATAATCATTTATTACCGAAAAACGGCTATGATGAAAATGCTTTTTCATGTGACATAGGTGAAAGGTTTACATCATTTTTTGGAGGTGCTCTGTCAATGTCATTGTAATTCTAACGATGTTGAGAAATGAGAAAAAAACCTAATGGAGGACTGATTTATTCTCAGTGAGATAACCTAAAAAAAATGCGATAGAGATGCAATTAAAAGAAACAAATTAATAAGCAGAGACAGATGAATAGAAATAAAAATCATAAAGAAATTGATAAATGAATCAATAGACAAAGAATTAAGTAATAAAATAAATACATAAATTGATAAATAAACAAATATAAAGATACACCATGAATAAATCAATAAACAAATAGAATATATAAATGAATAATAGATAAAATTTATATTGGTATTTATTTTCCATATCACAATGTTAAAAACAATGCAAGGTAACTGTATGTACATAAAAATAAAGCGAAATGGCTGGATAAACCCACTTAGCTTTGTCAATATAACCACGCTGTCTTTCCCTGGGGTCCAGGACATACAACAAAAGTTACTGTACATGATAAAAACATATATAAATATAGAAATACAATAGTAAAAAGATAAATACATAAATAAGCGAGAGCTACACTACTGAACCATTCGGTGATGTAATCATAAAATGATTCCGCTACCCCCCCCTACTCCCGCTTTCCCGCTAATCTCGTCAGGAGTAGATATCATTTCATTGTTGGAAGCGGTAATGAACTGTTAGTAATAAGGAAAGTCAAGCTTGGGTCAGCGGCTCCAGCTGTGGGGCATGGCTTGTGTGTCAAGTTTCTATCGTGACCTCTGCGGTATGCCTTAGATGGGGAGGGGGTGGGGTGTCAAGCGAAAAGGGTGCAGTCATGATGATATATATCAAAAGGAAAGGTATGGGACACCCGCACGCTGACAATGATCATTTAGTCTACAAAGCTTTACACTGTGTAATATAGCGGACGAAGATGAGGTAATTGGCCCACCTGATTGCACCCCCGCCATACTCTTAGATTAGCCTATATACGCCTCGGTCATTCATAAATTTGGTCAAGATTAATTTCGCATTACATACCACCTTTGATGGGCTGAGTACAAACTAATCAAAAGAAAATTTAGATTTATTAGAATTCCTAATGGGTCAACATTCTCTACGCAGCAGATAGAAATGGCTTGTGGTATATTTATTGGCCTGCAGGCAAACCTGTCGGAGTGATATCGGTTTACAAAGGCGGTGAACTCTGTTACATTTGTATACTATGAAAATCAATCAATCCGAAAAGATGACACTATGTACACTCAAATTTCGGTTGTTTTAAGTTAATGCAGTTAAACAATTATTGGTTGAAACATTGACAGTTAGGCTTCGGGATCGGATTGTGGGCCCCACTTTAATATTGCTTTGTTTAGTAGGAGAAAGCTTACGTTACTTCAACATCTAATGAAGATCATATATCACATTCATGATCAAGAAAAAGAAAAAAGAAAATAAATAACAAGTCTAGTCAGACACGTCATGGGAACCATTTGAACTAAAAAAAAAAAATGGAAGCACAGGGATTGAAGCGCGGTATATGAATGCTAGAAAATTGGTCATATTGTTTATCACCGTCAGTCTTTGGATGCATATTTTTCTCCGAGCCCAAATCTCTGGGAGAGGAATGACAGTTCTGAGTGATGAGTGATCAAGGGTTCCGTTGCATAAAAGTTATTATCTTGGTAACTTTGCCATCCAATGGTAACTTTCATGGAATCCTTGGTTTTGATTGGCTGATGAGCATTGTTACCATGGTAGTTACCACTGGATGACAAAGTTACTATAGTAGTAACTTTTATACAACGGGGCTCAGAAGGCATACGATTCTTATAGTCGTTCATCAAAACCATCTCTGATTGAAGTAGGTATCCATGCGTATGGGATTAGCTCACATGGCAGCTCTAGTCTGATGAAGATAGTCATAGGTGTCAGTATGAAGTTACTTCACCGAATATGTAAACACGTTTTCATTCTGACAGGCAAAATTGTTATTCTTCAGATACCATTTCGTGTGTCTTGAGAACATAGATTGACTTTACTCTCTATAGTCTAAAATAACCATGTGTGGATACACAGCAATCGTTCTATAAATGGTACACATACATGTACGTCATTCCAAACGTATTATCTTGGCCCAAAGTGATCAGAGTGATGGTTATATCTTTGTTGGGAGGTCTCTAATGTATGATTGCATGCTCTGTGAGTGATCTCGGTGACAAAGTACGAAATAAACTGATAAAATAGTTCCAGGTTTGACCCCATGCTACTTTATGTGCGTCATAGGGTTTTCTTCTTTGATCAAAATCATCGACACATCAAGCCACAGCAGTTACTCAAAATTTATCAAATAAATTTACATTCCGATAAGTAAATATTGCATGCACTGAAGCATATTCTCTTGTAATGCGGTTTCTCTTGAGACATAATGAGTTTTATTAAAAAGGAAAGAGTCTACCTTCTTTTAGTTCACTTTTGAAGACATGAAAAATCATTACTGACTATGAATGAGGGCATGCATTGACCTCTGGAAGGGCCATCGGATGTTTCAATCCCCTTTTCAGTTGCTTTCACACAATTACAAGATATTAGTTATGTCTATATTTATGGGTGAGTTTGTAATGGTTAATGGTATGAGCTAAAAAGTGAATTGAATATACGTGATGAAATGGCATCCAATATGTCTAAGAAAAGTTGAAACCTTTATCAAAATAAATAAAACTATTTGCATTTTATCTTTGTTTCCCAAAATTGCTGTCACAAAAAAAATTCAGTCGTAATGTTTAAAGCACAAATGGCTTTTAATAATTCTTTTTCTTGTATTTTCCAGCTATTGAGGAATTCCCTGGGGATCTTTTCACAGAAGAACAACGAGAAAAGGGAGCTTTTATTTTACATGCATTATGTGTAAGTATACATTTGTTCTTTTAGTAAAATTATAGTTTATACATAGATATATTCTTATATTGGTAGATATTATGAGTATAAGGTAAATTTTTTTTCTTCAAATCACTGCTGATAAAAGCTGCGAATATTTGTTTATTTTTTGAGTCCACATCAATTGCTCATAAAACTTTAATATATGTATGGAAAATTCTCTATGGTTAGAGCATCAATAATTTCAGAAATATGATTTATTCCATGTTCTCTGAATTGCTTTGAGTTATATAACTTTAATTACTAAGGTTATTACTTAAGTACTATTTACAGAGCGAAAATAAAATTGTGTGTCGTTTTCAGACAGTATATTTCTTGTTGGTTCTTAGATGTTTCATCTTCCGTTCGGTATTCGTAGAACCAGAGATGATTTGCTTTCCAGATTAGATCAACATATGTTTGCAATGTAATTGTTGGTTGAAGCATGTTTAGTCTGTTACCGACGCGTACGAATGTCAAGAAGACATTGGCATTACGTTCAAGTGATCTACCAGATTGGATCTTTAATGAAGTAAGGGATCAAACGACTAAAGTCAATTGACACCAGAAACCGTAATGAAACCAAATGACTAGATGTACCAATCTCATCCTCCTAGAAATCTAAATTGATTGACTGCAGGCCGTACCGGTAACGTCACATTCTAACGACGCAAACACGTGTGACATTTCATATCCAACCCTAATGTTAGGTCATGGGTGTATCACGTGACCTAATCATGCCTCTGCGTGTGTGTCTCCACACGAAATTGTCTTATATGATTACCTCCATCTTCATGAATTGCAATTGTTTGCTGTTTCAACTATGGCAGTGAGAATGATGAATTTATTGGCGTGATGTACGGGGTTTGTACGAGTTCTTTGAACTTCTTGAATGGGGGGGTCAATATTTATCGGGTAGTCAATGAAATGTCATACTGCTTATTTGGCATTCCAATACCTTGATTGATCGGTGTTTAGGTTTACCGGATTGCTCTAACTTGTCTAAAGGCTGCTGTAAACTTAATCGAAACATACATTAAGTCCATAAGAAACGTGTTTGGCATATCCGATAGATTAATGGCCTCATTTCTACATATCTTGAATGAATATAAAAACCAACGTTGAAACTAACCTCGCCTATTGATTTGTATTAGCAACTTACCTAAGCCTGTGATTTATACTTGTTTTGAGTTTATCTCAACATGGAACTAAGTTTACCCAAAAAAACTCTTAAGAATTTGTGAATCAAAGTTCGACCTTAAAAAGTATTCCACAGCTTTTCGACTGAAAGCGCTCAAGGTCGAAATGTTAAGTGTTCGGCAAGGCGTTCGGCATCTCTCCAATTAATTTTATAACACACATAAAACATAAAAATAAACAAATAATGAATTTCAAGTTTTTCAAGATGGATAAATATGATGTATTTATCTGGTGCCCTGTATACAATCCAAGAACTTTTTTCCATGAAAACTCTAACTACGGATTATATTTTTATATTGGGAAATGTCGACCCTGAAGGTGATATATGAAATAAAAACAAATTTACAGGATGCATCAGGTCGACAGGAGGATCTGAACGATTCCACATTATTAAGACCTCAGGCATTGCATTACCTACTAAATTGCATCAACTTCCCAACAGATGAATTTACAATACAGCTTAGTGCTCAGGCGAGGTTGTTTTTAATGTTTGAATCCAAAATATTTTCTCAGAATATCATTTAAGACTTTACACTGTATTGAAATGGATTTCATGCGCTCGTCAAGAAGGTCTTCTGATGTTTCAATGAGGTAACTATACACAGGTTTTAGTTCAGGTTTAGGTTATGCCACAATTATGCTATCAAGCTAATAATATTTTTAAGGAAGAATTTCTAAGATTTTTAATACATCCCAAAACATGATGTTATTGAATTATGATATTAATTGAAATGACAGCAACAACTTTAACGTATGACTTTTTATCTGAAATTGACCACTGAATCATTGTGAATAGTATTGTTTCACGGGCCAGGCTGTGTCCTTGATTTATTTATTTATTTTTTTTGATTGATTGGTGGTGATTTTTTTACCTGATTGCTAAGAAAGCATGAATGCTTGTAAGCAAGCAACCAGAGGACCGACGGCTTAAGGTCCCCCCCGAAGGACCTGGTACTGAGGATTAATGCCTTACCAAAGGGCACAAGCGCACCAAGTGGGAATCGAACCCGGGTCACCGGAATACGAGTCCCCCGCTCTACCGACTGAGCTATCGCGCCTCCTTACCCGTCAACTCCAAAGTTTCCAAGGTCACCTATTAAATGAAATTAATTTTACTTAACTGTAATAAAGATAATGATGAAGAATGTGAATTACTACCATTAACATTACCTAGAATTTGTGGTCTGGTCGGAAATGAAGAGCAATTCCGTTATAATATCCGTCAGAGCTTTTTATTTCACCATTTTCCTCCCTGTCCTATTTCTATTCACGATTTTGAGGTGAGTTGCAAGAAAAGTATAAACATTCATTCTTGCAAAAGAAAAATATATAAATGTATGTCCTCTGATTAGAATGATATTTTGATTCTAAATTTGGAACACACTGATAACAACATATTCAAATAGACCAAATCATTTTGTATGGTGTGAGATCGATTGCAGAGAGTTGCATTTGATAAATTTACAACAACAACAAATCAAGTCCCAACTGCGCTTCAAATTCTGATTATGAGAATCATGTCATGTTTTTGTAGATTAGTTTGATTGCCACTCTTTCCTCAACGGATCCTTGGAGTTGGTTTCATATGTTTGATTGTGATATCGTACACTCTAAACATAAACGATTTGAAATGGGTAAATCACCCTTTAAAAGAGCTGACGAGTGACGGCGTTTTTAATAAGAGTGGAAAACGATGTCACTCTGCCATTTTCCACTCTCTTCGCCTTTATTTTTAGAGTATATCAGGAGCCATCGTTACACACACCAATCGAGCTTGATGTTCAGCCAATCAGAAGTCTGTATGATAAGCATTACATTTGAATTTGTGCGACAGACACCAGAACATGATGTCTACATCATACGTCTGCACAATAGTTTCATATCTACCCCTGATCTTCAAAGTTGCACGCTTACATTAAATAAATTGACAAAGCTGAATGTTTATTTGAAAAATGATACGAATAACCAACAATGCCTTTTTTATTAGTTCATGTCTTAACATAATACATTTCACCTTATGCAATAATCGGGGCGATGCAGCTTGTATATGAGAATGCTGCAATTGAGCTCAATTTACGAATATTTTCGCAGAAGACAATTCAGATGCTTTGTTTTTTTAGGATGAGTTTTGTGAGAAGCCCCTTTCACCTTTTCGCGGGATGAAGAACATGAAGTGGCTGGTCGAGATTCTAACCCTGGGAGTCTTTGATGTAGGTGCTCATTAGCGAAGTACCGCACTGTGGTTGATGCCTATTACAAATCATGTGCAAGACAGATATTGGCACCCAAAATAGCCTCAACTACGTTTCACAGCTGCCACGTTCACTCTGAGTCGGTACGGGTTGTGCAAACCCTGCGATTGACACAGCAAACATGATCAGCCGCTAATGATCCGCATTCCTGATCCGTTGGCACCCTTTCTCTCATTAAGTGAACATTTTTGTGTGTTTACACGTACCAATGCATGCTTCTTGGACTCGAGACAACGGCGCTGTTAGCATTCAAGAAGTGGACCTTAGTGTGTTGGCCCATGTTCTCCCGCCGTAGGCTTTGTGTGACGTGCATTAATAAAATGGTTCATCTGTACTTTTTAATTCTGTTGCAAGATACGATACCTTTGAAGGTATCGGTTTGGTTACTATAGCATCAATTGATTCCAAACTTCAGAAACAGCTTTTTAACTGTCTCCATTAAAAGGTCACATGATTTTAATTGTCATAGTGGTTTTAATTAAGTTTTTCTTGAGAATTCATCCCTGCAGAATGATCAATTACTATCTCACTAGAATTGAAATGCATCTGCCAACAAGAATAGATCATTGCTTCAGACGTGTAGAATACTAATTTTAGAAAAGTACAAAGTTGAGTCCCTTGCTACATTGTGCAATATTCGAACTTTTATCAACATTAATTACTTGAAGATTATTACCATGTGGTTACAAAACTTTCCACAATGACTAAATTTCTGTTTCTACTATCATCTAATCCGAAAGTTCCTAACATGATCATCAGTGATCCAGCATTATTATACAACAAATTACAATTACCTTGAGTCATCCGTTTGAACCTTTTACATGTTGATGCACCTCATAATACTGCGTAAAATTGTCCGAATATTTCCTTCCCGTCTTTCCGTGTGGATTAACTCCATATCTCCTACCATCTAGGGGAAGTGGAATTGTTTGAAATCGTCGAAAGGCCTACTATGTCTCACATTGATAATCTATACACAGTAAGCGTGCCTGATACAATCATAATGTATGACTAGTAGCATGACCCAGTTTTTGTAAAGATTTTTTTGGACAATAGTCTGAAAATACATTTATTACCTAAAATAAACACCCGTTATGTTTGTTTGTTTTTTGTCTTACAGGCCGTATACATGTTTATTGCACTGGCCATTGTCTGTGATGACTTTTTTGTGTCTTCGCTGGAAAAAATATGTGAGGTAAGATTCAAATAAGCCAACAGCAATGTTAACAAGCAAGATTTAAACAAAGTCACAAAGGCCACATGCTGCTTTAGTGTAACTCATGCAAGTACCTTTCTTTCCAATATTTTTCAATAATTACACATTATGATGACAAAAACGTAAATACAGTACATCATAACAATGCCATGTTGGTAAAGTGCAAATTCCACTTTTGTTTGGAGACGAACAAACCTTATATCTGAGCAGATTGGTTTCAAAGAGGAAACGGAAATTGTTTCGTTAAAATTCTGATCCATGATAATCCACGTCCCTTACGTAATTTTATCATTCAATTTAACGGTACACGTTCCAGAAATATGGAACTTTATTTTTGTCGAAGTCGATGGCTCTTCTTCCATTCTATTGATGTGCATAATCAAAACAAGATCAATAGTGTAAGAAAACGTTAGTTCTTTATTCCAAATAAGCAGCAAGAATTAATGAGATATGAGAAATACCCAGCAAAGTACTTCATTCCCCCTAAAAAAAATATGAATTTAAGGTCATGTGGTTTTCATCCCTTGAGCAGCTAAGGGTTAGGATTTGAATCTTATGGAAATATTGGATTACGTATGTATTTGTGATAGAGTTTATCTAGATCATACTTTTCTTTTCATGTAAATTTTAGAGTAAGAATTATAAGTAATCTTTATAACTTGCAATAGGACCCGTCTTTAAAAAGGTGCATATCTATTATCAGATCCCCCAAAAGATACAATAACAATAGTTTAAAACATGGCGTACGATGACTTGGTATTTGGCGTTGTTTTTCTCAATGTATGTATGTATGTATATACTGTAAACGTACTTTGTCGTGACGGGATTGGCATTCATTGCGAGTTGGGTAACATTCTATCTCGTCTTTATCTTTTCATTGTAATCATCTCCCACACGATTTTCTTCCTCACATCACATTTTCCCATCATCTTTATTCAGAGACTCAACTTAACGGAGGACGTTGCCGGGGCAACCTTCATGGCTGCCGGAAGTTCTGCACCAGAACTCTTCACTTCAGTAATAGGTAGCCAACTAATGCTTCTTATCTCCATTCATACACACATGATCAAATTCAATTTGTTGCCTTGTTAAAGAGAAAGAGGGGGGGGGGGTAGATAGAGTGGGATGTAGTAAATCATAGATTGAAATTGTGAAAGATTATGTTCATTCTGTGGTGCCATCACAAGTTACGTTGTTGGCTTCAATCGTGGTGAAGGCGTATTTGTGTTTTGCTTTACACAATTTTGATGGTGATGGTAAGTTCCTCGTGACAATATCCAAGGTATATCGTTCGCAACTGACATGTTCTATGCTAAAGTAATAGCACTGTTGCGTCCGATACCAATGATGACAAGTTATTACCTTTAAAACCTCAATGTATGCGAAGGAGGTTGTCATATTGTTTCTCTATATGACCATCCCTAGTTGCGATTGACGATCATGTACCTGAATCATTTACCATGTTTACATCACAATTTGGTGTCCCTCAGGAGTCAGTGATTGAATCCAAATGCAAGTTGCATCACCATTTGCAGACATAGTAAAGCAGTATCCCCTCTTTAAGAAAAAGGTTTTTTTTTCATTAGTTTTCCCGCTTATTTTATGTTAATTTTACCTGTTTCCATGTTTCAAGGTGTACAAGTATTTTTTTCAAAGTTAATTGCTTTGATGCAAGAATTTGGTTAATATAATACTGGCTTGCAATTTTGTCTCGCCCATCAGAGGTGAAGGCGAGACTTAGGGATCCAATTGTCGTCCGTCCGTCGTCTGTCGTCCGTCCGTCACAAACCTTATGACACATAACTCCACAACCGTAAGTCGCTTTTCAACCAAACTTGGATGAGAGATGGACTTGGGAGACCTGCATGTTGTGCTAAAGTCGGAGGTCACATGGTAAGGTCAAAGGTCATTTTCAGGTCAACTTTAAAATTTACATGCAAGACTCTCTTATGACACCTAACTCCACAACCGTAAGTCACTTTTCAACCAAACTTGGATGGTAGATGTACTTAGGAGACCTGCATGTTATGCTGCAATCGGAAGTCACATGGTAAGGTTAAAGGTCATTTTCAGGTCAACGTTAACGTTTCCGTGTAAGACTCTCTTATGACACATAACTCTGCAACCGTAAATCACTTTTCAACCAAACTTGGATGGTAGATGTACTTAGGGGACCTGCATGCTATTGTGTTGGGAGGTCACATGGTATGGTCAAAGTTCATTTTGAGGTCAACATTAAAGTTTACGTGCAAGACTCTTATGACAAGTGTTATTCCATCCCAGTCATTTCACAATGAAGTTTCGATACAATTCTGTTTCTGGTTATTTTCATAAGTGGGCGAGACACAAAATCGCTTTTGCCTTGTTAACATTTGTATTACTTTCTCTATTTGAACAATTTTTAAATATTGTTTCATGAAAAAAGCTAAGGAAGTGATATTTTGCTTTCCATATAACTTTATCAACCTTTCATCAATCAGTACAATTGAACTCTTGAGGAGCTTGTGAGATAGTTCTTCCAACTTCCGGAACAAAGGCAAAATAAAAATAAACATGAGAGAGATGTGGCATGATGAAGAAACTGAGTGTTTGCAATGATCTATCTGCGCAGGACTACATTACTCCTACATTTCGTCAAGCCCAATGTCCAATTTGGCATTTTAGTCGTGTTGGGAGGGATGTAGTGAAAACATTAAGTGGATTACGATGAAGTGGCGCACGCGACATAAGAGGATGGCATCCTTAGAAATCCATCTCGTGGGAGAGCAAATTTCAGCTTGTTTAGACGGGAATGAGATAATAATGCTCATGGCAAAATTGCTCTCGCGTTCTTGGATTGCTCCGTTAGTGGCCAGGCTCATTGTATATTGGTACCTGTCCTCGGGCTGTATTATGAATGTTATTTTGGCTAAGGGTTGCTCCGTCATGTTGTGGGTGTCAAAACACCTTAAAACCGACAAAAAGGATGAGCTTATTATGAATCAATGTTTCCGAAGTGTTTCTAAAATATTCAACAAATATACACTGCACAATTGATTACATAGGAATCTGAATAAGTCTGCGGAGGGTAAAACAAACTTTTGGTGCTCTAATCACCCCAAAAGTAATGGCAAGACATTAGTAGACCAAAAATGTTCCATTCTGTATTATGTGTTCGATAGGGGGAAAAGTAGATTGTCGTTTGCTCTGCAATATGACTCTGCAATAAGAACCCAATGCCGTCTGTCTGAGATACCACATAATCGTGGGTAGAGGATGCGCATGCTTTATCCAAAATGTATTATGTACAGGGAAATAGGAAAATAAGAGTGACATTATTGACGAATTTTTGCGTACCTTCCATTGACCATTCCTAAATGATAAACCCCAAATTAATGATGACAATGCTTATAATCTTTTCTGAGAATAACCAGATTAATGAATGTGTATCAAGAGTCAAACTCTATCCTCATGTTTAGATTATGATGTCTTAGATAGTGTACAGACATCATGGACGTTGAAGTTATTCATGTATTAGCTCCAATCAAATAAGTAACCACAAAACATTGGATCTTAAGCACTTTAATTATTGTCTTATTCCTCTATATAATGTTTTTTAAGAGAGAGGGAGATAGAGAGTGTGAAGTTAAAGAGAGAGGTAGAAACGAGGGACATGGGGGAGGGAGGGATAGAGAGAGACCATTAAGCATAAGTTATTTGATTGATGATACCAGTAATGTTAATCTCATGAGGAGTCCCAGATGATATCGAGGCGAGTCTTCCGGGGTGTAAAGTGGCGAGAAGATTGAAGAGTTGCATCTTCATGAGGAAAGAATACCGAGGGTACAGGATAATGCTTGATAATTAATTGCAAACAAGCCAAACATACCACCGCGTTCCATAGAATATGGGTCGATAATGAAACCACTTCTCTATTTTTGTTATCACTCAAACTCTACGAATATGGGAAATTTACCGTATCTTAAATTGGGTGTTTCTAGCAATAGTGTGTGTATCAGTGGACGAGGGTGTGCGCGTGTGTATTTCGGGATGTGAGTGTATTTTATGTTATCATTCAAAATATACAAATACGGGATGATTTGATTAAATTTAGCTTAAAATAGGTGTTTTAAGTGATAGTGTGTGTGTGTCTGTAGAGGAGGGTGCATGTATGTGTGTTTTGGGGGTGTGAGTGTATTTTATGGCATCGTTTCCTAGAGGTTGAGGTACTGGAATGGATATGCGCGGATTATGTGTTAATTTCCTGCTTAAGCCAAATGAAAATATTGAACACATACGGATGTGCTAATATCTTTCATTTATTCCATTGATAACATACAATTTTTATTGTGTGTATGAACTTCTGGTCTCTCATTTCCATACAACTTGTGTTTAACATTTGACTGATTTGTGAAAATGAAGCAAAACAACTTCGAAATTTTGGGATTCTCCGTTTATTCAAATTCATGTATTCTTAAATTTAATTTTGATTTGTTTGTCTAGGTGTCTTTATTGCCAAAGGAGACGTGGGCGTTGGAACTATCGTAGGATCGGCTGTTTTCAACATTCTTATTATCATTGGTATCTGTGGGCTGTTTGCTGGTCAGGTGATTAATTTTGCTTTTAATTTCTACCCAATATCATGAACTCATTATTTTATGTACTCCATTATATATTTTTTTATGCTGGCACAGTAGCCTAATAGAGTTTGACGACGTCTGAGCTGGGCGTGTGGCGTCGTGATAATTCCTAGTAGCTAAACGTAAGCGCAATTACCATTCAACGTGGCGTCGCGTTTTCTTAGGTGGAAATGCCGCTAATGTTCGACATTGTAGGGACCTTAATTTCTGTCTTCAAAATCACAGAAGATGAAGGTCCAGGATTGCATTTGCCGTTGGAAAGATGTATTTTATAATATTTGTTTCTTTTTTATGACAAGGCAAGGTAAATTGGAAGCGATGAAGAAATAGATATGTGAGAATAATCAATTCAATTAAAAAATGGGCTTTATTGATGATCAAACATGTTAATAACAATCGCACATGAAAAACAAAAAAAAAAGCCGGAGCTGGAAAATTCATGTTAACAAGTTTGTGTTGTCACAATAAATTACATAGTAAAATGCATTGAAAAGTATATACATTTTAAAAGCTAATGCAATTTCAGATAAAGCATAAAAATTAATGAATGTAACATGATAATGGCTGACTTTGAAGTTGACAGAGAGGAGACTGGCACTTTATTTTAATGACAAAAGTGACTCTATTGTGGTCGGAGGGGAGTGACCATTGTCCATTGCCTTTTCCCAGTCAACACATTTTTATCAATAGTGTGAAAAATAACTTATTCATATCTTATACCTTGCATCCGAATAGACATTTAGCCCTCATGGATGCTGTCAAGTTTAAAAGTTAATTTGCTCCATCTCTTACATTTATTTGAGCTTGTAATCATTTTAAATTCGGTGGAATTTGTAATTGGATAAATTCTTACTTGTTTTATGTTAATAATGCTGATAATTAACATGAAATCCACACTTTGAGAAAATGAATAGATTCGAATTGATTTATCTATAAATCATAGTTAGCTTATCAACAAAAATGTCCGCTCTGCATTTCAAATGAGTTCATGTCACATTATAAAACCTAAGACTTATTCAATTAAATCAATTGAATGCAAACCAGATAAATGAGGTAGTAGGAAATTTTTATACGAATTAACATAGTCCCATTGCGGCAAAACCGAAAAACCGAGATTACTTTGCTTGAAAGTACCCCCCCCCCGGAAAATTATATAACTTAATTCGTAAGAAGGAAGGTAGGTGGGAAGGAAGACATAAACGTAATTAAACTAAATCTATATCTATAATCAATTTATGTTCAGCGTTTCGAGGTAGTTGTTCGAAAATTTTGAAATCCCTTTTAAGGGTTACGTTCATGCGTAATATAACGCGTAATCAATACCATTTCCTGTTTTGCCACCGCATTTAATTCGATCAATACAATATTATTCACGTAAACCCATTTTTGTTCACTGAGATTTTCCGAACCGAAAGTGTCTTATCAAAATCATAGTTTTATTCAGGATAATGATTTCACTGTCCACTAAATATGTGATTTTTTCCGTATGCTTAATTTAATTTCTAATCTCCTCTTCAGAAATAGTTGGCATTATAGAATATGTATTCACAAAACTTTTCTTATTTTCCATGTTTCTTAAAATCCTTTATTTAATAGGATATAGTTCATTCCAATCAACTATAAAGTGATCATACTGTATACAACTAGATGTTGTTGGGAGATATTGGGGGATTATGTTGATCAACGTTTGTGGGAATGAGAAAGAGTAATTCAATCAATGTTTGTGACTTAGCTCTTGTAAGGATGATAGACATTTTTCGGGAATTGTTATTTTCAACGAAATATTGATACGTGCAAATATTTGGAAAATTTGACAAGAAGGTATTACACTATATCTAACAAAGAATCATACAGGAAACACATGTTGTGAGTGTATGGAGGCTATTTTGTGTATTGTTCAATGGATGTTGTAACCGATTAAGAAAAGGCTATACAGGCACCACCTGAAACTAATAAAACAGTAAAGCTCTTGTACCGTTATGATGTGGTTTCTTCCAAACCTTTGGCGCGGAAAGTACTTATTAGCTGCCTTCCTTGGCGCAAGCTTATGAAGATTTTATCCAAAGTGGCCCTAGGTTCACATAGTTGAGCATTCTTGACATGCTTGATTTTTTTTTCTCGCCAGGTTGTCCATTTGTCATGGTGGCCTCTCTTCAGAGACACATTGGTGTACTCATTGTCAGTAGTCACTCTTGTCTTGGTCATTAGGGATGGCTGGATCAGTTGGTAAGTTCTATGATTATTCAATATAGGCCCTTTCTAACTCTAAGAAGTAAACATTGTAAGTAAAATGATTTAAAATAGCCATATCCACGTCTACGTTCCCCCTCCCTTGTCTTTACTTTTTTTTAATTGGTCTAATGCCAATTCGTCCAATTGTCAACTCGTCTACTTTCATTTAGTCTACCATCAGTTCTTCCACTATCCATATGGTCTAATTGCCATTTCGTCCACTTACCATTTCGTCTAATAACGAGTTGGTCCAATAACCATTTAGTCCATATACCATCCGGTCTAATTGGAAAAAAAGTGTTAATCAGGTGAAATGAATGGGGAAAAAATTGATATAAGACCAACTGACCATGAGACGAAATGGTCATAGGCGAACTGGTGATTGGACGAAGTGGTGATTGAACCAAATGGTTATTGGACCAAATGTTTATTGGACCAAATGGTTGTTAGACGAAAGTTTGATGGACGGAATTGCATCAGACTAAATGAAGTTAGACCATGTGGTGAGTGGACGAGTTTGCAGTAGACGAATTGGCAATTTACCGTCTTGTACTACACACTTTGATATACACCCTAGCAAAAAAATTGCACATCAGTCTCCCACTCTTGCTCCAAATTTGTTTCCAAGTTGTCGCCTATTTTACCAACTTGTCTCCAATCCCTCTTTTTGCTCTCACTCTCACTTCTCTTATATTGCATTTATTAATTGCACTTACACACACACATCTGCACACACACGCCGCTGCACCCACCGAAACCCACCTGTCTTATCTCTCTTTATCTTATCTTTTAATTCTGTCTCCCTACAATCATATAAATCAGTTCATCTTCCTCTCCCACACTCACGTCTTTTGGTCACACACTCCTCCCCCCACACACACCATTTTTTTATGCATATTTATTTAGTTCCATATTTTATACAACATGATTACACAACCATACTATTTATTTGATTATTATTTTCTTGGAATTTAATATTTGACTTCTCATCTTTTTTTAATCACATGAGGCTCTAAAATCATCATAACTGCCCTTTTTATGTCATTTTTATTTTCATTTCGTTTATTTCCATTTTCAACAATTACATTTTGTTTTGTACGTTTATGATTGTATATACATATATGATTGTATATATATATGATTGTATATACATTATCATTATAGAGTTATATTGTTATATTCATGATGATCGATTGTATATACAGTGCCTGATAATTATATCTTTCTTTCTTCCATATTCATTTCTATCCAGGTATGAATCATTAATCATGCTTATTATGTATCTTTGCTACGTAATCATTATGTGGTGAGTAAAAGCGGCTACATAATTTCTATCAATTTAGTAATGCAGCAATATTGATTGATTGATTGAATTTATTCTTCTTCATTTCAAACAAATTTACAAAGTAAGTAGGAACAAATCAGAATATGAATAACAGAAATTAAAAAAGGGAACTCACTGGAAAGCATCGCGTGTTTATATGAGTCCCCTGAAATTAATAACTGATTAAAATTTATCAAATACAAATAGAAATTACCAATGTTCAATAGAATAATTGAAAAATACTAATATGAAACTGAGACAAGAACTATAATGGAGAAAAGAATCACGGAAAACTCATACGATGTCGAAAGAAAACCTTTTATTTTAATTCTATCATCCAAAACGTGGTGTGATTTGATGTGAAGATGTGAACATGTGAACTCGTGTCCATTTTGAATATCTTGGTAAAAAGAGCTGGTATGATTACTAATATGATTTCTTACAGTTGACAGACTGTCCGTTACTATAATCAACTACAGATTCTTCCTGATTCCTTAAAACACAAAAATTCACGCATGTTAAACATATATATATATATACATATATATTCTTTTGTTTTTACCTCCTAGGTGCAATCCTCGCCTGTTTAAACATGCTCAGAGGTTAAGCGAAAGGAGAAGAAAGAAGAGAGAAACGTGCAATAATGGCAAATCAGCAATTCAACTCGAGCAAGGTATAATGCATAAAGCAATTAAAAGAAAATATGTTTTAGAATATGCTTTTACAATACCTTCTTTTTTAAATGCATACAAAGATTAAGTTTTTGTTAGTTCTATCTTGAAACTGAATAGAATCCTATATAGAGGAATCGGAATGCACCGTACAGCGCTTAACGCACAAAATTTAGGTTTGTATAAAAAATAAAGGGTATCGCGCTGGTCAATCACGTCAAGAGGCGCATATTGTGACTTCATGGAGGGAAAAAGAAATAATTAGAGGAGAATTAAGGGGCACTTTACCCACCCCCGCTTGGGATATATCAGGAGTAATGGTGTTTGTTTTTGCAGCTCTGTAGACCCTGTCCAGATAGATATTTGATCGCGATGACGTCATAAGCAGATTGTTTGCTGTAGAATGAAGGCATGCAAAGTAGGGCAGTGGGGGAGAAGCGCTCATTCGAAGAAAAGGCATCAATTTCCTAGACGAATCCCTCAACATGCCTTTCATACAGTGGCAAAATAAAATTTATCCATTTCATTTTTCTTACTCTTGACCAATTAGATCATGGAGTTAAGTTTCAATTATTATCTTATTCTTATGATATCGTTCTTCTGACTTTATTTTTCTTTTGTAACTGATATTCCTTATAACTGAAGGGGAAAAAGTAAGTTTATTATTTCATAAATAATCAGATTTTTTTTAAATGTATGTTCATCACAAGTTGTACTCCGTCTATGATAAGTACCGACAATAGATGGCGTTAAACAAGAGATTTGTCGAGGTGTATTTGATGAAAGAGAGTGGGCTTGACGGCTAGTTAGGAAAATAAGAGGATGAAAGTGATCTATTCTACAAGAGAATATTATAGGCTTATTTCAAATTCCTTGCAAAATATAATGAGGATTTCAGCAACGATTTTGTGGGTCCGTTTCAGACATATCATAAATTGTAGATACATCTATGTTGTGACTCATTTATAACTGTTGGGCAATTCTATAAAATATGTACATTCGACCCCCTATATGTGGGACCTTCATGAAATTGTTTTTGCCTCTGATTTCTTGTTCTTTTGGGAGTCTGTAATGTTCTCAAAGGACCATGACTTGGTCAGTTTATGAAGTGAAGTAAGGCTTGAGAAAAATGAGGTACAACAAGGTTGATCAATTAATGGAATTGCCCTGTTGCATAATTATCTAAGAGAGTCATCTTATTCTAAAACTATAATACATATCCTAAAAAAAGTAATCATAATTTAGAGGACTAATATGAAAAAAAGGAATATTACTCGATTTACCAGAATGCAAAAGAACAACCCCTCATCTTTTTATAGATATCTTATACCAATGACACCACACATGGACGAATGAATTCATTTGAAAGACAAGAGGTGCAGATCTCGGATTCCCAAGTTTTGATGAAATGGAAATAGGTTTTTTAACCTGCCTTGCCGTCATTAACATAATGTGCATATAATGCTCTACATAGGGACCTTATATGATTTCTTAGTAATCACTTTTCTGAGGATATCATTAAGGGATACATCTACATCTGGACCTAAATTGCCAAAACTTAGTTGGGGAAAATGAAATTCGTACCTGATGACTTCAACAAAGATCAGTTGACCACAAGTGGTGTAAGAGAAGTAGGTTGGATATCGATTACAATATCTGATAAATTCTAATTGTAATATCCAATAATCTATGAATATTTACCCCTCGAAAATCGGATTACCTTTTCTGATACCCCGGTATTACTATTTGTACCTTGTTTACCAGTTTATCGTAAAATTTTAAATAGATTCGATGTACATTTGGAATAAGCCATCGTTGGATTATACTGAATAATATCATCACTGTAGTTGTCATCATTACCACCACCACAACCACCGTCATAATCATCGTCTCCACCACATCATCTTTATTATCATTATTATCATGTTGTATTTTGATATATATCCGAATTTCCTTTGTTTCACATCACAGTTACGCCGCTCAATGCCACAGAAGATATCACGACGAATGGAGAAAAGAAAGACGTTGAAGACGTTGATGAAGAATACAGTAATTCACCCAAAAGGTATATTTTCCCCAACCTTATGTCAAAAGATAATGCAAATTAGGTTGTATGTGAGTGAGTTCATCGTATCTGCACCGTCATTATCATATGCAGACATATCCCGCGATATTTCGAGGGTGGTACGTAGCATTACCTACGGCATGGACCTACTACTCTGACAGAGTAGTAGGTCCATGGGGTAGGTCAGAGTAGTAGGTCCATGCCTACCCTAAGTCAGCCAGTAGGGATTAAAGAATAGGTTTCAGAGACAATTCTTCGTTTGACGTAGGTCATTTTGCAGAAATATCTACGTCTAAAATGCAAACTCATAAAACGAGTCAAGCGTGTGTTTAGAACAGGGGACCATTTCATAAATGTTGTAAGCACCAACAATTAACCTTAATTATTCTCTGACAGTTCTTATAGTACGTAGTCCGAGGCCAGGGCTTGTTTCACAAAACTTGTTATAAAAACAAATTTGGAATAACAGTTCAGCTTCTGAAATCGTGCATTTGTTATTGTAAAAAAATGTTTATGAAATAGAGTCTCTCGCAACAATCAACCAATCTGGAGATAAGTCATCGGAGACAGTTGTCTGTGGACAAATCTTGATTATTTCATTAGTTAAAGACCAATGTACTTTTTAATTTAGAGCTGCATTTGATGTTGACCCTTTCTGCAACTTTGAGCTCAAAAGTAGTTCAATACTCTGTCGTTTAATTTACCATTTAGAACCTTGTGTGTGGTTATGTGTGTGTGTGTATGTGTTTACCCGAAGGTTTATTAAGGCTTTCGATCGGTAAAGTAGACAGTATGCTATAGATCAAGATTATCTATGTTAGATTCATGTTAAATGTCACAAGAGGCATCGTTTATTGGAATGGAATAGATGTCGGTACAGGTGTCCTCACCTGGGTATTATGTACAGTGTGTCGAGTTCATGTCTAGTTCTTTTTGTCCATTCAATCCCAAGAACTCTGTGTAAGAGAACGATTTATTTCACTGCTGAGATCAAATCATGGTTATTGTTTTTGTTACAGGTTAACATTTTCTGATGCTGGTTTGAGGTTGATGTTGACCAAACAATTTCCTGCTCGCACGCGATTGAGGACGGCGTGTTGGCTCATCATTACTGAGGTATGAACTCTGAAATCATTCAAATCAACTGGTTGGATAATTTTCGTTAAATATATGGATTAGAGATCACGTAAGGAAAAAAGTAAAGTGCAGCATGCAACTCAAAGAGGCATAAAGTTAGCCCAACAATTTGACATATGCATATTCGGATGAATCGTTCCAGTTTGCTTGGGTTTACCAGCATCTAAACATTTTGTATGGACTCAAATATTATTAGTACACATGCCACTTATATGCATACGAGCGTGCAAAGAATAGTCACTCCAATTTACATGAATTTTGTCGCTCACATAGTAGGCCTATATGTTCGAATCATAAGAACCATCATTCTTCCTTCCACGACAGCAAAAACAAATGGAGGCTGAAAGTGGCGGGAAGTTTCCAACAACATACACCCACCGTCCAAGTCTACCAGAGACAGAGAAGAATGGAAATGTACCTCGGAGTGACTCCATCTGCAAAGATGAGAGGTAAGCATTCCTATCCTGATCGATCATTCAGTGGTTAAAGAAAAAAATCACTCATTGAAGCTGGTTGAAAAATCAAGCATACACTGAAAGCAATATGATGGTTTGGAAAAATCTTTCTTGGATGGTCCTGGGAAGCGGGGGTGCTGGGGTGTTATTCTCCTTGGGCAGCACCCCTAGAATTCTGGTAGATGTGGCAAAATGGAGAAATATAATCAAAATGACCTTCATTTTTTAGTGAAACTCTTTTTTTTGCTTGTCAAATTTCCGGAATCAAAATGACTTTATTTTGTAGCGAAACTCTTTTTTCCTTATTTTGTTGCCTATCAAATTTACATCAGCACCCCCTGTAAAAAAAAATTGTTCCCAGGGCCCTGCTTTCTTGGTTCATTTCATACCATATTTTTTTGTGCGTGGAATGTGTATATGTCTGGATGAACATGAAACCATATGCCGAGAACGCAAATATCCCATTGTGCATTCTCATGCTAATAATGCACTGAAGCGAACTGCAATTTTTAGTTTCAAAAGGATTTTGACCTCTTCTTGCTGATCTTGACTGTGGGCGATTTTTGTACTCTCGCTAACAATTCCTCTTGTAAGAGTATTAACATGAGATACTACTCAAAAGTTATACCGACATTAATATATTACATTTGATTTGAAAAAAATATTGATAATGAAAAACATTTCAAAGATTAATTCAATTATTACAGATGCCAGCATTTGCAATCGTTAATCCAGAACAGCCACATTACGAGCTTCGATTACTGGTGTTATGCCCGTTTCTTTGTGTCCGTTGATATCCATATTCTTAGTTTCAGTATGAAGGTGTTATCTTTGGTAACAGGTTTCCTGGAGTCTCAATAGATATCTCGTGACTAAAATAATTGTTTGACTGCCGTAAACCTTACATTTCGAAATTCTTTTTTATTTACTAGAACTAATGAGTAGACCTAAGAGTTGTTTAATTTTTTTGTTTTACTGATTATCACAGTGTTGATTTGTCAATCGATAAAGATGGAACAGAAGATGTAATCAGTGAAAGAAGCTTTCCAGAAATAGATTCTCCTTTCTGTGTACCAGGTGGGTTATTTCATTTTTCTTTTCTTGTTGTTTATTTGTTAATCCTGTACAATGATTGGTCAAACATGACGTCATATGACCAAACTTAAGGTCGCTATAATGTAACTAACATATACTATCCTGTGAGTTACACATTATTCCTTTTAAAAGCATGTTGCGCTCACTAAGTACAAGAGAATTCCAATCACTTTAAAACATCACGATTCATGTAAGATGTCTCGTAATGTGCAATTTGATGGGGTATTTTTTTATATTAAAAGTGGAATGTTTACAAGATTTGGCTAATGAAAAGCATTTCAATTAAGGAGGCTTCAACCTCCTAAAAATACCTCCATCAAATTGCAACTTTTTTCCTTGGGCCACTCGTTTTCAGACCTAACAATATGGGGTAAAAAGAAGTCGCAAGCTATGTAGATTTTCAAAAAAAATATGCATGATACCCTGATAATCTAGTGTTGCCAACGGTGGCCGTACCTCGATGGATAAACCAATAAGATTGACCGATTGAAGTTAATGGAAATTATACTCTATACATCAAAAATACCTTTTCATCTTTCGTTTTGTCGCACCAATTTCTTTCCCGTTACAGATGGTTTAATGAACATAATCAAATGGTTCGTCACACTACCTATCTGTATTCTACTGTTCTTCACTATACCGGATTGTAGGAGAAAACGTTTTGACCGTTGGTACATGGCTACATTCTTCGCTTCTGTCGGTTGGATCGCAATCTTTTCCTATGTTATGGTTTGGATGGTGGCTTATATTGGACACACACTTCACATTCCTGACACTATAATGGGTATTACCTTCTTAGCGGCTGGCACTAGTGTTCCCGATGCCATCGCCAGCTTACTGGTTGCCAGAGAAGGTATGAAGCTAAAAAAGACATGCTTAAATTATTTTCTTATGCATATGCTATTGAATGGTTATTCCAATTAGATAGACAAGTATTGATTCCCTTCTTATCAACAAGTATTGTCGAATCGCAAACCACTTCATCTGCAGCAGACAATATTCATCAACTATTAGAGTGATTAGAGTGAAGGGAATGTCTATCTCTCTATTTTTTGAGCCATCATCTCTCGATTCGAAATTGCACCTTTAAGTTATGTTGGAATCCTATATATCTTGACTTCATCTGATATTAATGATTACGAAAGTACAAACGAAACAACACCGCCATACCCCTATACGCCCCCATTTTGGCACCATTTTCATTCTTTCCAATAAAACTTTATATTAAATCTCAAAATCCGATAGTTTTATCATTTGTTACGATATTTTAAAATCGTTGCCTGTTGAATTTTAGATCATTAATCTCGTTATGAACTTTTCACCTCTTCCGCAATACAGCATTTCCCCCAGAAAGCTGAGAATTGTCGATGTTTTATCAAAGCTTAATACTAAATATTAATTTTTAAATGAAATATTATCGCGAAACTATATGTCTTTTCTTTCTATGGTGCAACTGTATGATACAGCGAGTTTACAAAAAATGAAGAAAGGATACCAAAAACTAAAGATTTCGTTCTCGATAATTACATCTGCTCTTTAATATACCTCCATTGAATAAAATAATCAACGCTATCATGTAAATCTTCATGCCATTTTTAGATTGCTTCATGTGGTCATGTATTGATATCGTTATTATATATACTAGATTTTCATTTTCATTTTCGACGATACGAAAAGTAATGTCCTATTCGTTGGTACTTTTTGTTTTAGCGCCTCTAAATATTCATTATTATTATTAAATATGAAGAAATATGCTTCAACTCAAATATCAATTCAGAATAAAACCTAAAAATAATTTTCACATGTTTGTTTTACGTTCAGGTTTGGGTGATATGGCAGTATCTAACAGCATCGGTAGTAATGTTTTTGATATTCTTATTGGTCTTGCCCTTCCCTGGTTTATTAAGACAACATTCGTCAGTTATGGCACCAGAGTAAGTAGTTTATATTATTTTTTTAATACTGAATTTTATTTAATTGTCTGTCATTGCTCAAGAAGTCAGTATTTATACAAGTTTTTTTTAATGTTACATGGTTAGTGTGTGAATTTAATATGAGATGCTAAAGAAACCAATATTACTTCCAAAAAGCAGTATCACCATCTTCTAATGAATTATGAATTCATGAATCATAGAAGTATAACTCCATATATGAGGTGCCAAATGGAATTACCACATTAAATATCAGGTTTTCACTTGAATGATAGTAATATTAATGAGAATAATGATAATAATTTTAATGATAATGATATGAAATAAAAACTAGTAATGATAAAGAAAAAAAGAGCATGATTGTAATAACTTTTTAAGGCAATCCCTTCCCAGCTCCTGAATAATGAGTTTATAGTAAATGCGATTATTTTCTTTGTTTTCTTCTTCTTCTTTTTTGTCATAAGTAACTTTTAAAACCAGAATCGACCCTACGACACGCACACTCACACATACGCTCACACCATATAGATATGCATGCATTTTATGCATGTTGAAATCATCATGAAGCAGAAAATCGATAATGGTTGTTCGCCCTTTTTTTTATTTTGAGTTGGTGATTGCAATGAAACCATAAAATCTAATGATGAATGTGTGCAATTTTCTTAGCAAAATTACCAAAATTTCTTTGCAGAAAGGGGTTTATATAAGCCTAATGATTATTTACTTGTGCATAATGATTTTTCCAGTGTGTGGGCTATGTTATCAAAAGAGAAAAATCATATATCATTGGATATGCTTTTTCCATTTTCTCTTTGAGAAAATATCTAGAAAGTTTCCATTGCCAGTCGTAGCGTCATGTGTTTTCAATGTTTAATTACAAAGTCATTTTTACTGTGTAGGCGTTTGTTACTCTTTCCATATTCGCTCCATTGTTATATTTTGACTAAATTTGCTGGTATTTTCTTTTTGGAAAATAGATCAAGATTAACAGCAAGGGTCTTCTATATTCGGTTCTTCTCTTATTTGCATCTGTAACTGCAACGGTAAGAATAAATATTGTTTCTTCGTTCTGTTCTTAATCCATTCTATAGAAGTTCCTTGTCATACAAACTGTAAGTCAGTACACAACCCAAAATTTGTAAACTGTACATGACATAGGAGGGAAAATATCAGATGCTAACACTTCTAATGGTGGTTACAGTTCCCCTCTTGTCATTTGATTTATTCATTTAAGCTGATGTCTTTTCTATACTTTGATTCATTTCATTTGAATAATTATCACGTTCTTTCGTTTGTCAGTCAATCTGTGTAGTATATTTCACTAATTCAAATTTATCCATCAGTTCATGAAAATTATCAAAACGAAGATTGAAATGAGAGCAACGGAAAAATGACAATCATTTGGGTTTTCTTTCTGTCTTTATAGATCAGACCGAAAAAAAATTGTTGAGATCATCCTGCAATAAACGTTACATGAGATTTTGTGAGTTATGGGTAATAACAAGTTCGTACATTCCATTTTACTTTTAAACGCAGATATTGGCGATTCATTTCAACAAATGGAGGTTAGATCGACGACTCGGTATTCTACTGACTTTGTTTTATGTGGTCTTCCTCTCATTCTCAATCATGGTAGAAATGAATGTATTCGGTTATGTGAACCCACCGATATGCAAGAATTAGCAGCATCGTACACCATCTTATATCTCATTCATCGATGCCGAGAAACTTTGGTTGGCAACCAGTTGCAATATATTTGAAGTTTGTTTCAAAGATTTCATTGTGAAGGAAATCACAGTGGAAAAAAAAGAGGACATGCCAAAAAGTTACTTCATCAACTCATCATAATGAAAGGAAGTACACTTTAATCTGATAATGATGAATTATGGATAGTTCATTTGGGAATGCTGAGGATGTTTTTTCGCTACTTTGTTGAATGGAGTCAAGCAGGGTAGTCCGGATGAAACCCCAAAACGGTGGAATAATTCAAGATTTATGAACATCACAACCAGCATTATTCGCCAACGATGCTACAAGTGTGCTCACCTATCTGTGACGTCAATGCTCAAACTCAAAAGAATAATTCAATTTATGTGTACTGGTACATAGATAAAGATATGACTTAATACCGTAATAATATTCGTTTGCTAAAGGGATGCAATTTTTATAAGTCTTCATATTCGATTATACAGATAACTGTCCAGCGTTAAATTCTTTAAAATCTCCAAGGTACAATGAGCAACCATTTTTTTTCTCAATCTGTTAAAACGAAATTGAAAAACGGATTATGGCAAACATGCCTAATAGTTTTTTGTTTCGCCTGCATAGCAGAGCAAGACTATAGGCGCTGCTTTGGCGGCGGCGACGTCGTCGACATTGAAATCTTAACCAAGGTTATGTTTTGGAAATGTCATCAGAACTTAGAAAGTATAGAATATTAGTTCATGAAACTTGGAATTAAGAGTAACCAAGTATTACTGAACATCTTGTCTGAGTTTCAGGGCACATGACCCAGGTCAAAGGTCATTTAGGGTCAATTAACTTAGACCGCGTTGGGGGAATAAGTTTTTGAAATATCGTCATAACTTATCAAGTATATGGACCTAGTTCATTTAATCTTAGACATAAGGTAATGGTGCTTCACTGAAGATCCTGCCTGATTTTCAGGTCAAATGACCAAGGTCAAAAGTCACTTAGGGTCTACGAACAACTTTGGATATATTAGGATATTTGTGGAATTGTCATCATAACTTTGAAATTGTATGGATCTAGTTCATGACACTTCAGTGGACATAAGAGCAATTAAGTATCCCAGAAAATCCTATGCGAATTACAGGACACGTGACCAAGGTCAAAGGTTATTTCAGGTCAACAGGCTTTTGTAACGTTAGGGGTATTTGTGGAATTGTCATAACTTTAAAAGTTTATGGATCTAGTTCATGAAACCTTGACATAAGAGCAACCATGTATCCCTAAATATCATGTGCGCGTTTGAGATCACGTGACCAACATCAAATGTCATTTAAGGTCAATAACTTTGTACCTGTTGTTGAATTGGCATCGTAACTTAAAAAGTTTTTTAATCTAGTTCATGAAACGTAGATATAAGGTTAATCAAGTATGAATCATTGTTTTGCACACGTCTTAGGTCATATGATCGTGGTCAAAGGTCATTTCGGGTCAATGGACGTAGTATTTTATTATCATATGAAGGTTTTCATTTGTGAATAATTATTCAATAATTGTTTTCAAAGTCAGCACTTGTGCTATATCGAATCGCGTAATGCGGGCGAGACTGCCAGAGACGTTCCACTTGTTTTTAATAAGAGGAAGATAAACGATAATCTGAAGCACGAAACTTGATGAAAGGTTTATTGAATAAAATTGTTTGACTCAGAAGGATGAAAATAAATGGAACATTTATCTTGTTTTGTTGACACAACAATTAGTATTCATAAAATTAAAATGGTTTTGAAATGATATAGCTGATGTGACACTCGTGTTTGTTAGAATCAACTTGGAGGTTTAAATTTGCATTAAACTCGATAATACTTGACCATGGCAGATTTTTTATCGTTTAGTAGATCGAGTGATTGATAAAGTATTGTTTGTCATTCAACATTCTGTTGCAATAATATAATATTAGTGTAGTTAATGATTTTAGAGTATTGTAGGTTGAAGGATTTCTGGCAATACACGTTTAGTAATGTAAAGTACGAAAAGTGCACTTGTAAGAAGTTATTTTTAATTCGGTGATTACATGTGCCTATTGCATGATCGATCACGTGGATTTAAATGATTAGGCTTTTAGTTAAATTTGTATTACCGAATATCTTAATTCATAAATGTAGGTTTGATATTTTCCCCTTGTGCAATCGTGCAATGAACTATAGTATTGGTGATGGGACGACATGGAATGTTTTTGATATGCCAAAATAATGCCACCATGTGTGAAATAATGTCTCGATAGCCATTACGATGAGAAAGGCGAGTCTCTTTGGTTTATATAAAGAGATTTGATATCAGTTTTCTTTGTATTCGACGAGTCCCATGTCCTAATAAGTTTGTTGTGATAGTTTATTCACTTACGACGTAAATCTATGCATTGAAGAGAATAAGAATGTTTATTTCAGTAAAAGAGATATTTGATTTGATACTAAATTTTATTAGGATAATGAGAGATGCAATGTTGTGTAACTATTTATCAAGATATTTAATATTTTGTGAAGTGTTTTGTATATATGCACATAATTAAAGTGTAGTTGTATAAATGGATGAAGTTGATATTTATGATAACATTTATTTAAATTGGTCTATTCGTAACGGCACAAAGACATGTACATTCTAATTAATTATGCCTCGATGGCAATGTTATTTGTAATGTTAAAGCATTATCAAAGCAACTCCCAGATATTTGGAAAGGCATATTTTTAAATCCACTTTATTTTTCCATTGAACCACATGATGTATCTTGCCAATAGATGAAGAATATAAAAATGAGTATGATAATTAATAAATCTGTATAGTCTAATATACTTTCCAGATACTTTTATTCCTTGAGAATGCAAGGCATTTCAATCAAGGGAATTGTATTGCACATATAAGCACGAGGGGTAAGTCGGGTAATACCGAACAACATTCTATTTGGGCCAATAAGTCAAGTTTAGTAAATGTAACCATACCATACAAAGTTTATGCAATGCTTGAGCTAGGAGTTTTCGTTGATTCAAATACTATAGATAAAAAAGAAAATGAAACATAATGTCCGTTCGTGATAACCCCCACACTTCGCTGGCAATCCCGAACGATCTTCAATCCTATTCTCCCACCATTGATGTGTTTTGCTTCTAAAATCCCACCCAAAGATTGATCTACACGGTGTTCATTTAGATTGAAACACTGTCTCAATTTATGCAGCGTGGTATTTCGATAGGTGCCGGGCGGACCGAAACAAAGGTGACGTCACTTTATCTCGATTGAACTACAGGGGAAATAAAGGTTAACTTTAAACACGTCTCACTTTTTTAAATTCTTCTTTGATTTACTTTCTCGCCCCCACTCTCTCTTCATTTCCTTCTTTCTCTCATCCTTTTAAAAATAAGTTTCTCTTCTTTAAAAGTGTTGGGGCAGTCATCCCCTAACCCCTGCATGTAGCGCGACGCCCCTGTCACAATACAAACACTTTTTTGTAAACACGAATCATTTTTATTATCTGGAACAAAAATATGCCCTAACAAAGACTAATTCATGAATTACTTTAGTGAAAGTAAAATTTACACAAGAAACATAATTGGGGTAGTCCCGGACGGTCGTTAGAAATTCCCCTCACCGTTAAGTATTATTATTTTTCTTTCTTTGTCCTCATGGAGCATCTTCGTTGACTTCAAAGATATACACCTGCAACCTGCAAAAGTAAGCTCTACACAAGATTTTTAAAGGGAGCCCACCGTAATTCATCTAAGCATTGTTAAAAAAATTAATCATACTACGAATATTCACATGAACCTTCTCAAAATTTCTCTTTATGTTGGTCAATCAAATGACAACAATGAATTCCAATGTGTCACGTCTATAGGGTCAGTGGGACAACAGCTTTCATTATTGGATATCATTAGAGCGCCATGATTCGTCAGTTGAACAGGGGCCGTTCCACAAAGCTTTTCGTAAGTTAAGAGCGACTTTAAGAACGACTGGTGAACCTTTCTTACGCGCTAATCAATCACCAATGAACATTTAATGGTTCATTTACTACAAGGAAGGATCACCAGTCGTTCTTAAAGTTTCTCTTAACCTACGAACAGCTTTATGAAACACCCACCAGGACAAGCGTGTTGGGGGTTACTCCTCGTTCAGCAATACCCGTCTCACTCCTTTTATCCGGTTATAACATTGAGCAAATGCAGTACATGTTTATTGTATTATTTCAGTCGTGCATTGGCAACATTAGATTTTGTTATCATGAATGAAAGGTCATATTCTCAATCAACAGTAATTTGTTTGTAAAAGTATCAATGGAGCTGTGCGTTCCAAGACGCAATGCATTAATTTCTCGACAGTTGTGGAATTAGCACTTCCCAAACACAGTGACCACATTTGTAATGTTTTGTGTAGTCTTCCTGAAACTTAGTTTAAAGCAAAGTTTGTCGTTTATTTATATTTTTTCCGTTCAAAATATCGCTAGAAAAAATATACAAAGTATATCTTATGGTATATTATGATAGATCAGGGAATTTATACTGAATTGTAAAATGTACAAATTGTGACATCAGAATCTTTGCATATATGGGTGTGAAATATTGTATATCGTATTCTGACTTCTTCTTTTTTTTTTTTTTTTTTTAAATATGCTTAGTAACATGTTTGACAAAACTATTGTCCCCGCGAAATTATATTGTTTCAACATGCTACACTCTAAAAACACTGAGCAAAAATTTACCCAATATTGGGTAGAAAGGGAACATGTATGTTTGCTGGGTATTTTTCATCCCATGCATATTGGGCTATTTCAACGCAACATTGCAACCAACATGCATGGTCCCATTTTCCTTAATAATGGGTAAACCTTTATTTTTTAGAGTGTATCCTACAGTAACATTTTGTACTTGTGGCGATACATAATCTCCTTCAAAGAATTATGTTCATTTTCGTTGTGAAATCAATCTAAAAGGAAATCTTTTAGGATTTTTTTCATAAAGAGATATTTCAGTTTTGGTGAAAAATATTAAATTGTTTCTCAAACTTTTTTTTTTTTTAATTTTTGACATATTAGGTATGTAATTGAATTTATCACAATTTTTATACTCACACCAATTCGGATCAATTTCAGAAAATCATTTTCATGCTCTTGATGATTATAATACAGTCCTGCTTAGTTTGTTATATCCCCATGGGACCTAGATATGAGTTCTGAGTGAAAAATTAATTTACAGTACAACTGATTCCTCTCCAGAATCAACAGACTCGAGTTTGTATGAAGTAAAAAGAAACCATTTGATTACGATTTAAGTTTATTATTAAAAACACAACATTATGCCTAATTCGACCAATTTCTTGTTTTTATTACAAAAATGTTTTGCAATTAATTGAGCATAAGTGTAATAAAATTGGGAAAATGTATTGGAATGAACCACATGAGTAAAATGTCATCATTTTATCTTTCAAAAAAAGGGGGGGCTTACGATTGAAACCCTCTTTCGAACGGTTCTAGGACAATTACCTCCCGAGGACAATTACCAAGGACAATCACCCCGGACCATAATCCCCGAACAATTATCTCTGACATATACCCCAGGACAATTACTCCCTGAAAATTACCCCCCCCCCCCTCCTCTCCGGCATCGATGTTAGAATCAAGCGGGATCCATTGTAAGTCTTGGCCGGTGGCACAGGTTTTTGAAATATTTTCGACTTTATCTTATCTTAAATCTTTCTATTTCTCTTTCCCTTTCTCTTCTATATTCCTTTTTTTCCATTTCTCTCTCTCTCTTTCACTTTTGTCTTTTTTCCCTTGCTTTCTCCCTTTTCCGCCCCCTTTTCCTTCCTTTTTGTTTAGCGGCGCCTTCTGCGCGATGAAAAAAAAGGGGGGGACTTGCGCCCCAAACCTCCCGTTTGGCTACCATAATTATATGCATCAGAAAATATGTTAACTGTCCCTCAAACTACCTTTTATTTTCAAGTTTTTGTAGGACAATTGAACATTCATGAAAGGACACGATTACACATAATAATCACAAATGTTGAATATCTCTGATTCCAACTGATCTGATTTTTATTTATTTTGGGTTTGATTTCAGGAAAAATATCAGGCAAATAGATAAAACGTTAAAAGGACACCTTCATAGGTAGAAATTTTGAAAGTCGCTAACGCAAACAATGAACACTAACACAGACAAGTATTAAACTGTTATTTTAAAACGATTCAACAAACAAGAAGCGTAGAATTATCAAACAATTGGTGCACAAACGTACGGCCGTCGTATGACTTTGTCCTCTCCCTTTGTCTGGGGGTAATTGTCCTCGTTGGGTAATTGTTACCGGGGGTAATTGTCCTCGGGGGTAACTGTCGGGGGTAATTGTCCGGAGGTAGTTGTTCTCGGGGGGGGGGGGGTAATTGTCCGGGGGTGATTGTCCAGGGGGTAGTTGTCCTGATACGCATTCGGTTGCATGCCACGTCTGTTACGGCACATTTTGGTAAATTACCGAAATGTGGAATTTACCAAAATGTGCCGTAATTATTTTATGACAAATTTTGGTAACTGCACATTTTGATAAAATGATTTTTTACCAAAATGTGCCGATAGTGTATCTATGCCAGACAGGATTTTTTTTTAAACAAAATGTGCAGTTATAATATGATGAGCCTGCTCATTTTGGTAACAACTTAAAGGGATGCTCCGAGCTGAAAATATTTATATCTAAATAAACAAAGTAAAATTAACAAAGCAGAATGTTAACGATTTTGTTGAACTTTGGTTCACAACACAAAAAACAGAAAATAACGAAGAGTTACCTCGAAATTTTCGGCTGCTAACTGCAACCTTCGTCAGCGATGTGACCCGATTTGACCTTAGTGACGTAATGGTCGATGATCGGGTCGTAGACATTCGGAAGCTTGTTAGTGCTCTACAAGAAATAGAGAGAGACGGTGGTATCAACAGAGACGAATATCGCAGGTTATACCCAACTACAGATACCCCTCCTAAGTTTTATGGTCTCCCTAAAATCCATAAACCGAACATTCCACTTCGACCGATTGTAAGTAGTATTGGATCAATTACTTATAACTGTGCCAAGCATCTTGCCTACATTATGTCACCTTTAGTTGGTCAGACTTGTCACCATGTAACTGATTCTCAATCTTTTGCTGAATGTATTAAGAATACGCGTGTTGAGGAAGACGAGGAACTGAGATCATATGACGTGACAGCTTTTTTCACTTCAGTTCCTATTGACAAGGCCCTGAAGATTATCCAATCCAAACTTCAGAGCGTGAACACTTGGAAAGATAGGACTCGCTTATCAGTGGACCACATTGTGAAACTGTTGGATGTTTGCCTGCGATGTACTTATTTTGTTCACAATGGCATATATTATCAGCAGATCCATGGAGCAGCGATGGGATCGCCAATTTCCCCCATTGTTTGTAATCTGTACATGGAACATTTTGAACAATTAGCTCTTGAGTCAGCACCTCATCCTCCAATATGGTGGTTTCGATATGTTGATGATACACACACTAAACTCAAGAAAGAATTCTCGCAGGAATTTACTGATCATCTGAACTTGATTGATCCGGACATTCAATTCACCACTGAAGGTGAGGAAGGACTGTCGCTGGCATTTCTTGACACTTTGACGGTTATTCAACCAGACGGCAACTTGGATATCAAAGTTTACCGTAAACCTACGCACACCGACCAATACCTGAACTTTTCCTCTAATCACCCACTTGAACATAAGCTTGGTGTGACCAAGACTCTTTTCCATCGAGCGGAAGCGGTTATCACAGATCCAGTCACCGTTTCTGAGGAAAAAGCGCACGTTAAACGGGCTCTCTCCAAGTGCGGCTATCCTAGTTTGGTCTTCAACAAGATCGATAACTCAGCTAAAGGAAAGTCTCCGCCTAGAAAGGACAACCCCAAGCCACCCAAAGGACAGATTGTACTTCCGTACGTTAAAGGATTATCGGAAGCCCTTCGTAGGAATTTCAGACAATTTGGCATTAGGGTGTGCTACAAACCAACAAGGACCCTTAGACAGTATTTGGTTGCGCCGAAAGATAAGACAGAGAAGAAGGATATCACCGGTCCTATTTATTTGATTCCTTGTCAAGGACAGACGACTAAGGAATCTTATATAGGAGAAACAGAACGTTCCCTTAGGACAAGATTCCTTGAACACCGACGCCCTAGCTCCACTTCCTCCGAGGTATCTCAGCACATCCACATCGAATCCCCTGGCCATTGTGTTGACATCAACAAGGTACAAGTGCTGGACAGGGAGCCGCGGTACTTCGAGAGAGGTGTGAAAGAGGCCATCTACATCCGGGCGTTCAGACCTTCTCTCAACAGAGACGGGGGGCGATACAAGCTTCCGAATGTCTACGACCCGATCATCGACCATTACGTCACTAAGGTCAAATCGGGTCACATCGCTGACGAAGGTTGCAGTTAGCAGCCGAAAATTTCGAGGTAACTCTTCGTTATTTTCTGTTTTTTGTGTTGTGAACCAAAGTTCAACAAAATCGTTATCTTTTACCAACACAGATGAACTTTCATGATCGTAAAGCAGAATGTTGAAAGTTTCATCAAAATCGGAAAACAAATAACGAAGTTATTGAATTTTGAAATTAGCAATATTAGCAATATTTAGTGAAAATAGTTATATGCACGTCATCATGAATATTCATTAGGTAGACTGATGATGTCACATCTCCTTTTTCCCTTTTCTTATGTTATTACATGAAATAATATTTTTTTCATACATGTGTGAATAATGTGTCTTCTTTATTATGAAATCAGTTGCAACAATGAATATCAAATGCACTAATTAAAACCAGTTGTAAATCCAATTTGGTCGGTTCTTGGTAGAAACAAAATTGAATAAACCTAATTTCATATAATAAAATACAAAAGAACAAAAGGGGATATGACATCATCAAGTTGCTCATTTAATATACATGAAGACATGCCTAGAACTGTTTCACCGGAATAATGCAAATCTTTAAAATGCCATGCATAACTTTGTTATTCCGAGTCCGATTTGGATCAAATTTTCGGTGTTTGTCTGAGTTTTCTTTATCTGTTTAATTCATATTATTCTTAGCCCGGAGCATCCCTTTAAAAACCAGATTTGACGGTTATAGTGGAATAAAGATTATTAATTATGATATTGGGTTAGAGACAAAGTCAGGGGTAGTTTTTTTTTTTGTGTGAGGGTGTGTGTGTGGGTGAGGGGGTGATTAGCATTTACGTCCAATGCCATTTCGTCCAATGACTATCGTCTAATTCCGTTTGATCCAATATCATTTCGTTCAATAGTCATTTCGTCCAATAGCAACGATGACCATTGCTTGGGTTCAAGTGCCTCTCTGTAGGCCTATGCCTTGTCCCCAAGTTTTACGAGACGTTTGATTCTGTGAGTCATCCAAGACAAAGGAAGCGAAGAAGGGAAAGTAATCACCATTGCATGTTAGATACATTCAGAGCTCTGCTGTTTTTTATGTTATTTTGCCACCTTGTGTCGCATTGGCTTGTAGAAGATCATTGCGTTGTTCATGAACTTTGTTAGTTGCCACAGAGAAGGAGTTTATTAGCCTCGATACGTCTTTCGCCCGATCAGATTATTCTTGCAGCCAATATGTAGAATGAAGCCAAATAAGAGAATTTCCTATTTCCTACTTTTTCTGTGTACCCATACGAATAAAAATTGATTTTCCAGTATTAATGTTTGTTATGGATCACTTAAGGCCTGGTCCGACTGGCCGACGGACACAAAACGTATTCATAAATTAAGGACACGGCGGACGATCAAAATTTCGGAGGTGGCTCCATCCGTTTTCACCCGCTCCAGAAAAGGACAAAATTTGCGAAAACAACGGAAAAGAACGGACGTGGGTAGTATGTAGCGCGGTTGTCAAACAGATGTTCATCGGGAACCTATAGCAGATGAAAGCGGGATGGAAGTGGATGGCAGCTCCGAAGGGGTTACCGGGGTTTTTTAATAGGCCTACTTTATATACGAGATGCATACGCTTACATCCTTTCTATTTCCGCGCTCCTAACGATGTATAGACGTTCCATGTACCTTATCTTCCATCCCTCTTTCCGTTGCTAGTTTTATTAGCTGAACATAGAGAACATTATTCAAAATTTTCTTTATTTAATAGAATCATAAGAACGCCTTACGAACTGAGATCCTTATGCCGCTCCGTATCCGAATCTCTTGTTCGTATAAGCCGTTCTTACGAACACGCCGGTAAGAGTCTTCTATATACGAATAACTAAATGTGTTCTTGCGATCCTCGTAAGATTTTAAGGCTTCTTGAGTTGTCTCTTAGCCCTAAAAAATCTTGCGTGGATATAACGATATTATTATGACGTTCTTAGGGTCGCCTGTCCTTACGAAGAGAGGGTTCCGTAACTTAAAAGATCTACGAACGGTATGCCAAAGGTCTGCGAACGCTGGATTCGTACGGCATTCTTGAGAAGATCTTACGGAATGGTGTAAAACCTTTCGTACAGCGTTCGTTTTCATCCTTAATTGTATTTTTGAACGAGGCTTTAATCAATCCGTATATACAAGCATGTATTTTGTTCTGAATCTGTTTGTCACTGTTAAAACAAATTCACTTCCTATCTTCTAACAGGAAAATAAATGATTCTGATGTAACATGATCATATTTAAACGTATGGTAGTTATCTAATATCAATGACTTTTCTGCTGTCGTATTATTAGCATGTAGCATTACTTGAAACATCAACTCAATTTATAGTCCCAATTATGGTACTAATTGGTTGGTTGAAAGGTGCTATCTTTTGTATAACATTAACTGATATTACTCATGACTGTATTGCGTATTACATAAATTTTATATCAAAATTTATACCGTGGTGATAACTTTATTGTAATAATTCATTACAAAATACTTTCCCATGTTTTCATGGTCTAAATTTTTCGAACTCATAATTCATCAATTGTGCAAATGTAAAAAGTTCTCGTTACTTTTGCACACACAATATCTTACTGATCCAATTGATACTACTAAAGTCACTTCTAATTCAAACTGGTTGTTTTAATTGTCATTCAACCGCTAGTTTTTTACACTTTTTAATGTGCTATATAACCAGATGTCAATCTATACCTGTCTATGCAATATGCATAATGCTTTTTTTTTGCACAAGGATAGTCTTTATCATGTATACTCAAGTTCTTCCAAATTTGCTTTCATTTCTTACCTAAACTTTGCAGCCTTACAACTTCCTGTTTCTACCTCCTCTGTTTTTCTTCCCTTAATTTCCTGTTCTATCTCTACTTCCCCTCCTTTTTCACTTTTGCTAAATCCTACCGTTCTTGCTCTCATTCCCATTTCGTAGTTTAAGTTGATGGACATGACGTGTGTGTTTTAAATGAATTGCCTCTTTTAACATGCGTTTCTATACTTTGTTTCTTCAAATAATGCATGATATATTACGAACTAATTTATCTTGACAAGTTTGTTTAAAGAGATCGTATAACTATTTTGATTTATTAAGCATTGTGTAATTATGAATTTATTACAATGTTTGTATTATTATACTTGTACAAGTTTCTGCAATTCAGCCTTTGGCTGCTAATTAATTTTTGAAGAAACAATTACTATTAGCCGTCAAGAGATTCATCAGATTGGTAAAACTCAAATAGAACAAATTTTCATCTTTCCACAATCAATTTTGTTTTTATCTTGTGAGCTTTTGCCTACTCGTTCTGCAGGCTTCTTCAGTCTAGAGCGCTGACTCGCCGTCGAGGGGTAGTATCTACAACGCGGCAGTCCGTATAATTACCATTAAACCAACTAACTTTATTATGTTGATAACGTTTTTAGGCATTGAGACTTTCATAAGGATGTATTTTCAGCGTTCAATTAGTCAGTTGTGCGCATGTCATGGTTGCCATAGACACACAATCTAATGTGTTTTGAATTCAGAATTCTCCCGAGTACTCTTCTTCTTCATCATTATTCTTCGAGACTCTGAAGGATGATGACGTTTTACTTTGTAGAAAATATTCAAGTAAGGTAAGATTTCACATTTCAGATAAGTTATTTTTGCCTAATCCTATAGTAGAAATGAATACAACTTTTTATACGTAGACCTTGTATTTCGGGGTTCTGACCTGTTTGTGAGTTCGTGCATGTCTATAAGTGTATAAAAATGAATTCAATGCAGATGAATATTTCAACCTGATAGTTCGTCTTTGTTTGGTTGTTATATTTTGCAAAGTGATCAATTATTTTTTTATCTTTACATAATATGTGATGTTGAATTGGTCAGGGTCGATTTTGACAAGTGTCACATCACTAAAGGCTGTGAACTTTTTTCCCCCTAAAATCATTATTTTTAAAAGGTCCATGGTCTATTTGGGTTAGAGGTCGGAAGTCACGAATCGTGCACACTGGATATTGTCCAACTGTGCTTTGATCCAAGTGTTTATAGCTTTCATGGCGTAAGAAATTGTTGGGGAGGGGAGGGGGGGGGGGCTGCCTCCATCAAAATAAAGAGTGCACATTTTTTCGCTCTTTTTTATCCATCAAGTTCATTAATTAAAAAACATAGTGTGTTACATAAAGTACTTGTTTTGTAACAAAATATAGAAGGAAAAAAATCACATTTTTAAAATCATGTTAGAAAAAATAATTATGAACATTTTACATCTTCCATTCTGCACCAAGTATCAATGACCAACAAAATTATGGAGATATAGATAACATTTTTTTTACTTACTTACTTCTTTATTCAGCAGAGAAATATTTAAGACTGGAATGGTATTTTTGCTTTCAATAGTGCAATGTTTGTATATGAAGCAATTGATGGATGTCAGACTGGAAAGCAAGGTTGACAATTTCCATGAAAATATCAATATTTTCTACACAGGTATAAGGGCCTACCTGTAAGTCTTGGAAAGAATGGAAATTATTGAAAATCCTATTGCCAGTAAATGGGCAGTATAGAAGTTTATACCTAAAATAATCGAATCTAAATCTAAATAGAGACAATGATTGAATGTAATTTGATGTATTTCATTTTTTATGACAAGGACACTCAATTTGGAGGCTTAGGGTTTGACATAATAATCACCCTTGACTTTTATTTTTGAAGAAATCTCTAATTTTACTTCTGATAGTACTTCAAATTTCATATTGTTTCACCTTGATGATAGACGTTGTTTTGTACTACGAAATATTACTCAACTTAAAAAAGGCGGCATATTTCCTGTGCTATTGTGTCTGCTCTCAAGTCTTTGTGGTACGTTTCCACTTGTAGATATTTGAAGAGTTTTATTGCAAAACGAGTAAAATGCACGTAAGTCGTTTTTTATTCACCACTTTCCCTAATCCGCTGCTATTTTAGTGTCATATATGTAATATATATTTATAATTAGCGGTATATGTATCATAATATGCATATACATATTATATTATGAAAAAAAAATGAAAATTTCATTTCCTTTGAATTAGCTCTTTTTGGAATAAAACGTTAATCGAATGTCAATTTTTGCACATTTAAACATATTTAACAATGAAAATATTAATCGAAACACATTGGTATTGCTAGTGGAGTACAGTTTAATTTTTTCTGATGTTTATCCATGTGGAATTCAAATCAGGAAAAATTTCGGAAATTCTTGTTATCTTGCCTAAAGAGATAGATTTTTACATTTTATTTCAAAAGGAGCTAAAAACTTCAAATATCTATTATAGTAAAAGCATTTTGATCAAAATTTGCACTGGTAATGTAAACTCGTAGGCACAACTTGCACTTAAAAAATTTAATACATAAATATATGTAATATGGTTATATTAATAAATCCTCTATGACCATCGCGGATTGAGCTCCTATGGGCTTCCTCTTAGAATTAGTTCATTTTGGAATAAAACGTAACGTTTAATCAATCTTTGCCAATCCTCCAAACAATCTCTTTCTAAAGCGATATGGTGCATTTGGTTCATTTATCTAAAAATATAAATTTTGGTCAAAAGTGGATTTAGCCCCTTTTGGAACTAAGTTCTTCATTTACTTGTTATCTTCTTTATTCTTTGTACTAGAGAAGGAAAATTAGCTTCTATGCTTAAGTACCATCTGTGGCAATTGTAAGTGAGGGGTTTACAGGAAATTTCGTCACCCTCGACTCAGATTCAATTCAACACAAACAAAGATAATTGCATATTTTGAACAGACAGAAGATTTAGAGTGTCATCGACTTTTAAGAATGGCGAGACAATTTAGCTCTCCATGTTGTAATATAACGAACGCCAAATCGACTTTGCGAGATAAATCTTAAGTCAATGGCTAGTTGAGGCCTCTGGAGATACTAGATGAAAATAATCCAATCCTCATTTTCATTGTTTTAGTCTTTCATGAATATAAGATTTTTGCGAAGACATGGATGAAGAATACTGGACCTTTCATTTTCATTTCATTTATTTAACCATTGAAAATCAACAAAGTTCATGAACATCGTAAAAATAAATACACTATCCATTGACATAAACAAAATAACAATTTAAAAATGGTCAGGACCCAAAAGAAGCTAAGCCTGTTTATATGCTGAGCCCTACAAAAAAATGCATATGCATTTAAATATTAAGTTAGAATATAGGGCATACATACATACATACAGTCACACACCCGTATATACACCCATAAACCCACCCACGGACATACCCATCGGATCCCAATACACACATACATATAGCTCGAGATCCTAGAGGTAATAAGAAAGGGAGTGATACATGTAAAAAGGAGACCTTAGAAGATGAATGAAATAACCTTCTTAGCCATGGACAACGTTTTATTTAATTTAACTTTCAAATGCAGATACTTAAATCTACTTATATTATTGTAGTACTGGATCTTGTATCGCAGTTAAACTGTTCCAATCACGTACCCCCAGCAAAAGATAAAGAAATATAGAGCAATGTTGACTGACAAGAGGAATGTGCAAGTTTTTGCTTTAAGCCCCTTTCGCAATTGGTGGTGCGACAGCTTACAACCGTTGCGATTGTGTGCTACATATATTGTGACCAAATGACCGCAAACGATCGTACAAGCAATTGTGAAAGCCCCTTTAAAGGGATGGTCCGGGCTGAAAATATTTATATCTTAATACATAGAGTAGAATTCACTGAGAAAAATGCCGAAAATTTCATCAAAATCGGATAACAAATTATAAAATGTCTCCCTTATAATTAAATAAGTTGCAGCAATAAATATCTAATGCACTAAATCAGTTGTGGATCCAATTTTTCTAGTTCTTGGAGGAAAAAAATTGAATAAACCTAATTTCATTTAATAAGATACCAAAGAACAAGTGGGGATGTTACATCATCAACCCACCTAATGAATATTCATGACGGCTGTTTTCACAAAATATTGCTAAACTTTAGAATTCAATAACTTTGTTATTTGTTATCCGATTTTGATGAAATTTTCGGCATTTTGCTCAGTGAATTCTACTCTATTTATTAAGCTGTAAATACTTTCAGCCTGGACCATCCCTTTCATGACTTGAATAATTATGAACTGCAGAATTCGTTTGGAACAAATTAATGAAAAAACGGGCGTTGAAAAAGATGTTTGTGAAATTTGAACATGAATGTGGATGTATTTAAATTTATCTCGTAAGTTACAGGAATAATTTTCAGTTCTAAAAACAGTGGTAAACTTGAGGATAAATGATGGCTGTTTAGAATTAACCGAGCTATACATTTATGTAAATTATAAATATATTGTCTAATTTTGTTTTGTAGGTATTCCCCCAAATAGCATTGCAATAATTTAAATGGGGAAAATTGTTGAATTATAAATTTTCATCAAGATGTTCCTTGGGAGAATATAATGTTAGCTTATACAAGACACCATACGGGATATTTTATAACAGAAGTAATCAATATGACGTTTCCAATCAAGACATCCCCGAAGTAAATTCCTAAGCAAAATCTGATTGGTGAGGTTGAAAATATGTTTACTGACGGTCCATCGAATTGGGTTCGTCCTAACCACTAAAATCAGGGTACTAATGGATAATTCGTTTTTCATTCCTGATTTTCGTAGAGCAAAACGGAAGTCAACCTCATGGATTGGTCTTTGAAAACACAAAAACGAAATCACAACGAGAAAAACCCCGTTGTGATTTCATTTTTGGAGATCAAAAACAGAAGAATGAAATCAGAAATACTTTTGGTCCTCTCTGATACCTCATTCTATACCTGTGTTTGTTATATATTAAAAACAAAATCAGAACACGCTTTCTACCCCTAGTAGAGCGGATTAGCTCCAAAAATCACAACAATTGTGCAAATTTTGACTAAAGCATGAAACTTTCACAAGTATTAGTATATGCCGTAAGATTTATTTTAAAGATGGGAGGTAAATTTTTAAATGCCATTTTCGGCCGTTGCCATGGCAACGGATTAATTTCTCCAAAACAACATACATTCTCATGTAAATGGTAAATAAACATGATATAGATGACCAAAATGATAATTTTTAGGCTCCCGATTGAATACATATGAAATTTAGAAATATTCAAGATCATCAAGATGGTTCCAATTGGTCCGTTGCCATGGCAACGGCTTGTTTTTCCCCAGAAAAATAAAAATATTTGTTTGAAAAACCTTGTAGAATATGATTTATCTTTAATTTCCCCTAATTTTACAGTGCTTAACAAAGATATTTTGGTTGCTAAATGTGTAAATTACATCTCAAGCCATTGCCATGGCAACCAAATATAATCTAGTTTACAAAAAAAAACATGGTTGACAAGACAATGGACAGGTGGAAAATACAATTGGAATTGACTTTAATCTGTATGCTTAAGTTTTGACCTCCTCATTTGAACAAAATATACAAAAAGTGTTCTGCAGGAGTTCTTTATAAAGATAAAGAATTATGTTCCCTTGGTTATGCTTGAATTAAATTTATAAAGGAACAATTTTACAAAGGGCCTGTTGCCATGGCAACAGCTTATTTCTCTCTAGAAAGGTAAAAATATCGATAAAAATGTAGAATACATGTACGGTATGATCATCATTCCATTTTCCCAAATTTAAAGGTACTAATCGAGATATGTTTGTGACTAAATTTATAAATATAACATCTTAAGCCATTGCCATGGCAACCAAATAACATCTAATTTTTTTTTTAAAGTGGATGATAAGGTTCACAACAGGTGAAAAATACAATGAATATTAACTTAATGTACATGCGTAAGGTTTGACCTACTCAACTAATTTAGGGGAAAATGATACAGTCAGTGTTCTGCATGAACTAATTAAAATGATAAACATTGATGTTGCCTTGGTAATATTTGAATTCAACGATAAATATCAATGTTCCAAATGGCCTGTTGCCATAGCAACGGATCATTTACTCAAGAACAGTACCAGTTTTGATTTAAAAAAAGGACTGTATAATCTGATTTTCCTTAATTTTAGGATTAGAATAGATATGTTTGCTGTTAACATGCAAATAATATCTAAATCCATTGTCATGGCAACCAAATAACATCTGATTTGAAAAAAAAATATAACATGGTTGACATGATAATGGACAGGTGGAAAATGCAATTTATAACAATTAACTCAAGGTTTGACCCAGTCATTTAATTTTGAACAAAGATTACAGTGTTTCGCATTAGTTCATTAGAATGATGAAATTTGAGATTGCCTTGGTAATGCTTGAATTTAATGATAAATATCAATGTTGCATATGGGCCGTTGCCATGGCAACAACTCTTTTTTTCCCCAAGAAAAGCACCAAATTTGATCGAAAAACAGTTTAGAATCTGCATTTTGTCATAAATTTCCCCTAATTATAGGGTGCAAAGCATAGATATGTTTGCTGTTGATGTACAAATAACTTAGGCCATTGCCATCAATGCCATGACAACCAAATAACATCTAATTTAGTGGCTTAATTTTGTTTCTATTCAATGGTTTTCAGGGTGAAGTAGTACATTGGGACTAGTTACAAGGACAGCCAGTGGTCTGACGTGTCCAAAACCCTAAGACGGCTTCCAAAAATGGAGTTTTAAATGGCTGTTGATATATAAATGGACATAGCTCATTTCATACATGTATCCGTCTGAGATATATGATTTTGGTGTCTAGACCATGGTTTCAATGGTCAAATAATACACTATGACAAGTTGAACGGACAGTCAGTTGTCCAGTATATAAAAAATCCAAGATGACTTCCAAGAATGGAGTCTAAAATTGCTGTTGCTGCATTGAAAAACGTAGTTTGTTTGATATCCCGGAATATGTTTATGTCATGGTTGAATGGGTCAAATAATACATTAGGACAAGTTACAAGGACAGTCAGTGGTCAAGTATGTCCAAAAATCCAAGGTGGCTTCCAAAAATGGAAAAGCTCCTGTTACTAACAAATGGACATATTTCGTGTAATATATGCCAAAGGCATATTATTTTGATATCTAAACCATGGTTTGAAAAGTCAGTAAATACATCATGTACATTGGAACAAGTTACAAGGACAGTCAGTAATCCAGTATGTCTAAACATCCAAGATGGCTTCCAACAATTGGAGTCTAATCGGAGTCTGTTACTTTAAAATTGACATAGTTCATTTAAAATCCACCAAGTAAAAATATTTTGGTGTTCACACTTTGGTTTCAAGGTTTAAAAAATATGTTTAGACTGGTTACAATGATATCCAGTTGTCCATTTTTTCTAAAAAAATCCAAGAGGGTTTTCAAATTGGCGTCTAAAATGACTTCTATCACTCAGAAATTATCTGAGTTCATACAACATCAACCTGTGAGAAATATTTTTGGTGTCTACACTGTGGTATGAAGGGTCAACTATTACATTAGGACAAGTAACAAGGATGATTAGTTATCAATTTTGTCCGAAATCCAAGGTAGATTCTAAAATTACATCAAAATGGGTGCTGTTGCCAACTCATACCTGCTTGCATTTTGAATGTAGACACCAACATTATTTCTCACAAGTGGATATTACATCCACTTCAAAGTAACAGTCGTCATTTTAGAATCCATTTAAGGAAGCCATCTTGGATTTTCAGGCAAAATGGGCAATTGTAACCAGTCCCAAAGTATATTTTGATCCTTGAAACCCTAGTGTAGACACCAAAATAACATCCCCAGGTGTATTTTTGATGTACTATGTCCAATTTTAAGTAACATTAAAACCCCCATTTTTTAAGCCATCTTTGATTTTTTTTACACAATAATGACACCTGACTGTCGTTTCAACTTGACCAAATGTACAGTATTACTTGACCCTTTTAATACTAGTTTAGACACCAAAATCATATCCCCAATGTATATTATTAATGAACTATATTATGTCCATATTGAAGTACCAACAGTCAATTTAGACCCCATTTTGAAGGCCATCTTGGATTTTTTAACATACCAGTCCACTGACTGTCCTCATAACTTGTTCTAATGCATTAAACCATGGTTTTATGATTATGGTTTAGACATCAAAATCATATTCCCCAGACAGATATTGAACAAACTATGCCCTAATTTATTATTTGACTCTTGAAAATATGGTTTAGACACCAGAATCACATCTCACAGGCGGATATAGAATGAACTATGCCAATTTTTAAGTAACAACAGTCAATTTTAGACCCCATTTTTGGAAGCCATCTTGGAATTTTGGACATACTAGACCACCGACTGTCCGTGTAAGTTTTTCTTAATGTATTATTGGCCTTTGAAATCATAGTTTAGACACCAAAATCATATCTCACAGGTGAATATAAAATGAGCTATTCCACTTTTAAGTATCAGCAGCCATTTTATAATTATTGCCCTTTGAAATCATAGTTTAGACACCAAAATCATATCTCACAGGTGAATATAAAATGAGCTATTCCACTTTTAAGTATCAGCAGCCATTTTATAATTATTTTCGGACATACCTGTCTGTCGTTGTAACTTGTCCTAATATTATTAGACTCTTGAAACCAATGATTTAGAGTCAAAATCACTTCCCCAGGGCCAATATGAAATGAGCTACGTCCACTTAAGGTATCAGCAACCATTTTAGATTCAATTTTTTGAAGCCATCTTATGTTTTTGGACATTCCAGTCCACTGGCTGTCCCTGTAACTTGGCCCTATGTACTATTTGATCCTTAATAACCAATGAATAAAAAACAAATTAAAGCCATTTTATGAAGTAATGGATGAGTTGTGGATTTTAGCATACGGCAGCCAGTGAGGGCACCATCTTGGATTTTCCTGTTACCCTGGAGTACTTAATTTTTCTTTTCAACCTTTCAACCAGTATAAAGGGTATTTAAATTTTTTAAATATTTTAATAAGTCTACTTGTCATGTAAAATTAGCAGTGAATAGATCATACTTCATGTTGATTCCATTCATATTCATGTTAATCTAAAAATTATCACAGCATTTCAAAATCTTCTTCGTCAAAATCAGTAGCGTAATTTGGAGGGGTCCAGATATGATGTATCGAGTGAAATGTATTTTTAAAAGTTGTCAGCTAGCCCAGCGAGGAGTAAAACCTTCGAAATTTTTCATTTTTTTTTACAAAAATAAAATTTTGGGTATAGTATTCGGAAAATAATCATATTTTATCCATCTCTCTTTCACTTTCTCTTTATTTTTTTCTTGGTAATGATTTTTTTGGGGTGGAGTGGGATTGCAGAATTCCCGGGAATTTTCTTGATGGAATCTTTTCATGGGTATAAACGGGAATTTTGTGGGAATTTTCAAGAAATGATGGGAATTTACAAAAAGTAACAATTTTCTATGCAGAAATTAACATGCATACCCTAGCAGATGATACTTGATGATTCTTTGCCTTCAAATTTCAAGCCAGGTATTATGCTAAAACAGTCAGACAAAGCAAAATTTTAATGATTTCCATGTAAAAGTTGATTTACTGTATTTACTTTGATTAGGAGCTCAAGACCATGTCAACTCCTCAAATAGACTTAAGATTTTGATTTATCAACGCCTATAATCCCCTAATATATTGATATGATGAACGGCCTTAAAGCACAAATCACACCAAGACGCTTTCTTCAAAATGGCAGCCTGCGAATACTTTGAACGAAATTGACCAGCGTCGAAATTAGAGTTTCGGGAATTTATTTGAGCCAAAAAAAGTCTGATATGATTTTTGTAGGTCTTATTTCGATGCCATGTATAATGAAATAAATTGGTGCTTATCATTTAGCATATTTATGTTCAGCACCCTCAAATAAGGGAAAAGGAAATAAAAATAAACATATTATTTTCATAAAAATTGGTACTTTTAAGGGACCATTGGCAACATTGATATTTATCATTATGTTCAAGCATTACCAAATCAACATATCGTAATGAAATCATGCATAACACTTAATGTGATTTTAAAATTAAAAGAGTAGGTCAAACCTTACACATATTAAGTTAATTTTATTGTATTTTCCACCTGTCCATTATCTTGTCAGCCATGTTATTTTTTTGGAAAATTAAATGTTATTTTATTGCCATGGTAATGCCTTAAGATGTTATTTATACTTTTAACAACAGAGATGTACGTGTATGTTTGGCACCCTAAACTTAGTAGAATTGAATGAAAAATAAGATTCTACAAGGCATTTTTTAATCAAAGATGGTATTTTAGGGGGAATAAAATGACCCGTTGTCATGGGAACAGAACACACATTTGCAAACATTAATATTAAATTCAAGCATTACCAAGGCAACTGTCAGTTTTTATCATGCTAATGAACTCATGCGGAACACTGTATTTTTTGTTCAAAACTTAATGACTGGTCAAACCTTATGTAGATTAAGTAAATCTTTACTTTACATTCCACCTGTCCATTATCATTTCAACTGTGTTAGTTTGTTTTAAAAATTATATCTTAAGTGGTTGCCATGGCAATGGCTGAAGATGTTATTTATTTATTAACAGCAAGCATATATATGCTTAGCTCCCTAAAATTGGGGCAAATGAAATAAAAATCAGATTTTACAATTTTGTGTTTTTCAAAGATGATACTTTTCTGGGGGGAATTGAGCTGTTGCCATGGCAACGGTACATTTGAAACACTAATATTTATCATTAAATTCAAGTATTACCAAGGCAACATCATTTTATTATTCGAATGAACTCAGAATACAGAACTCTTACTGAAATTTTTGTTCAAAAATTAAATGACTGGCCAAACCTTTCGCATATTGAGTTATTTGTAATTGTATTTTACACCTGTCCATAATCTTGTCATCCCAATAATTTTTTTTTTGTATTAGATATTATCTGGTTGCCATGGCAATAGCTTCAGATGTTATACATTTTGCATCAAACATATCGATGTTTAGCACACTAAGATTAGGGGAAATGCAGTCCCTTTTTTAAGCATACAGATTAAGTCAATTCCACTTGTATTTTCCACCTGTCCATTGTCTTGTCAACCATGTTATTTTTGTAAATTAGATGTTATTTGGTTGCCATGGCAATGGCTTAAGATGTTATATTTATAAATTTAGTCACAAACATATCTCGATTAGTACCTTTAAATTTGGGAAAATGGAATGATGATCATATCGTACATGTATTCTACATTTTTATCAATATGTTTACATTTCTAGAGGGAAATAAGCTGTTGCCATGGCAACAGGCCCTTTGCAAAATTCAATTTAATTCAAGCTTTACCAAGGCAACATGATTTTTTTTATCTCTATAAAGAATTCCTGCAGAACACTTTCTGTACTTTTTGTTCAAATGAGAGGGGTCAAATCTTAAGCATACAGATTAAGTCAATTCCACTTGTATTTTCCACCTGTCCATTGTCGTGTCAACCATGTTATTTTTGTAAATTAGATGTTATTTGGTTGCCATGGCAATGGCCTAAGATGTTATATATATAAATTTAGTCACAAACATATCTCGAGTAGTACCTTTAAATTTGGGAAAATGGAATGATGATCATATCGTACATGTATTCTACATTTTTATCAATATGTTTACCTTTCTAGAGGGAAATAAGCTGTTGCCATGGCAACGGGCCCTTTGCAAAATTGTTTCTTTTGAAATTTAATTCAAGCTTTACCAAGGCAACATGATTTTTTATCTTTATAAAGAACTCCTGCAGAACACTTTTTGTATTTTTTGTTCAAATGAGAGGGGTCAAAACTTAAGCATACATATTAAGTTAATTCCACTTGTATTTTCTACCTGTCCATTGTCTTGTCAACCATGTTATTTTTGTAAATTAGATGTTATTTGGTTGCCATGGCAATGGCTTGAGATGTAGTTTACACATTTAGCAACCAAAATATCTCCGATAAGCACTGTAAAGTTAGGGGAAATTAACGATAAATCATATTCTACAACGTTTTTTAATCATTTTTTTACTTTGCTGGGGAAAAACAAGCCGTTGCCATGGCAACAGACCAATTGGAACTATCTTGATGATCTTGAATATTTCTAAATATCATATGTATTCAATTGGGAGCCTGAAATTATTATTTTGGTCATCTATACCATGTTTATTTACCATTTACATGGGAATGCATGTTATTTTGGAGAAATTAATCCGTTGCCATGGCAACGGCCGAAAATGGCATTTATAAATTTACCTCCCATCTTTAAAATAAATCTTACGGCATATACTAATACTTGTGAAAGTTTCATGCTTTAGTCATAATTTGCACAATTGTTCGGCTAATCCGCTCTACTACCCCTGGTTCTGTTTGGAAAAACGCAGACAGCGAAAACGAAATCGGGTAGTTCGCTTTCCACTTCCTGCTCTCTGATTTCGTCTTTCGCACAACCAACAGCCTTATCGAAATACGTTATACACACGGGCACGCAGTACAGTGCATGCATGATACGACCATGAAGCTATTACGTAATAGCTTTATGTTACGACCACGTGCAACAAAAATTCACGTTAACATGGCTTTTAATTTCCAGCGTTTTCGGATCTTCACAGACAGTGGCGTAGCTAGGATTTTCCCTCCCCCGGGGGGGGGGGGGCAATGGGGGGGTCCTTGCTTTTTCAGGGGGGGGGGGCACCGGCCATTTTTGGCGGTGTGTGTGTAATAAAGTAATTTTTCAAGGGGCGCCCCAGGGATATCCCGACGGCCTAGCCAGGGTAACCACGTACCCTAACTTGTAGAGCTCGACACGGGCAACCAGTTAAACACTGACTTGACCCGGCGCATGCACATTAAGGGGGCTCAAATTAACAAAATTAAAGGGAATAAAGGGCTATTTATCGCATTTTTAAAATTAAAATAAAGTAAATTTTCAAGGGGCCCCAGGGATATCCCGACAGCCTAGCCAGGGTAACCACGTATCCTAACTTGGAGAACTCGACTCGGGCAACCAGATAAACACTGATTTGACCCGGCGCATGCACATTTAGGGGGCTCAAATTAACAAAATTAAAGGGAATAAAGGGATATTTATCGCATTTTTAGATGATTAAACTAAAGTATTTTTTCAAGGGGCCCCCAGGGATATCCTGACGGCCTAGCCAGGGTAACCACGTATCCTAACTTATAGAACTTGACTCGGGCGATCAGATAAAAACTTATTTGACCCGGCGCATGCACATTTAGGGGGCTAAAATTAACAAAATTAAAGGGAATAAAGGGCTATTTATCGCATTTTTTAAATTAAAATAAAGTATTTTTTCAAGGGGTCCCCAGGGATATCCCGACTGCCTAGCCAGGGTAACCACGTATCCTAACTTGTAGAACTTGACTCGGGCGATCAGATAAAAACTGACTTGACCCGGCGCATGCACATTTAGGGGGCTAAAATTAACAAAATTAAAGGGAATAAAGGGCTATTTATCGCATTTTTTAAATTAAAATAAAGTATTTTTTCAAGGGGCCCCCAGGGATATCCCGACGGCCTAGCCAGGGTAACCACGTATCCTAACTTGTAGAACTTGACTCGGGCGATCAGATAAACACTGACTTGACCCGGCGCATGCACATTTAGGGGGCTAAAATTAAAGGGAATAAAGGGAATAAAGGGCTATTTATCGCATTTTTTAAATTAAAATAAAGTATTTTTTCAAGGGGCCCCCAGGGATATCCCGACGGCCTAGCCAGGGTAACCACGTATCCTAACTTGTAGAACTTGACTCGGGCGATCAGATAAACACTGACTTGACCCGGCGCATGCACATTTAGGGGGCTAAAATTAAAGGGAATAAAGGGCTATTTATCGCATTTTTTAAATTAAAATAAAGTATTTTTTCAAGGGGCCCCCAGGGATATCCCGACGGCCTAGCCAGGGTAACCACGTATCCTAACTTGTAGAACTTGACTCGGGCGATCAGATAAAAACTGACTTGACCCGGCGCATGCACATTTAGGGGGCTAAAATTAACAAAATTAAAGGGAATAAAGGGCTAATTATCGCATTTTTAAAATTAAAATAAAGTAAATTTTGAAGGGGCCCCCAGGGATATCCCGACGGCCTAGCTAGGGCAACCACGTACCCTAACTTGTAGAACTCGACTCGGGCAACCAGATAAACACTGATTTGATCCGGCGCATGCACATTTAGGGGGCTCAAATTAACAAAATTAAAGGGAATAAAGGGCTATTTATCGCATTTTTAAAATTAAAATAAAGTAAATTTTGAAGGGGCCCCCAGGGATATTCCAACGGCCTAGCCAGGGTAACCATGTATCCTAACTTGTAGAACTCGACTCGGGCAACCAGATACACATTAGCTTGACCCGTTGCATGCAGTGGCGTAACAGGGGTCGGTGGCTGGGGGGGGGGGCAAGAACCAAGAATTTCCCGGTCACATCATAAAGCAGGCAATGGAGTCATAAGGCAAAAATTTTGAGGGGGCGATATTATGGAGTATCGGACAAAAATATATATTTATGCGAGCGAGCGGAGCGTTCGAGCAAAATTTTTGACATTTTAATGGCAAAAATGAGTGGGGTCCGGGGTAGAGCCCCGGAACCTCTTGATATTAAAGCCATTTTAAACCTTACAGATGGCCACTAATTTTAATCAAATTGCGTGTATATTTATATAGCTTTCACACTACACATAAATTCAGTGCTGCAGTTGACAGTTGTGTACCGTAATCATCTAAATATTTTGAGGGGGTCTACCATAGCAAATGTGGGAAAATTTGTAAAAAGTCGGCAGCGAGCGAAACGAGCCAGAAGAAAAATGGCCTTTTGAAATAAAATTGAATTGTGTGATAGACTTTTACCTCACAGCAAATATCATGTCTTATATTTTTTTTATTTCATTCATCTCATTTCGCTGCCTCCTTCATATTCTTTTATTTCCCCTTGGCTGTGGAACCAATCCCCCCCCCCGTACGCCAGTGCTTCAACGCAATAGACTTTCATACGAAATTATGCTATATACCATCCATCTTTTTTTCCCGCTCGTTATCTTCAATCCTCAGCAGCCCGGTAGTAATATCTTGTCCCTTTTTTTTATTTTCCAATTTAGATTTTGCCTCATTCCATTCTACCTTCACTCGCTTTTGTTTGCCTTTATCATCTTTAATTTATTTCCCTGTCTTTTAAAATTATTTTGAAATTAAATTCTAATTATGTGATAGTCGCTTTGGAAATTTAGTCGATCAATCAATCAATCAATCAATGTAGTTGTGTACCGTTATCATCCAAATATTTTGAGGGGGCACACCATAGCAAATGTGGGAAAATTTGTTTTAAAAAAAAGTCGCCAGCGAGCGAAGCGAGCCAGAAGAAAAATGGCATTTTGAAATAAAATTATAATTATGTGATAGATTTTTACATCATAGCAAATGTCATGTCTTATATATTTTTTTAAATATTTTATTCATCTCATTACGCTGCCTCCTTCATTTTCTTTTATTTCCCCTTGGCTGTGGAACCCCCCCCCCCCGTACGCCAGTGCTTCAACGGAAGGATCCATATAGGGGGCCGTTATAGAACCCTTTAAAGGTTACAGGTTAAGAGCCTCCACTGCACGGGGTCTTGACTCTTGGACAGAGCCCCCGGTAGCTTTGGATATTTAGCAAGTTTATAATAGACTTTCATACGAAATTATGCTATATACCATCCATCTTTTTTCCCTCTCGTTATCTTCAATCCTCAGCAGCCCATCTTGTCCCTTTTTTTTATTTTCCAATTTAGATTTTGCCTCATTCCATTCTACCTTAATTTCCCGCTTTTGTTTGCCTTTTTGTCATCTTTAATTCATTTCCCTGTCTTACTAATCATGCTAATGTATGTGTATATCTGGGAAAATTGTTCTTCCTCACATGTTCTTCTTTCCTTCCTTTTTCCAAATTCTTTCCGTTTTCCCTTTTTTTTCCTTAGTTTTATTTTCCCTTACCCTTTTCTATTCCCCTCCCTTTTCCCCCTTTCATCTTTTTTCCTTTCCTTTTCCTTTCCCTTTCTTTCTTTCTCCCCTTATTTTTTCCTTTTCCCGGTTTTTTTTTCTTAACATTTTCAGGTGAACTCCGCCAGGGGGAAGGGGGGCAGCTTGCCCCCCCCCCCCCCCCCGCCTGTTACGCAACTGGTTGCATGCTCATTATGGGGGCTAAAATTAACAAAAGTAAAGGAATACGGGCTTTTTCAAGCATGGGGAACCACGGTCCTGACTTTTCCCCCCATCCCTTAGTGCTGCCGATGGGTAGAGTAAAAAACAACAAGGAAAGAGAGAAGACAAAATAGAAGAGAGAGAAGCGAAAGGGAGAGATAGGAAAGAAAAGGAGGGGGAAAGGGAGAGAAAGAGAAGGGAGAACGGAGGGGTCATATCATTGTATGAACAGGATATTTTATGATTATGCCCCGAGCATTAGTGCGAAGCTCAATGCGAGATAAGAACAAAATAGAGGGGGCACACCATGGCGCACGCAGCAAAAATTTGCTTAATAATAAGTCTCCAGCGAGCGAAGCGAGCGAGAAGAAAAATCACCTTCAATTTTGAGATTGATTTTGACATGGTATGCAGAAAATGACATATCTTTCCTCTTCCTTTTCTTTCTTTCCTTTTATCATTTTTTTTTCTCGGTTGTAGAACTTTTTTTTTTGGGGGGGGGCAGTGCTATGCGGTTCGGGTCCGGTGCAATGACGGTACTAGGGTTTTTAACCTAGGAGGAGGCAAACAAACATTTTGGGGCCGGGGGGATGGCACACATTTTAAAAAAAAATCGAGCGAGAAGCGCGAGCTAATTTTATTGCAAATGCAGTCCCTACTGATTTAAAAAGGGAACTGTTAAGAATCAGCTGTTTGCATTAATTGGGTCATGAAGATGATATCTCACCAAATGAATAATGCGAGCGCGAAGCGTGAGCTGAAAATTTTTGATATCCGGGATGATACCTGGCCGTTCTAAGCTTTTTTTTAATTATAAAATGAATGGCTATCTAATTCGCTGAAAATAAATCCTCTATGGAAATTATGAATACGCAGGATATGTATCTCGCTAAAACAAATAATGAAAACTCTAATAACATTTGATTTTTAAGCCCCATGTGAACAGATAATCATTAATAACTGCGAGCGCGTATCGCGAGCTACATTTTGAATTTTATATAATGGCCTGAAAGATTTATGTTAGTGACCAAAATTGTTGGGACCTAAATGCTAACGGTGAATGGATGAGAATATTTGTAAAATTTAAAGAACAAAAAACATTTTTGTAGTATTATGACAACGTTTACTATACATTTTGTTTCTTCAAATTTCGGGGGGGGGGGCAACTCACTGAAGACTCCCCATTCGGTGGCGCCACTGGTCTGGGGCGGAGCCCCCAGAACCTCGTGATATTTTTAAACATTGCAGATGGCCATTTTTTTTTTAAAATCAAATCGCGGGTACATACATCACATATTATATTAAGTTGCTAATTAATTGAATTGAAGGCTACACGTGCAAAAGAAAATGTCTCATGAGAATTATTCGAAGATTTGAGGAGCTTTATACTCATATTTTATATTTTGACAATACGTTTTCTATCGATATACGCCCCCATCTTTTCTCCAAGAGATGACGATCTACAACAGAAGGCTGAAGATATTCATTCGACCCAACCCATTCTCATTTTTTTAATTTGTAAGTTGATTACAAAAAAGAATATGTATAATGATTAGACTGATTCTAGAAACAGAGAATGGGCAACCATTGAACATATTTTGTGCAAATAAAAGAAAAATACAGGTGTCACTCAGCTTTCGGAACTATTTTATTGGCGGAGGATTTAGGACTGAGTATAATATATGAATAAGATCTGCTCATGAGATGCTTTAACCAGTTGCCCCCTAAATGTGCATGCGCCGGGTCAAGCTAGTGTTTATCTGGTTGCCCGAGTCGAGTTCTCCAAGTTAGGGTACGTGGTTACCCTGGCTAGGCCGTCGGGATATCCCTGGGGGCCCCTTGAAAAAATACTTTTAATTTAAAAAATGCGATAAATATCCCTTTATTCCCTTTACTTTTGTTAATTTGAGCCCCCTAAATGTGCATGCACCGGGTCAAGCTAGTGTTTACCTGGTTGCCCGAGTCGAGTTCTACAAGTTAGGATACGTGGTTACCCTGGCTAGGCCGTCGGGATATCCCTGGGGGGCCCCTTGAAAAATACTTTATTTTAATTTTAAAAATGCGATAAATAGCCCTTTATTCCCTTTAATTTTGTTAATTTAAGCCCCATAAATGTGCATGCGCCGGGCCAAGCTAGTGTTTATCTGGTTGCCCGAGTCGAGTTCTACAAGTTAGGATACGTGGTTACCCTGGCTAGGCCGTCGGGATATCCTTCGGGGCCCCTTGAAAAAATACTTTATTTTAATTTTAAAAATGCGATAAATAGCCCTTTATTCCCTTTAATTTTGTTAATTTGAGCCCCCTAAATGTGCATGCGCCGGATCAAATCAGTGTTTATCTGGTTGCCCGAGTCGAGTTCTACAAGTTAGGGTACGTGGTTGCCCTGGCTAGGCCGTCGGGATATCCCTGGGGGCCCCTTGAAAATTTACTTTATTTTAATTTTAAAAATGCGATAAATAGCCCTTTATTCCCTTTAATTTTGTTAATTTTAGCCCCCTAAATCATGCATGCGCCGGGTCAAGTCAGTTTTTATCTGATCGCCCGAGTCAAGTTCTACAAGTTAGGATACGTGGTTACCCTGGCTAGGCCGTCGGGATATCCCTGGGGGCCCCTTGAAAAAATACTTTATTTTAATTTAAAAAATGCGATAAATAGCCCTTTATTCCCTTTACTTTTGTTAATTTGAGCCCCCTTAATGTGCATGCGCCGGGTCAAGTCAGTGTTTATCTGGTTGCCCGTGTCGAGCTCTACAAGTTAGGGTACGTGGTTACCCTGGCTAGGCCGTCGGGAAATCCCTGGGGCGCCTCTTGAAAAATTACTTTATTACACACACACCGCCAAAAATGGCCGGTGCCCCCCCCCCCCCCTCTGAAAAAGCAAGGACCCCCCATTGCCCCCCCGGGGGGGGGGGAATCCTAGCTACGCCACTGTCTGTGAAGGTCCGAAAACGCTGGAAATTAAAAGCCATGTTAACGTGAATTTTTGTTGCACGCGGTCGTAACATAAAGCTATTACGTAATAGCTTCATGGTCGTATCATGCACGCACTGTACTGCGTGCCCGTGTGTATAACGTATTTCGATATGGCTGTTGGTTGTGCGAAAGACGAAATCAGAGAGCAGGAAGTGGAAAGCGAACTACCCGATTTCGTTTTCGCTGTCTGCGTTTTTCCAAACAGAATCAGGGGGTAGAAAGCGTGTTCTGATTTTGTTTTTAATATATAACAAACACAGGTATAGAATGAGGTATCAGAGAGGACCAAAAGTATTTCTGATTTCATTCTTCTGTTTTTGATCTCCAAAAATGAAATCACAACGGGGGTTTTCTCGTTGTGATCTCGTTTTTGTGTTTTCAAAGACCAATCAATGAGGTTGACTTCCGTTTTTGCTCTACGAAAATCAGGAATGAAAAACGAATTATCCATTAGTACCCTGATTCACTAACCCGTCTCTGTGGTCGAATGGTTAATACCTCAGTCACATTTCCTGTACACGGCCGCCTTACGGCGAGTCGAAAACTTCCGTTTTATCTAACTTTATTCAAACCACCCATATATATGAAGCTGGTACAAAAAAAATAAACGGCTGTTTTCGACTCGCCATACGATCCCCTGCGGGTTCGGGGATTAGAGAATAGGCCCGCTGTATTCTCTGCATGTCGTAAGAGGCGACTAAAAGAGACAGTAGGTGGTTTCAGACCGCCTCGAAGTTCGCCAGTTCCAGGTATTCTCTGATCGGGAAATTTACCCCGATCAGAAAATACCAGGTATTTTGGCGGTCTGAAAGCAAACTACGCGTAATATCCCCGAAAGAAAATACCCGATAAATAGTAGGTACTTGGCGAAATTACGAGAACTTTCGCGGGGATTTTTCCAAGGTCGTGGGTATTTTGGCGGTCTGAAAGCAAATTACGGGAACTTTTAGCCCAGCGTGTCGTTGGGTGCGGCGCCGTGGGTGGCTGCTGGGCTAGTGATTTTAAATTTCGCGCCTTGCTTGCTTATCAGACCATACTGCGCATGCTCGTAACTTCAGGAACTACTTCAGGAACTTATCCCGAAGGGTATGTTTCAGGGCGGTGTGAATGCAGGAATAATTAATGGGTATTTTTCAGCCTAAAAAAGTTCTCGTAATTTAACGGGGATTCTTGTGATCGAGGCGGTTTGAAACCACCTACTCTGTTTGCCGTGGACTGCCACCCGTGTTGGGGGATAAAGGGATCCTGATGATTGAGTGGATGGTGTGACTGCGGTCCTCTTGAAACAACACGTCATTTTGGCCCTGGATTCTCCTAGTCGGGAGGTTTTATAGGCCTGGTAAAAATCAATCGGCTGGTGGTGTTCAGCCCTAAGATGCTATTTTAACTGGTTTATTTCTTGTTGTCTCTCGATGTGTATTTTTGGGTTCTGTGTTGTTTGATCTCAAGCGATGTGATAGTTTGAACTTTGATTCTTTTGACACTACTTTCAATTTACTTTGGTATAGTATTTTAGAAGGCAACTGCTTAAACAGGTCAATCAGGGTGGATTTTGGTTTGCTCTGAGTATAGCACTGCTGTATCTCTGGCGTCAGTATAAGTGATTATCCTTATATATATATATGACGTCCCCTTGTTGGACTCCGATGGTGGGTGGGGAGCAATGGTGCTGAATTAAAAAAAGAATAGTATGGCTAATTTCAACAAACAATCCAATAAGCGGAGTAGAAGTAATTCCAATGATGGTACTGAGCCAGTTAACTTCCCACATTTTCTGGTCATTCAGGGTAGTGATCCAAATAAACCACTCAAACTATCGCCATTTGCTATAAATAAAGGTGTCGAGTCATTAGCTGGACCTGTGAAATCAATCAAAAGGTTAAGATCAGGTGATATTCTGGTGGAAGTCGAGAGAGCTGGTCAGGCGAGTAATTTGCTCAAGACCGACAAATTTGTCAATATTCCTATTAAAGTCTCACCTCATAAGACCTTAAACTCGTGTAAAGGGGTAGTTCGCTGCCCTGAACTTAGAGACTGCGACGATGATGAAATTCTTGAGGAACTTGCTGATCAGCAAGTAATCGATGTCCATAGAGTAACAGTCAATCAGAATGGAATTAAGAAACCAACTAATACCTTGTTTCTAACCTTTAACAGATCTACCATTCCTCCATATATCAAGGTTGGCTATTTGCGAGTTAAGGTGGATATTTACATCCCAAACCCCATTCGATGCTTCAAGTGCCAAAAATTTGGCCATTTCAGGAGCTATTGTCAACTGAATGAGTGTTGTGAGAATTGTGGCAAGGATGATCATACTGGCTCTCCCTGCCAAGTTCCATCAAAGTGTATTAACTGTGGTGGCAGTCATCCTGCTAATTCTCGGTCGTGTCCAAAATGGATCGAGGAGAAAAGAATCCAAGAATTGAAAGCTTTGGGTAACCTATCCTGTATCCTATCCTGAAGCACGGAAGCTGTATCAAACACAACATACTCAAAGTTGTTCATACGCAGATAAGACCAAACAAAGTACTGGAGGAACTAATCAACAATCTAAATTAACTCAACAGCCTAAGGCTACAGCTACTACCCAAACTGACATAACTTGGTTAAATGGTGATTTCCCTGTGACTCTTGAAAATAATAAAGCAACAAATACAGAGAAACCTAAATCTCAAACTAAAAAACAAGATCAACAGAAGAAGGGGCAGACTAAGACTAAGGATGGTCGTCGAAGTCGAAGTCTCTCACGGGATCCTCCCACTAGAAATACTTCAAGTAATCAAGAAACTAAAAAACCATCAACTAAAGTGAAAAGTAAACCTCAGATAAATGTATCAAAACCAAAGTTAACTGACTCAGTAGTAACTAAAAATAAATATGATGTATTATCAATTGAGAGAGATGATGATATGGATATTTCTCCAATTCATCAACCCTCCTCTAAAATTAAATTGGTTCAAAAATTAGATAATACGTAAATGTATTATCATGGGAAGGAAAAAGCCGTTGTTCAATGGAACTGTCGAGGAGTAAAACCTAATTATGAGGAAATCAAATGTCTTTTACTTAATCATAATCCATATGTTATGTGTTTACAAGAAACATTTTTGAGAGATTCAGATAATATTTCATTTAGGGGTTATGATATGTTTAATAAAACTAGTACTTCTTTGATAGATGGTAGACCTATTAGAGGTTCATCAATATTGATTAAGAAAGGAGTTCCACATGAAGCTCTTGAACTTCATACTAATCTACAAGCTGTTGCAGCTAAGATAACCCTCCACTGCACTTTTACAATATGTTCCATATATATTCCACCTAGACATGAGCTTTCAGAAGCTGAATTAGTTAGACTAGTTAACCAGCTTCCTGTACCTTTTTTGTTAGTAGGGGATTTTAATGCTCACAGTTCCCTTTGGGGCTGTCAGAACTCAAATAGATTAGGTAATATTGTTGAGCTAATGCTTGAACATTTTGATTTATGTCTTTTAAATGATGATTCTCCTACATATCTTCATCCAGCTTCTGGTTCCATGACGGCTATCGATATATCTATTTGTTCACCTAATATTTTTATGGATTTCCAATGGAAAGTCCATAGTGAACAATGTGGTAGCGATCACTTCCCTATTCTTATTGAAATTGTAAGACCTTTACCAGAGGAAAAAGTTCCTAAATGGCAACTTCACAAAGCAAATTGGGATGCTTTCTCAAATCAGTGTTTATTAAATATTAATAATGGTAATTTTCAGGATACAGAGGATCCTCTTGCTTTGTTTTCTCATACATTACTTGATATAGCTACCAATACGATACCAAAATCTGGTTCTTCTCATCGTAAACATAATCCTTGGTTTAATGCTGAATGTAAAGAAGCTGTTAAATGTCGTAAAAAGGCCTTAAGGAAATTTAAAAAATACCCAAATAATAACAATTTGCGAAAATATCGAGAAACAAGAGCAAAGACACGCAATATTATCAAGAAAAATAAACGTCAATCTTGGAAAAATTATGTTTCTAAACTGAATATTCATACTCCCATTAATAAAGTGTGGGAAATGGTGAGGAAAATATGTGGAAAACATCTGAGTAATTCTGTATCTTATTTGACTAAATCGGATGGTGATAAATGTACAGAAAGGACAGATATTGTTAATTTACTGGCAGAGGAATTCGAACATAACTCATCATCTAATCATTACTCTCCTACATTTCAGATTTATAAAAATCAAGCAGAAAGTCAGGAACTCAATTTTTTATCAAATAATGTAAAGGATTATAATATCCCATTTACTATCTCTGAGTTGAAAAACTCACTCGGTAAATGTCATGATACTGCAACTGGTCCAGATGAAATTCATTATCAATTTTTAAAACATCTACCAGAAGCATCTCTTTTAGTTCTTTTAGATATATTTAACAAAATTTGGAGAACAGGTGACTTCCCAGATTCGTGGCGGGAAGCTATCATTATTCCTATTCCGAAACCTGGTAAGGACACATCTAAGCCTACGAATTATCGTCCCATCTCTTTGACTAGTTGTCTTTGTAAAACCATGGAAAGAATGATTAATGCCCGATTAGTTTGGTTCTTGGAGAAGCGTGGTTTGATTTCAAAGTTTCAAAGTGGTTTTCGTCATAATCGAAGCACTGTTGATCAACTTATTCGACTTGAATCTTTCATTCGTGATGGCATTATTCGAGGTCACCATGTGGTATCTGTCTTTTTTGATCTTGAAAAGGCCTATGATACTACTTGGAAGTATGGAATTATGAGAGACCTTTTCAATCTTGGGTTGAGGGGCAGGTTGCCCATTTTCATTCAGAATTTTCTTTCGAATCGTGTGTTTCGAGTCCGCCTAGGGTCAACTTTTTCAGAATTACACAATCAGGAAATGGGTGTTCCTCAAGGTAGCATACTTTCTGTTACTTTGTTCTTATTGAAGATCAATAGCATTGTTGACGTTGTAAATCCTAGGTTTGATAAGTCCTTGTTTGTGGACGACTTCTGTATTTCTTGTTCGTCACGAAATATGTCGACCATTGAAACAGTATTACAAAATTGTCTAAATAGAATTGAAAGGTGGGCAGATGAGAATGGTTTCCGCTTTTCAAAAACCAAGACAGTTTGTGTACATTTTTGTACTAAACGATCAGTGCATCCAGATCCTAAAATTAGAATAAATGGCTCTATCATTCCTATAGTTCAACAAACTAAATACCTAGGCTTAATCTTTGATAATAAACTCAATTTTAAAGCTCATATTGATTATGTAAGACAAAAGTGTCATAAAGCTTTAAATCTTTTGAAGGTTGTGTCCAAAATGGATTGGGGTGCTGATCGCATTGTCCTCCTCCGTTTATATAGATCTTTAGTTAGATCTAAGCTTGATTATGGCAGTGCAGTTTATAGTTCCGCCCGAAAGTCATATCTTGAAAAATTGAAACCCATACAGAATCAAGGACTTCGACTTTGTCTAGGAGCATTTCGTACATCTCCTATGGAGAGTCTTTATGTGGAGGCTAATGAACTAAAAGAAAAGAGGAGTAGGTTTTTTAACGTGCAAATGGTGTGACTCTCCCTTACACGGGACCGACGGCTTAGAGTCTCCTCCGAAAGACTAGACAATTGGAATAAAATACCTTGCCCAAGGGTATACCTGTTGTGATTGGGAATCGAACAGTTTCCCACCTAAAATCTAATAAACAGATTGATCTCCTTTAGGAAATTTACAATACATAATCGTGAAATATCTCTAAATAATATCTTAAGGTCAGGAACATCATAAAAGTTAGTACGAATATGTGCAAAATCAGCACATTCAATGAGGATGTGTTTTACTGTAAGTGTACAATTACATGATATGCATTGAGGTGGATTTTCTCCTGCAAATAAATATGCATGTGTTAAGTGAGAATGTCCAATACGAGCACGGGTCAATACAATGTCTTCCCGTCGTTTAGCTAATGGAAGAGTATTTTGTGATTCAAGTCTTGGTTGGTGTTGATGGAGTTTATTATTAGGATTTAGATCCCATGATGTTTGCCATTTATTTCTAATATAAGTATTAACCTTTGATTTTAGATCAGTGTAAGGTATCTGTATTTCTGTTATATCCAGATCTAAAGCTTCTTTAGCTAACTTATCAGCTTTTTCATTACCTTGAATACCTGTCTGGCTTGGTATCCAAACAAATATTATTCGTTTATCTAGTGTATTAAGTTTATACAGAATTTCCAATAACTGAACAATATAAGGATGTTTATGATTTCTATTTTGTAATGCCGTTAAAGAAGACAAAGAATCTGTATAAATAACAAAAAGTCTACCGACACAGTTTTCTACAACACCTAAAGCCATTTTCAAAGCTAATAACTCATCAGTATATATGGAAGAACTATCTGGCAATCTAACTTGTCTTTGTATAGGACCACTGATACAAGCCGCACCTACTTTATTCTGGTGTTTTGATCCATCTGTATAGATTGCACGATAATTACTATATTTATGTCTCATTTCTCCAAATTTATTTAGGAAAACTAAATCACTTGTAAAACCCTTTTTATATGTTCTTAGTGTAAAATCAATTACTGGTTCAGCAATCATCCATGGTGGCATATTAGATATCAAGGAAGGAGCTACGTTAGTAGCATCCAGTATATGTGTTAAAGCTTCTTTCGTACGTAAACCAAAAGTTTTGATGGCTGATGGTTTACTAGTATAAAAATTAATATATCGTGGCGTGAATGTACAATCATATGTCGGATTATGAGAGTTATTTTTTAACTTTATCGCATAGTGTAAAGAGAGTTTTTCGTATCTTAGATGTAAGGGGGGTTCATTAGCCTCCACATAAAGACTCTCCATAGGAGATGTACGAAATGCTCCTAGACAAAGTCGAAGTCCTTGATTCTGTATGGGTTTCAATTTTTCAAGATATGACTTTCGGGCGGAACTATAAACTGCACTGCCATAATCAAGCTTAGGTCTAACTAAAGATCTATATAAACGGAGAAGGACAATGCGATCAGCACCCCAATCCATTTTGGACACAACCTTCAAAAGATTTAAAGCTTTATGACACTTTAGTCTTACATAATCAATATGAGCTTTAAAATTGAATTTATTATCAAATATTAAGCCTAGGTATTTAGTTTGTTGAACTACAGGATTGATTGATTGATAAAAATTTAACGACACTATCAACACATGCGTGTCATATAAGTGTCGGACAGTTAATCTGGAAAGGTTACTATAATACAGTACAAATTACCCTAATGCAACTTTACAAAGGAACAGGATTATAAATAAGTGATTATCAGCAATAAATTAATATGTTAACTACTTCCCCGGGATAACTTCCCTACTCTTTACGAAAAGAGGAGTAGGTTTTTTAACGTGCAAATGGTGTGACTCTCCCTTACACGGGACCGACGGCTTAGAGTCTCCTCCGAAAGACTAGACAATTGGAATAAAATACCTTGCCCAAGGGTATACCTGTTGTGATTGGGAATCGAACAGTTTCCCACCTAAAATCTAATAAACAGATTGATCTCCTTTAGGAAATTTACAATACATAATCGTGAAATATATCTAAATAATATCTTAAGGTCAGGAACATCATAAAAGTTAGTACGAATATGTGCAAAATCAACACATTCAATGAGGATGTGTTTTACTGTAAGTGTACAATTACATGATATGCATTGAGGTGGATTTTCTCCTGCAAATAAATATGCATGTGTTAAGTGAGAATGTCCAATACGAGCACGGGTCAATACAATGTCTTCCCGTCGTTTAGCTAATGGAAGAGTATTTTGTGATTCAAGTCTTGGTTGGTGTTGATGGAGTTTATTATTAGGATTTAGATCCCATGATGTTTGCCATTTATTTCTAATATAAGTATTAACCTTTGATTTTAGATCAGTGTAAGGTATCTGTATTTCTGTTATATCCAGATCTAAAGCTTCTTTAGCTAACTTATCAGCTTTTTCATTACCTTGAATACCTGTATGGCTTGGTATCCAAACAAATATTATTTGTTTACCTAGTGTATTGAGTTTATACAGAATTTCCAATAACTGAACAATATAAGGATGTTTATGATTTCTATTTTGTAATGCCGTTAAAGAAGACAAAGAATCTGTATAAATAACAAAAAGTCTACCGACACAGTTTTCTACAACACCTAAAGCCATTTTCAAAGCTAATAACTCAGCAGTATATATGGAAGAACTATCTGGCAATCTAACTTGTCTTTGTATAGGACCACTGATACAAGCCGCACCTACTTTATTCTGGTGTTTTGATCCATCTGTATAGATTGCACGATAATTACTATATTTATGTCTTATTTCTCCAAATTTATTTAGGAAAACTAAATCACTTGTAAAACCCTTTTTATATGTTCTTAGTGTAAAATCAATTACTGGTTCAGCAATCATCCATGGTGGAATATTAGATATCAAGGAAGGAGCTACGTTAGTAGCATCCAGTATATGTGTTAAAGCTTCTTTAGTACGTAAACCAAAAGTTTTGATGGCTGATGGTTTACTAGTATAAAAATTAATATATCGTGGCGTGAATGTACAATCATATGTCGGATTATGAGAGTTATTTTTTAACTTTATCGCATAGTGTAAAGAGAGTTTTTCGTATCTTAGATGTAAGGGGGGTTCATTATGAGGCGCCGAATGTACCAATATTATATAGAACAATTATTTGTTATATAATCATTATTTATTAAATAATAACTATTATTTATATATAATTTACATTTTATTTGTAAATAACTACTATTATATAAAATATCATTTCTAATTATTTATATATAATTCCAAGTAATACTTCATTATTTGTAAATAATAATAGTTCGACATTCCATTATTTATAAATAATGATTATTTGTTTTTCATTATTTATAAATAATGATTATTTGTTTTTCATTATTTATAAATAATGATTATTTGTTTTTCATTATTTACAAATAATGATTATTTGTTTTTCATTATTTATAAATAATGATTATTTGTTTTTCATTATTTATAAATAATGATTATTTGTTTTTCATTATTTACAAATAATGATTATTTGTTTTTCATTATTTATAAATAATGATTATTTGTTTTTCATTATTTATAAATAATGATTATTTGTTTTTCATTATTTATAAATAATGATTATTTGTTTTTCATTATTTACAAATAATGATTATTTGTTTTTCATTATTTATAAATAATGATGATTTGTTTTTCATTATTTATAAATAATTTGTTGAGTTTTCCATTATTTATAAATAATGATTATTTGTTAAATAATGAAAACGTCTACTTCATTATTTATAAATAATTTTTTCGAGTGCACCATTATTCTCATTATTTATAAATAATCATTATTTAATGTTCGAGTTTTCCATTATTTATAAATAAAGATTATTTGTTAAATAATGAAATATCTACTTCATTATTTATAAATAATAATTTTGTTTCAATATCCCATTAATCATTATTTATAAACAATTTTTACAGTTTGCCATTATATACAAATAACCATTATTTATTAAATAATGCCATTATTTATTAAATAATGCCATTATTTATTAAATAATGCCATTATTTATTAAATAATGCCATTATTTATTAAATAATGGAAAACTCGCTATAACATGCAAATGTGGGACCGCCCATGATATGAATATTCATGATGCGATTTCCTTTTTCGTGATTTTTCTTCACAAATTTTTGTCCATTTCCTCTTCATAATGACATTTCTTGAAGCAATTTTCTAGGGATATGGTCTGATTGTAATATTCTTCATTTTCTATATAACTTCGTCTTCGTAGAAATATAAAAAAGTGTAATTTTATACGATTTTTCCTACAGTTCACAATCCCCATAGGCGCGCGTGTACGGTAGGGACAACCGGTGAATCGACGGAGTGCTCTTCATCGAAATACTACGTTGGTTGGTCCCCGGAAGTGGCGGGCGGAATTTAGCCCGAATCCTCGATGGAAGTCGATCAAGTGCATATGAGCTGAGAGAGTGAAATATCAGTGTACTTGTACAGGCCCTTCTACTTTTTATAAATATTTCTTGTTGCTTTTTTTGTTAAGTTAATTTTTCCTGGTGTAGAGATAAGTTTCAGTTCTAATAATGCACTTCAAATACATTTTGGAGTGTCTGTTTGAGGCGTTTGGGGCGATTTCACCCTGGCCCCAAAATGCTCGCAACGACAATACGGGGGCATGATGACCCCTAAATTTTTAAAAACTTATTTTTCTATTGAAAATTATCACAAAATTCACCAAAAGTGTGCACGAAAGCCTTCGTATTTCACTTTTAAAACTCCATAAAGTGCCCAAATGACAAGCTTGGTCGCTTCGCTGTGTCGCATTCAACTTGAGAACGTTTACGCGTCTGCTTCGATATATCCCCCCCCCCCTCCTCCGAAAGAAATTCTGTATACGGCCATGCTCTAAAGAGCCTGGCACATTGATTTATGTATACTTTCATTTTCATTATTTTTATCTCATTATCAACATGGCCTTACGCAGAATTTTTTCCAGGGGGGCCGGGGCCGGAGCATGACGCGCGTAAACTTTCTCAAAAAAATCTTGAAAGCGAGACAGCCACGGGACCAAGCCCAAATGACAAGCTTGGTCGCTTCGCTGTCTCGCATTCAACTTGAGAACGTTTACGCGTCTGCTTCGATATATCCCCCCCCCCCCCCCCCTCCTCCGAAAGAAATTCTGTATACGGCCATGCTCTAAAGAGCCTGGCACATTGATTTATGTATACTTTCATTTTCATTATTTTTATCTCATTATCAACATGGCCTTACGCAGAATTTTTTCCAGGGGGGCCGGGGCCGGAGCATGACGCGCGTAAACTTTCTCAAAAAAATCTTGAAAGCGAGACAGCCACGGGACCAAGCCCAAATGACAAGCTTGGTCGCTTCGCTGTCTCGCTTTCAACTTGAGAACGTTTACGCGCGTCTGCCCCCACCCCCCGAAAGAAATTCTGTGTAAGCTAGGCCATGATGATAATGTGATAAAAATAATGAAAATGAAAAGTACATATAAATCAATGTGCCATATGCTCTTTTGAGCATGGCCGTTCACAGAATTTCTTTCGGGGGGTGGGGGCAGACGCGCGTAAACGTTCTCAAGTTGAAATCGAGACAGCGAAGCGACCAAGCTTGTCATTTGGGCTTGGTCCCGTGGCTGTCTCGCTTTCAAGATTTTTTTGAGAAAGTTTACGCGCGTCATGCTCCGGCCCCGGCCCCCCTGGAAAAAATTCTGCGTAAGGCCATGTTGATAATGAGATAAAAATAATGAAAATGAAAGTATACATAAATCAATGTGCCAGGCTCTTTAGAGCATGGCCGTATACAGAATTTCTTTCGGAGGAGGGGGGGGGGGATATATCGAAGCAGACGCGTAAACGTTCTCAAGTTGAATGCGACACAGCGAAGCGACCAAGCTTGTCATTTGGGCACTTTATGGAGTTTTAAAAGTGAAATACGAAGGCTTTCGTGCACACTTTTGGTGAATTTTGTGATAATTTTCAATAGAAAAATAAGTTTTTAAAAATTTAGGGGTCATCATGCCCCCGTATTGTCGTTGCGAGCATTTTGGGGCCAGGGTGAAATCGCCCCAAACGCCTCAAACAGACACTCCAAAATGTATTTGAAGTGCATTATTAGAACTGAAACTTATCTCTACACCAGGAAAAATTAACTTAACAAAAAAAGCAACAAGAAATATTTATAAAAAGTAGAAGGGCCTGTACAAGTACACTGATATTTCACTCTCTCAGCTCATATGCACTTGATCGACTTCCATCGAGGATTCGGGCTAAATTCCGCCCGCCACTTCCGGGGACCAACCAACGTAGTATTTCGATGAAGAGCACTCCGTCGATTCACCGGTTGTCCCTACCGTACACGCGCGCCTATGGGGATTGTGAACTGTAGGAAAAATCGTATAAAATTACACTTTTTTATATTTCTACGAAGACGAAGTTATATAGAAAATGAAGAATATTACAATCAGACCATATCCCTAGAAAATTGCTTCAAGAAATGTCATTATGAAGAGGAAATGGACAAAAATTTGTGAAGAAAAATCACGAAAAAGGAAATCGCATCATGAATATTCATATCATGGGCGGTCCCACATTTGCATGTTATAGCGAGTTTTCCATTATTTAATAAATAATGGCATTATTTAATAAATAATGGCATTATTTAATAAATAATGGCATTATTTAATAAATAATGGTTATTTGTATATAATGGCAAACTGTAAAAATTGTTTATAAATAATGATTAATGGGATATTGAAACAAAATTATTATTTATAAATAATGAAGTAGATATTTCATTATTTAACAAATAATCTTTATTTATAAATAATGGAAAACTCGAACATTAAATAATGATTATTTATAAATAATGAGAATAATGGTGCACTCGAAAAAATTATTTATAAATAATGAAGTAGACGTTTTCATTATTTAACAAATAATCATTATTTATAAATAATGGAAAACTCAACAAATTATTTATAAATAATGAAAAACAAATCATCATTATTTATAAATAATGAAAAACAAATAATCATTATTTGTAAATAATGAAAAACAAATAATCATTATTTATAAATAATGAAAAACAAATAATCATTATTTATAAATAATGAAAAACAAATAATCATTATTTATAAATAATGAAAAACAAATAATCATTATTTGTAAATAATGAAAAACAAATAATCATTATTTATAAATAATGAAAAACAAATAATCATTATTTATAAATAATGAAAAACAAATAATCATTATTTGTAAATAATGAAAAACAAATAATCATTATTTATAAATAATGAAAAACAAATAATCATTATTTATAAATAATGAAAAACAAATAATCATTATTTATAAATAATGGAATGTCGAACTATTATTATTTACAAATAATGAAGTATTACTTGGAATTATATATAAATAATTAGAAATGATATTTTATATAATAGTAGTTATTTACAAATAAAATGTAAATTATATATAAATAATAGTTATTATTTAATAAATAATGATTATATAACAAATAATTGTTCTATATAATATTGGTACATTCGGCGCCTCATAATGAACCCCCCTTACATCTAAGATACGAAAAACTCTCTTTACACTATGCGATAAAGTTAAAAAATAACTCTCATAATCCGACATATGATTGTACATTCACGCCACGATATATTAATTTTTATACTAGTAAACCATCAGCCATCAAAACTTTTGGTTTACGTACTAAAGAAGCTTTAACACATATACTGGATGCTACTAACGTAGCTCCTTCCTTGATATATAATATTCCACCATGGATGATTGCTGAACCAGTAATTGATTTTACACTAAGAACATATAAAAAGGGTTTTACAAGTGATTTAGTTTTCCTAAATAAATTTGGAGAAATAAGACATAAATATAGTAATTATCGTGCAATCTATACAGATGGATCAAAACACCAGAATAAAGTAGGTGCGGCTTGTATCAGTGGTCCTATACAAAGACAAGTTAGATTGCCAGATAGTTCTTCCATATATACTGCTGAGTTATTAGCTTTGAAAATGGCTTTAGGTGTTGTAGAAAACTGTGTCGGTAGACTTTTTGTTATTTATACAGATTCTTTGTCTTCTTTAACGGCATTACAAAATAGAAATCATAAACATCCTTATATTGTTCAGTTATTGGAAATTCTGTATAAACTCAATACACTAGGTAAACAAATAATATTTGTTTGGATACCAAGCCATACAGGTATTCAAGGTAATGAAAAAGCTGATAAGTTAGCTAAAGAAGCTTTAGATCTGGATATAACAGAAATACAGATACCTTACACTGATCTAAAATCAAAGGTTAATACTTATATTAGAAATAAATGGCAAACATCATGGGATCTAAATCCTAATAATAAACTCCATCAACACCAACCAAGACTTGAATCACAAAATACTCTTCCATTAGCTAAACGACGGGAAGACATTGTATTGACCCGTGCTCGTATTGGACATTCTCACTTAACACATGCATATTTATTTGCAGGAGAAAATCCACCTCAATGCATATCATGTAATTGTACACTTACAGTAAAACACATCCTCATTGAATGTGTTGATTTTGCACATATTCGTACTAACTTTTATGATGTTCCTGACCTTAAGATATTATTTAGATATATTTCACGATTATGTATTGTAAATTTCCTAAAGGAGATCAATCTGTTTATTAGATTTTAGGTGGGAAACTGTTCGATTCCCAATCACAACAGGTATACCCTTGGGCAAGGTATTTTATTCCAATTGTCTAGTCTTTCGGAGGAGACTCTAAGCCGTCGGTCCCGTGTAAGGGAGAGTCACACCATTTGCACGTTAAAAAACCTACTCCTCTTTTCGTAAAGAGTAGGGAAGTTATCCCGGGGAAGTAGTTAACATATTAATTTATTGCTGATAATCACTTATTTATAATCCTGTTCCTTTGTAAAGTTGCATTAGGGTAATTTGTACTGTATTATAGTAACCTTTCCAGATTAACTGTCCGACACTTATATGACACGCATGTGTTGATAGTGTCGTTAAATTTTTATCAATCAATCAATCCTGTAGTTCAACAAACTAAATACCTAGGCTTAATATTTGATAATAAATTCAATTTTAAAGCTCATATTGATTATGTAAGACTAAAGTGTCATAAAGCTTTAAATCTTTTGAAGGTTGTGTCCAAAATGGATTGGGGTGCTGATCGCATTGTCCTTCTCCGTTTATATAGATCTTTAGTTAGACCTAAGCTTGATTATGGCAGTGCAGTTTATAGTTCCGCCCGAACGTCATATCTTGAAAAATTGAAACCCATACAGAATCAAGGACTTCGACTTTGTCTAGGAGCATTTCGTACATCTCCTATGGAGAGTCTTTATGTGGAGGCTAATGAACCCCCCTTACATCTAAGATACGAAAAACTCTCTTTACACTATGCGATAAAGTTAAAAAATAACTCTCATAATCCGACATATGATTGTACATTCACGCCACGATATATTAATTTTTATACTAGTAAACCATCAGCCATCAAAACTTTTGGTTTACGTACGAAAGAAGCTTTAACACATATACTGGATGCTACTAACGTAGCTCCTTCCTTGATATCTAATATGCCACCATGGATGATTGCTGAACCAGTAATTGATTTTACACTAAGAACATATAAAAAGGGTTTTACAAGTGATTTAGTTTTCCTAAATAAATTTGGAGAAATGAGACATAAATATAGTAATTATCGTGCAATCTATACAGATGGATCAAAACACCAGAATAAAGTAGGTGCGGCTTGTATCAGTGGTCCTATACAAAGACAAGTTAGATTGCCAGATAGTTCTTCCATATATACTGATGAGTTATTAGCTTTGAAAATGGCTTTAGGTGTTGTAGAAAACTGTGTCGGTAGACTTTTTGTTATTTATACAGATTCTTTGTCTTCTTTAACGGCATTACAAAATAGAAATCATAAACATCCTTATATTGTTCAGTTATTGGAAATTCTGTATAAACTCAATACACTAGATAAACGAATAATATTTGTTTGGATACCAAGCCAGACAGGTATTCAAGGTAATGAAAAAGCTGATAAGTTAGCTAAAGAAGCTTTAGATCTGGATATAACAGAAATACAGATACCTTACACTGATCTAAAATCAAAGGTTAATACTTATATTAGAAATAAATGGCAAACATCATGGGATCTAAATCCTAATAATAAACTCCATCAACACCAACCAAGACTTGAATCACAAAATACTCTTCCATTAGCTAAACGACGGGAAGACATTGTATTGACCCGTGCTCGTATTGGACATTCTCACTTAACACATGCATATTTATTTGCAGGAGAAAATCCACCTCAATGCATATCATGTAATTGTACACTTACAGTAAAACACATCCTCATTGAATGTGCTGATTTTGCACATATTCGTACTAACTTTTATGATGTTCCTGACCTTAAGATATTATTTAGAGATATTTCACGATTATGTATTGTAAATTTCCTAAAGGAGATCAATCTGTTTATTAGATTTTAGGTGGGAAACTGTTCGATTCCCAATCACAACAGGTATACCCTTGGGCAAGGTATTTTATTCCAATTGTCTAGTCTTTCGGAGGAGACTCTAAGCCGTCGGTCCCGTGTAAGGGAGAGTCACACCATTTGCACGTTAAAAAACCTACTCCTCTTTTCGTAAAGAGTAGGGAAGTTATCCCGGGGAAGTAGTTAACATATTAATTTATTGCTGATAATCACTTATTTATAATCCTGTTCCTTTGTAAAGTTGCATTAGGGTAATTTGTAATTTGTACTGTATTATAGTAACCTTTCCAGATTAACTGTCCGACACTTATATGACACGCATGTGTTGATAGTGTCGTTAAATTTTTATCAATCAATCAATCGACTCGCCATACGGCGGCCGTCGGGGAAATGTGACTGAGGCGCCGGCGTTCTTAATAGCTGAGATCCTTTTTTCGGCCTCACCAAAGTTTTCAAAAGGGAGGATAGGTTTGGGGAACTTTGATATAAGCTATGCCTACCAATGTTCTCTTACCCCATTTCTTTCACCACATATCCATCTTCTATCTTTCAGGAAAAACAATGACAGACACCGACATCTCAACCTTTGAGAACCAGACGAGAGGACAGACAATATTCATCCATGTTGACACAAGACTTGCTTTATTAATTTCGCTGTACACGGTGATTGGTTTCATGACAATAGTATGTAACGTTATAGTCATTGCTACGTATTGGAAATTCTCCGACGCAAAGAAAGATGTGGCCAACACTTTGATCTTGAATTTGTCTTACGCTGATCTACTGGTTGGGGTTATTAATGTCCCCATAATTGCCGTTGTAGAATTTCACCAAGGACAGTGGATCTTTGGTGAGGTCTCGTGCAAGATAGTTATAGCTGTCAGCTATCTCGATACCTTAATTCCTGTGGTGATCATGTTGATGCTCATGGCCCATAGGAGAATGTCTGTTTCCAGAAATGCTCACATTCGCAATTATTTGAAGAGAAGACATATCCACAGTATGATGGCAATTATCTGGTTGGTACTTCTTTTGTTTTACCTCATGATATCTTTTGGCTTTCCGAAAATAAGCCAACGTAGGTATGTGGACTACGAGAGCTTCTGTGAGATGGAGATGATTTACCACAAACCATTTGCTGTAGCTTTGACCATATTTGAATTCATTTTGCCCGTAATTTGTCTCTCGGTGATGACAATAAATTTACTCTATACCATTTGGAAACAGTCGCATATCATGGTAGGTATCAGCAACAGTTTCCAACGAAATGAAACTGAAAGACATCCCGATCACGACCTGTGTCCAAACAGTTCGGCAAATGGAATGTCTTCAGAATTGAACATGTCCTCCCGCATGTCCTCAGCGCTACCGGCAACATCCTGTCAACCTCAGACCTTAAACTCCACAGGTTCTAGAATGGCGAGTCTTCAAACAAAATCAAACCAGCATCGTGACAATAACCGAGAAGAAAACCCAGAAAATAGAGGTGGTCGATCATGCTGTTTTCGACCCGTTAGAGGCATTCGTCGTTCTAGTCGTGCCTTGTTAGCCATCATCCTGTGCCACATGTTCTTTTGGTCACCTCATGCAGTAACGAGCTTGATAAGAGCAGTGTGCCCAAGATGCATCTCAGTTGCTACGTTTCGTTACGCTACCATATCTCTCGGATTGAATAGCGTGGTAAACCCATTTCTTTACGCTTTTACTAGTCGCCACTACAGAATGGGAATCCTTCGACTTTCTCGATGTTGATGACTTCTGACACCCTGACCGACACCAAAGCCATACATTTTCTGACATATTTTTTAAAGTGTTTGATGAGTCTTTGCTTTCTTTCAATATTCGAGGTTATATTGTCTGGCGCGGTTCTAGACTTTTTTTTTGGGGGGGGGGGGGGCTTATAGGGGCTTGAGAAATTTTCGACGTTTGTTTATTCAATACAGTGAAAAATTGCCTTTTGTGGGTACCCTTATACTGACCAAGCAGCTAGTACCCCCCCCCCTTCCCTCCTATAAAAATATTCCTAATACCATGCGAGGGAGCGTAGCGATTACCCCCCCCCCCAAACAAAAGCAAAATCAAATTTCAAAATGCTTAAGAATTTTCATATATAACATGAATCAGGTCCTAATGAATGTTATAGATGTAGATGAGGACATTTAACGATAAGGGGGGGGGGGCTGGTGATCAGGAAACGGGTTTGTGTCGTTACTCTCTCATGGCGTTTTTTAAGAGTGATATTCTCCAAATTTAGAGACCTTTGAAGATAAAAAAAAGTATAATAGAACATGGCAGGAGATGGGTTTTAATGTCAATGACACCCCTTACATATATTATGAGTGAATTTTTTTTAAAGTGAAACCTAGCATTTCGAGTACTATGAACTTCCAAATAAATGTACATCTGCAACATCGTTAAAATACTTTAATGGGATACTCAACATGAATATAGGCTGCAAAAGAATACGACCCATTGATCACTGCCCCGTATAACGCAAAAGTCTACACAATAGAGTATTGTAGAGAATAGAGTCACACCATTCTTCGTGTTGCTTCTATCGTGGAGCGGGGGACAGGGACGATCGCCATGAAAATATTGGGGATGCGGCAAACACATAGATTTGCCCTGCCCAATAATGATTTTGACAATATGAAAAATTTATCAATCCAATGCAAAAATGTGTTAGAAATAAAAAACGTCTGAAAGCGCTATAAAACCAAACTTGACGTGCAAAATTCTGTCTTATGATTTGGCTCGCGGAGCGCGCCGAAAACTTTGGACATTGTCTTTAACCCCTCTCACCATCTGAAACATGGATCGACACTCCTGAATCTAAACTATGTTTTAAATAACTTTTGCCTCAGTCAGGGAGTATACAGTGCGTCCAAAAAACTATACACTTTTAAAATGGCTGCCAAATAAAAAAAAATATATCACTTTGGGGGGAAACACTTACACATATGGAAGCCAATAAAGTCAACTATCAAATGACATCAAAAAGTTGGGAAACTATTCATGCTTGAGCGAGCACTGCCCACTGAAACAAAGGGTATGAAAATTAGGCTGGGCCGGAATTTGCCTTCCAATTTCTGTCAGTTGTTGAAAGGCAAATCCTTAATTAAATTGAACTTTAATGCATGAGTAAACACAAATTACACTTTTTGGGCAGCATTTCAACTTTATCATGTGGATCGCAGCAATGTTTTCATGAGAGTCAGGAGAATAGGGGGTGAGATAGGACTTAAGTGGGAGAAGTAGGTTGATGGAATAATGGTCAACAAAACATTTAGCCTCCCCCCCCCCTCACTCTCTCCCGCCCTCCCCTCCTGTTGAGAGACTGATTGCTATTGTCATGTACGCGTGAAGTCCATAGCAGAATGTCGATTCAATGATAAATTCTGAATTGGGGCATAAACGTTTTCCTATCAATCAATTTAATCAATAATTTATCAATAAATAACTAATTCGATGTGCAATGTGATCAATCAAACATTCAGTTTTTTTCCAATGAATTATATCATAAATCATCAGTCAATTTCTTGGTAATCATTCAATGAAAAAAAAACTGACCATCAGCCACCGGTCACTTGGCAGTTAAGTTTTGAATAGTCTACAATGTAGGAAGTGAGACAGAGAGAGAGAGGGGGGAGCCTGAGAAATGGAGATGTAGGGGGAGGGGGTAAATATGACTTTTAATTTGTAAAAGGACAAAAAGAAGAGGAATGCCCATTTAATCAAGTCTTACCATATCTTGTCCTCTTCCTTGTAACAGGTATCGTTACTCTGACCATGGACCTATTACGAATAGGTCCATGCTCACACACTGCTGGAGGTCCACAAGATGAATATACTACACTAAAATTACAATTCTGTTCACTCATGCGTTAAATTTCAATTTAGTAACTCATGAAAGTTGTGTAAGAAACCAAAACTTATCTCACTCATTAATTTAGCATAACACCCTTAGCTTTGCAAGTTCCAAAGGACTAACCACTCAAAAAACTGTAAGGCTAATTACTGCCCAGCCTAGCCGAGCTTAGTCTCTCAGGAGGAGAGAAGGGGGGAGGATATAGAGATGGAGGAAGGGGGTGCTAAATGTTCTGTTGACCTTTATCCCATCAACGTACTTCATCTACTTAAGTTCTATCTTACCCCCTATTCTCCTGACTCTCGTGAACATATTGCTGAAATCCTTATGATAAAGTCAAAATGCTGCACTAAAAATTGCAATTGATGATCACTCATGCAATAAATTTCAATTAAATAAAGCATGAAATTTTCTCAAACAACAAACTGATCACAATTGATCATTGATTCATCACAAAACCCTCAACTTTGCAAGTTCAAAAAAACAAACCTGAAATTCCGGCCCAGCCTAATTTTCATACCCTTTGTTTCAGTGGGCAGTGCTCGCTCAAGCATGAATAGTTTTCCAACTTTTTGTGTCATTTAAAAGTTGACTTTATTGGCTTTCCATACATATAAATCTTTCCCCCTTAAGTGATATATTTTCTATTTGGCAGCCATTTCAAAATTGTATAGTTTTTTGGGGGGACGCACTGTACAGTGCGTCCCAGAAAAAACGAAACCGAGATTTAGCGATGATTTATCATAACTTAATCAAAAATAGAATAGACAAATGACCTACCAATGTAAAGCTTAGAATCTCCTCTTTCATCTTATATTACTCCTCATTCACGCATGAGTGAGCAAAAACAATTGGAAGGAAGGATACCAAAAACTAATTTGGCGGGGGGTATATGAATTTTTAAAAGAAAATCACATGTCTTAAAAGTTCAATATCTGCTCTTTAATTTGATACCTCAATTACAGAAAATGGTCAAGAAATAACAAAGTTCTGGTTATTTGAAATAAGGCTTGAATTTCCATAATGTCATTAAATAAACTGTTTTCACCGGTTCCCCACAGAAGCTATCGCATGGTTAACAAAAGACTTAATGCATGGCTGATCGTAAACAAAACGGAGTGTCGAGTGAGTTTGAACGCTAGCCTGTAAAACCTCTTCATTTTATGAAATTATTGACATTCAAGCCTTATTTCAAATAACCAGAACTTTGTTAATTCTTGACCATTTGCTGTAATTGAGGTATCAAATTAAAGAGCAGATATTAAACTTTGTAAAAATGTGGTTTTTCTTTTGAAAGCTAGATACAACCCGCCAAATGACTTTTTGGTATCCCCTCTTCAAATTGAAAGAGGAGATTCTAAGCTTTACATTGGTAGGTCATTTGTCTATTTTATTTGTGATTAAATTATGATAAATCATCGCTAAATCTCGGTTTCGTTTTTTCTGGGACGCACTGTATAGTAACAGAGCCATTCTACTATATTGCAGGAGATCATTGACTTCCTTTACCCGCACTGTAAACGAGCATTAATGTATTCTGCATTTAGATGTTATTTTGCGAGGAAGCGTTTAACGACCGAGCGAGAAGATTTTCGAATATGAATAGTAAAAACTTTGATTTTAGAGCACTTGACGACATGAATGGAATAACACATTAATCAATGCATAATATATACACGCATATAGCGCGTACATATATATTTTTTTCCTTTGTGGTCGAACGTGGTTTTTTTTTTTTTTTTTTTTTTTTTTTTTGGGGGGGGGGGCTTGAGCGCCTTTTTGGGTGGGGGTTTCAGTCCCCAAAGCCCCCCCCCCCCCACTCAGAACCGCGCGTGCAAATTGTACATAGACCTAGGGTAGGCCCTATTGTTTATACTCAAACTTATCTTGCGCTATTGGTGTTAGAATAAGATATAAGACCAAGTCAAATTATATTATGCATTCATAATGCTACATTTGTTTTTTCATATTAATGACACCGGGTTACTGTGCTCAAACACATTTAAATAGAGTTCTTGCTTTACAGAAAAGAGCAATACAAGCAATTAACAACACCCACCCCAGAACATCTTCTTAACCACTATTATATAATTATAGTTTTGTTTTATGTTGCACAATCTAATAATAGCATCTTTTATGTATTTGTTTTAGCACCAGCTGCTTCCTCCCATATTCAACAATTCTTCTTCGATTTCGAATCGTATGTTGTATGTTTTTAATGAGAATTTGAAATAAGTGAAAGAATGTAAAGAATGAATCCATCCATTACTGCAAGAAAGGGACTACAATGTCGTCATCTAATGTTTCTCGGGCAAAGGACTATCTATTGTTGTGTTGTCATATCAAGGTTCTCTTTTGCTACCTTCAAATCCATAGCTGTTGATGTTTAGAACATACATATAGATGCTTTCACAGCTCATCGTTACAAGATGTCTAGATAACTCTCAATTTGTGGTAATATTCTCAAACATTTTCTCTGTATTTTTTAACGTCTTTAGCATGAACGCTGCGCAATAAAAAACTTATTCCAAACAGAATAGGGATTAAAGTTGAATTAAGAAGACGATTCCAAATATTGAGATATTTACATTAATAGCAACCTTACAACCCCCCAAACACTAATAGGTGATTCGACCCCCCATTTTCTTTTTTCAAAATAGTGAATTTGAACGATTTATCCCTACCCATTTTCCCTGAGTTCGCTCCTGCAATGCCTACCGAGACGGGTGTTCTTTGAGTGTGACGTCACCGGGGGGTATTCGGTCCCGGTGTAGTGCCGTTTTGTGTACTATGCACGTACTCCTTCATATGGAATAACTGCAGTTGAAGTTGTATCTGCGAGCCATAGAACTTGCAAAGAGGAAATGATTAAAATATTTGTGGCCGTACTATTATTCCAAATATGTGAATTCCCTCAGAATGATACCATAGACCCTAAAGGAATAATTTCAAGGTGAATAATATGAAATTTGATCGAGATCTTCTCACCAGTCGATAACGTAGCAGACGTGTTATTATGACATATGTATCCGCGTGTGACGCGGCTCTTGCAAAAAAACACAGTTGGTTGCGGAATTGCTTTGTGCCGACCGGCCGCCCGCTCCGGCGCAGCTAGCTGTCGAGCTACCGTACCGTTCTTGTTGTCTTCAACCATAGAGATGTATACTAGCTAATTACTATATATATGACTTTCTGTCTTCAACTCACTTCCGAATTGCGTTTGTATGTGTGACGGTGACCCCTAGCGTAATTAAATATAGAAAACAACTCAGAAGGCCGAGAAAGAATACTATACGTTTGGTTCAAGATTGTTCTGTGGAATGAGATATGAGTGGAAATGATCCAGAGGATATAAAAGTGGAGTCAAAGACAAAAGAAAAGAAGAAAAAACGCCAGGGGATCGCTGCACGGCCATGAACTAAGTCGACGTACCAGACCATAACAGTACACTCAATGCCTGGGTGTTGTGTGTACTAGTATTATGCGTTCAGCGCGCGCTGAGCTAGCCGCCGGAATTACTTTCCAGCTACTCACTTGATTGAACATCGTGATAAAATAAATGAGAAATAGTGAAAATATCATTCAATAACTCACTGTTTGCTATCTTACATCATGATTGAAGAGTTCATGGTGGTTATTCATACTGTTTTTTATACAGGGAAAGTAAAGATTTGTACATATCAGTCCTATTTGTTTGATTTGAGTTGCTTTGAAAAAAAATTGTAAAATATCTTTCTCTCTCTGCATAGCATTTCTGTATGACATTCAGGCACCTCTTATACTAAATTCCCCCCGGTGACGTCACACTCCGAGTGACTTTTCTGTACACTCGTCTCTCGGGCTCTGACAGGTGGCTAATTTCATAGACTTTCAAAGCAAAATATCGAGAAGGCAGAGGATTATTGTGACATGCTATGTGTTTGAACAACTTATATATACTATATATTGTATGTAGAACCTATATTTATGGAAACTCACCCCCTTCTTAATTCAACTTTAAAGAAAAACATGGATGACCCAGGAAGATAGAAAGCTATGTATATAAAAAAGAATATCTTATTCTTACATAAAAAAATACCCAAAAAATCCAACAAATCTAAAATTAAACAAATATTTAAAAAAATGAAGAAATTTCGTGACTTACCAGCTGCATAGAGTCAATTCCGATCATTACACACATTGGAAGACAATCCGAGAACAAGTTCAAGTTTATTTATTCAAAACCAAATACATCACATCATAATCAAAATAGATATACATACAACGTAAATGTGTACATAAACACACATCAGTTAGATTATAGCATAGACGAATTGGTTTTAGGACCCCTTTTTAAAGCAAAGCTTGTGAGTGGGGCCCTGGAATACTTATGATTATTAACATAGAACATAGGATATACTAATCTATAAAATACAAAAGGAGATAACAAATATATAATAAGGTTAAGATGCTAAAAATAGAATGGAAAACTATTACAAACACACATATATACACATACCCACACGCATTTTGGATAATCTTTTGAACATGAGAAGAGTTTTACTATTTTTTATATCAACAGGTAAACTGTTCCACTCTTTAATACAGGATAATTATATGAAAGTAGGTCAGAGTGACATTTGTTCTCGCAAATGGCTGACGAATAATAAACCTTTGACGTGTATTATATTTATGTATTTGTGAATTCTGAAGAAATAATTTTTTAAGGTACATTCTTGAGGCATTGCTTGTAGTTCGAACACACATTGAACGACACAACTTCACTTAGTGTTAGCATTTTCAGACGAAGAAATAACGGAGTACTTGGATGGCTATAATTAGAATTTGTTTTAAGTCGTATTGCCCTTTTCTGCAATACTCTCAGTTTAACAAGATAAGACTTGAAAGTGTTTCCCCAGGCAACATTACAATATGCCAAATAAGGTAGAACAATACTATTGTTTATTGTTATCAGTATTATTTCAGGTAAAATTGATTTACACCTACACTGCGAGACACCTTTGTGCAGACAGCATCTAGATGATTTTTCCAGGATAGGTGATATAACCCAATAAAAAAAATATTTGCACTTTGTTCAACATCATGACCCCCTGAAGACAAGTTATACGCCCTAGAAGTTTTTTACCCTTATATAGAGCGGAAAATTATGCACTTGGTTTTTTGAATATTCAAAAATAGCTTATTACAACAAAACCATGCATACAGCTTCTTAATTTCTTGATTTGCATTCTGTAACAAATTTTCTACTGACTTATCAGCTAGCAACAGTCTGGTATCATCAGCAAACAGGGAGTATGAGAATAATGTTGGTGAATGTATATATCGTTTACATAGATTTAGGACAACAGGGGACTAAGAACAGAACCCTGAGGTACACCATACTTAATCGTAGCATGTTTGGATCTAGATCTATCTATCATAACAAATTGTGTTTTGTCACACAAATAGCTTCGGAACCATGACAATGCTACACCACGAATTCCATAATGTTCATGTTTCTTGAGAAGGACATCATGGTCAATGGTATCATATGCCTTTGAAAGATCTAAAAATATCCCCAGACAATATTTGTTTTTATCAATATCATTTATGATATTACTCAATAGGTGAAAAACACCCATTTGTGTGGAGAAGTTTCTACGAAATCCGCACTGCTGAGAAATCAAGATGTTTCTTTTTAGATAAAACTCATTTAAACGTTTATAAATTATATTTGTTCCACTTGGAAATTGATAGATGATACAGTAGCTAATAATATTAAATCAAAACCTATTGACTCAATCTTTACTACTGATGTTCAAT